>NC_135661.1:15422589-15748086 GCF_964188315.1 Podarcis muralis
CAAGTATCTAGGTGTATGGCTAGCAGCAAATAATATAAAACTATATAAAGATCATTATTTAAAAACCTGGGAAGATATTAAAAGAAATTTGCAAATTTGGGACAGAATTAAACTTCCACTGTTACGTAAAGTGTCAACTATAAAAATGAATCTATCACCAAGAATGTTATTTTTGTTTCAATCAATTCCGGTGATTGGCAAGACAATGTATGGCAAAAATATATTTCTAAATATATCTGGCAAGGGGCAAAACTGAGAATAAAATACCAAATATTGATAGATGCAAAAGTGAGAGGAGGTTTCTCCCTGCTGGATATGAGATTATATTATGAAGTATCTTGTCTTTGTTGGTTGACAGAATGGATGACATTGGAGAACCCACATATCTTAGATTTAGAAGGTCTTGGTAATAGTTTTGGTTGGAACGCCTATTTGTGGTAAAAGGTGAAAGAACACAAAGGATTAACAAATCACATAATTAGGGAAAAAATTATAGAGCCTGGGATAAATACAAAAACTGATTCGAGACAAAAACACCACTTTGGCTCTCACCATTGGAAGCCATAGCAGTAAAGAAAAATAATATGATAGAAGGTTAGACAATTTATAGAAATTTATTAAAACAAGAGGGAGGAGAGTTTAAATTAAAATAATTTAAGGATTTATCAGGAAAGTTAACAACATGGATACAATATCATCATTTGAATGAAGTATTTAAGAAAGACTAGAAATGAGGGGTCGGGGAACAAATATCACAACTGAAGAGAGATCTGTTGGAATGTAATGAAGTGCTGTCTAAAATGTATATTATTGGATTGAGAGACAAAGGATGAGCAAGAAAAATATTCAATGATACATTGGGCAATAGATATTGGTTATAGATATGGAAGTGTGGGAACGATTGTGAAATACGGATAGAAAATTTACAGCGTGCTATGGTGTAAGAGAAAACTATATGAGTATGTTATATAGATGGTATCTAATAAACTGGCAAAAATGTATAAATCAAATGTGTTGCAAATGCAAAGAGAAAGAAGGTACTTTCCACCATATGTGGTGGTCTTGCAGTAAGGTTAAAGCTCACTGGGATATACAATGAATTGAAAAAGATGTTTAAAATAACATTTGTTTTTTAAAAAACCAGAAGCTTTTCTTCTGGGAATTTTAAGGGTAGAGCTATCTAAACAGTATACAAATTTATTCATGTATGCGACTACAGTGACAAGAATGTTATTTGCCCAAAAAGGAAAAGAAGAAGAAGTCCTGACGAAAGAAGAATGATTACAAAAACTCATGGACTATGCAGAAATGATGAAACTTACCATAAAAATAAGAAATCAAGATAACAAACTTTTTATAAAAGAATGGAAATGGTTTATTGAATGCGTACAAATAAGTTGTAAGCATTGGCAGGATTATTGTAATAACCTGCAATTTCATAAGAGTAAATAATTAAAGCAGATGAATAAAAGAATATGTTAACGTAATTTAGAATATAATATACAGGAAATGTAAAAAATAAATTTAAGGAACCACAGAAAGAGGAGGAAGGAAGTTGAGTTTTGAAACATTAAAATGACTGTAAAACTATTGAAATGTATATAACTGAAAATCATTTTTTTAAAAATAATAATAATAAAGATTATCATCATCATCATCATCATAATTTTTAAATCACATTTTACATAAGAATGTAAGAATAACATCACATAATGGCTCAACAATTCCCCAACTTACCGCAATGACCACCATAATGACATTGCAGTGAATGACCCGAAGCTTTAATGGACAATCAAATCCAGGTGGAATTTTACTCCTGGAAAGATCATAATAAATAGCGCAGGAGAGAAGCAACAGGAAAAGAATCCCAATAACTCCAATCACCCCAAGCAGGAGACCCAGAAGAAGCTCCATTTCACTGTCCCAAAGAGTGCAAGGGAAACATTTGAGTCTACACTGGCAGAATTTCTACTCCACCCAAGGTATCCACTCTACTTAATTGTCTGTAGGCTGGTTGATGAAGCAATTATAAATTAGAACACATACTTCCAGGAAGAAATTTCATCCATCCAAATACTACCAGCAATTTAATGGGTCTTAGCAGTAGCACAGTGTGTGGTGTTCTATTCAGCTTAATGAAGTCTTTAGTCAGAAATGGTGGGAGTAGTTGTTGAATATTGAAGAGGACTAGTGTGCAATGCAAAGATTTCCTACTCTTCAGACCCGAGTCCCATTCCTACCCAGAGATCCCCAGGGTGGAACCTAAACCCTTGTATTTTCAAAGCATGGGCTCTTCTCTTAAGGCACAGTCCTCATAGGGAAATGCAAGTCCATGCTAAGATGAATTATACCTAAGACTACCGGATTCCAGATATGTTATTATTAATTTAGCGTATTTCTTAACACCCCCCACCTTCACCATGCCATATTTGTAAACATGTGTGTTTCCTATCTTTCAGAAACCGGATGTGGAATTAAATTGCATGTATGCCAAGGGGGAAAAAATCTTCTACATGACATAATTGTTGGTAATTATGGCTGCAGTCATGATAAATGCCTTTTTTTCTTTTAAGGTACTGAACTTCAGTATAGCCAGGAAGTGGAACAGGGCTTTGAATCCTTCTGATTCTTCCCCCTTTATGTCCCGCTGTCAACAGGTCTTAAAGGAGTTCTTGCTGTTGCTGTTGTTGCTACCATCCACACACAAATTACAACAAGAAGAAACTCAAAATATCAAAAGCACAGGAAGTAAACCACAGATTGCTAGAGGAAAAGGGCAGGATTATTCCTGCCTTAATGTCGAGCTTTGCACTGAACAGGGCCATCTTTACGAGGGGGTGCAAGGGGTGTAGGGCACCCGGGTGTTCATTTTGTTGGTTTTGGCCCAATTTTCTAATCCTCTGGAATCCTGATTCTATGAGCTACCCCTCCTTGTTTAGTGTCATCTGCAAGTTGGATGGCCATCATCTCTATTCCTTTATCTTGGTCATTTACCAAGACATTGAAGAAAAAACGGCCCAGCATCCAGTTCTCACAGCATTCAATTAGATGCCTATGGGAAGCATGCACAAGACATGAGCACAAGAGCACTTTTCCATCCTGCAGCTTCCAGCAACTGATATACGGAAGCATTGCTGTTAGTAGCTATTGGTGGCATGTAACTGGCTACCCTGGAAGTGCAGGAATACAAAATGCAGCAGTCAGATTACTGGATGCAGTTCTGTTTAGATATTGTATAGCTCCTCCTGTTTTCAAACATCTGCATGAGTTGCCAGTACAGTGGTTACATACGCTTCAGGTTACATACACTTCAGGTTGCAGACTCTGCTAACCCAGAAATAGTACCTCGGGTTAGGATGAGAACAGAAATCATGCTCCGGCAGCGCGGCAGCAGCAGGAGGCCCCTTTAGCTAAAGTGGTGCTTCAGGTTAAGAACAGTTTCAGATTAAGAACGGACCTCCGGGATGAATTAAGTACTTAACCCGAGGTAGTAAAAAGGTAAAGGTACCCCTGCCCATACGGGCCAGTCTTGACAGACTCTAGGGTTGTGCGCCCATCTCACTCAAGAGGCCGGGGGCCAGCGCTGTCCGAAGACACTTCCGGGTCACGTGGCCAGCGTGACATCGCTGCTCTGGTGAGCCAGAGCTGCACACGGAAACGCCGTTTACCTTCCCGCCAGTAAGCGGTACCTATTTATCTACTTGCACCCGGGGGTGCTTTCGAACTGCTAGGTTGGCAGGCGCTGGGACCGAGCAACGGGAGCGCACCCGAGGTACCCCTGTACATTTCTGGACCCAATTCAAGGTGCTCAGGTTGGTGTTCACAGCCCTACATGATTCAGGCCCCAAATACCTGCATGCCTGCCTCCTTTGGGGTGCTGGCACTGCTCAGCTAGTAGGGCGGGGAACTCTAAATCTCAAGGGGGTGGGTTCAAGCCCCACGTTGGGTGAAAGATTCCTGCATGGCAGGGGGTTGAACTAGATTACCCTCATGGTCCCTTCCAACTCTACAATTCCCTACAGGCCCTTTCAGGTGCTAAGGTGGGCAAATGGGGCTCTCTTGGTAGCTCCACTGCCCTCAAAAGCTCAGGGGGCTTGTGGAGGGCATCCTCTGTGGTGGCCCCTAAGTTGAGAAACTTTCTCCCTGCAGAGGTTCAACTGGTACCTTCAATAGAAATCTTTCAGGTAGATGCACTTCTTTACTTTAGTTCTTCATACTTCAGGTGTATATTTTATGAACCCCACTTTATTTCTGTGATTGTCTATTGCTTTAAACTGTTTTTAATACTGTGCTTCATTCTGGAGCTTTGTACTGCTCAAGACAGGAAGCTGGGTTAGACTGCAGATGTGTCAGAGGCATAATTTTCCTAGCTTGCATTTTGAAGGGTAATTATGCTATACAGGTCGCAATCATAATAAATGATTCCATCCATTTAATTTATTTAATGAAGGTAAACAACAATTACAGATGGTGAATGAAGTCAAAGCTACTTTATAACTTTGAGGGGGTAATAGTACTTTTTGCATTCTTATAGAACATGGACATCCAACACCGGCTACAGATTTGCAGTATTTTGGCATGTTTAAGATGTCTCATGGAACCACATAAAAATCTGAAGCAATGTGAGCCATCAGGATATATATTTTTGTGTGTTATTTATTGAAAAAGGAAAAGTACAAGATTACAAATGTACAGATAAAACAGGAAGAAACAAGAAATGGTGCCCATGTAGAAACCAAAACAGAACAACAAAAATGATATATATCAGGATGCATGCAATAGTATATGAGATACTCTTATTTTGTTACATTGAGCTGCTCAAGGTTTATTGGCAACTGTGTATGAAAACTGGTATGTAATTTAAAAATATGATTTATTCATTAAATTCATTTGCCACCTGTCAACAACAGGGCAGCATACGCCAATCAAAGCAATGCATACAATGAAACCATACCAATATACTGATTTTTTTTAAAAATACTCTGCTTTTACACAAAAACAAACCAAAAGCCCATGTTTAATATTCAAAATGTCCAAGAGCAGGGATCTGGACTGTGCTGAGAACGTACTGACACCAGCCTTCAGGTGGGACATGGGGGAACAGAGAACAGGGCCGGACCTTCCATTTGGCAGAGTGAAATGGCTGCCTCAGGTGGCAGATTCAAGGGAAGCAGCAGCAGCAGCACATGGCTGTCCCTCCTGTGCCTCCCAATGATTGCTCTGTGGCTGCTCAGCCTGTCTTGGGAACCCAACTCTGGCTTGCTGCCTCAGGTGCTGTGGAGGATTCTATCCCATCACCAGCGCAAGTAAGATTCAGCTGCCAGCCCAGCTGGCTCCTGCCCTTGAAATGGGAAGGGGGTGCCATCTTGAAGCGGTAAAATGTATTGGGCAGGCCCTGGCTAAGGGAACAAACTTCCAGAAGAGGAGGAACAAACTTATGGCCCTCCAGATTTACTGGACTCCATCTTCCACCAGTTCGTTAAGGGTTCTTGGAACTGTCAGCTCTCTGAGGGGTGAACTACACTTCCCAGGGTTCCTTGGGGGAAGCCATGTGCTTTTTTTTATTATTAATGTGAACTTCATGCACATCCCTAGTCCTGAATCTTCTCATTCTCCGGGCTTCATTGGATGACCCCCATTAGATTCTAATATCATGGGAACTTGGGGAATTTGCTATTAAGTTGAAATTTGCAAGATCCAGGACCAGCAATTAGGAATCGCAAGCTACTGGAATCCAATGGCCAACCTATTTAGGTTGAAATTGCTTTGCCACCAAAACAAGCTATTTGAGTATTTAGAGTTAGCAAAAATGACACAGAAGATCAGGCATCAGAGTAACAAAAAATGTATTAATGATTGGAATAAATTCATAATATATATGGGAAAAAATTTAGGAAACATTGAAATAACAGTAGGTATAACATAGAACCTGTGATGTTAATATAATGGTTGCAAAAAGGAACTGCAAGAAAGTTATGGATGTGATATAGCTCAGATCGTGGTGGAGGGAAGTCAGATTGACGATAGGATAGGATATGATATGAATTAGTACTTTTGGAGAAATGTATTTATGTACTGGTATTTGTTGTTTCTTTTTTTCTTTTTTTTCTCTTTTGGATATGTTTGTGGTTTTAAGATACTGTATGCTGGAAATAAAATTGATTTTTTAAAATTAAAAAAAAAGGAAAAAAAAGAAATTGCTTTGCCACCTTTGCAACACCTTCTGCATGTTGTTTCCCTGTGGTATTTTTAGAACTGGGGTCACGCAAGGCCCTCTGGGACAATAATTCTCACCTCAGACCAGTAGTTCCAAGGAGGTGGGAGAACGTACACAGAAGGCTCAGTGTTTGGTTTGAACAAGGACGGCTCAGTTTGTCGATCAGCTACAAGCACGCCAGTGTTTCCGCACAGAAATAAGAAATGCTGCAAATTGGGGGGGGGGGGGGTAGGAAAAGAAAGGTTGGTTATTCAAGCACCAAGAAATCAGGTGATGCCATAATGACTGGTGTTTGTCTCGGAGGCTGGTTGAGAAAGAAAAAGACAGTGCTTAAAAATGTGGTGCTGATAACATTAGAAGGAGGCTGTTCAGTGCAAATTTGCACACAGGTCATAGAATCATAGAACTGAAGAGTTGGAAGGGACCCTGCGGATTATCTAGTCCAATCCACTGCAAGGAAGAAATATGCAGCTGTCCCATATTAGACAGAGAGCCAGTGTGGTGTAGTGGTTAAGAGCGGTGGACTTGTAATCCGGTGAACCGGGTTCGCGTCTCCGCTCCTCCACATGCAGCTGCTGGGTGACCTTGGGCTAGTCACACTTCTCTGAAGTCTCTCAGCCCCACTCACCTCACAGAATGTTTGTTGTGGGGGAGGAAGAGGTTAGCCGCTTTGAGACTCCTTCGGGTAGTGATAAAGCGGGATATCAAATCCAAACGCTTCTACTCTTCATATGTGGATCGAACCCACAACCTTGGCAATATCAGACCATGCTCTAACCAATGGCTCAGATCAACTTTACATATACAACTTTCTTCTCTTTTCTTAGTGCTAAATGCATAGTCTTTAAAAACAAATCATTATTCAATGCCACTTTGTTACGTTTTGAGCCTTCAGGGCTCAGGCAGCATTTAAATCAGCCTATGATTCTGTCTCACAAATACTGGTGCTCTTTGGGTGTTTTGTCTCCAGGGACACAGCTGGAGCTGATGAGGGCTGTAGTTCGAAACCTCTTGAGGACACCAAACTGCGGAAGGATGATTTGAAAGTATCCCAAATTCACCCTAATAGACCCTGCGTCTTAGCTGCAGTTGCAATGGCCCACTGATGTGATATCTATTGCTTGCAAGGTCAGAAATTCCCTTTTCAGGCCCAGATGTTATACAACCCTCCTAGCTGCACCAATGTACAGTATACAGCTGTTATCACACAGCACCGAGGTGGAAAAACTCATGGTTCTCCAGCGGTTTGTGGACTCCAGCTCCCATAAACACCAGCCAGCAGGGCCCAATGGCCAAGGATGATGGGAGTTGTGGTCCAGCAAAATCTGGAAAACCACAGTTGCTCCACCAGTCACCTGGGCTGTGGTGTTTTTCATGCTCATTAGAATTTCTCATCCTGACATTTTTTTTGCAGACACTCACCTACGATTTCAAAGTATTGGTCCTAGGACTGTTGCTTTGATTGGCTTAGCTAGTTGTATTCTCTAGAACTCCTAGGTTGACTTTGTTGGGGGGGGGGAATGCTAATCGTTTGGCACACTCTAGGAGTTGAAATAAATAAATAAATAAATAAATAACACTGAAAAAGCCAGCTGACATTTGTGATCTGGCTGCCAGACGGCATTCAGAATTAAAGCGTTCAAATGAAGGTTCAGAGTTGCCTTTTCACCAAAGATAATCAGTGATCTTTTTAGATTAGTTCAAGGAGTTTGTGGCAATGTTTTTTGGGGGGAAATGTAGGAATTAAGCTCAGTTTTGCAGAGGTTTGTCCACAGTATACAATTGTTTCTCAGGGACATGGCCGGCTATTCCGGTTTTGATGTCAAGAGGTTATGAAATTAAGTCCTGCCTTTTTCTGCCTGCATTGCAGAAGCAGTCAAGTAGAGCAGGTAAGGAGGAAGGGAGAGAGGGAGCAGCCCATCTGGGTAAAAGGTGAGGTGTCATAACTGGTACTGTATACAAGATGGCTAAGGCTCTCATGCATTCTTCTGTGCGCCGTTTCCCTATATTGTGTCCTCTATTCCAGGAATCCCTGTATTGCAGTCAAATTATACAGACCTGTGTGGTGTGTAATTAAGCAAGTGTGTGTGGGCAGAACAGGTCAAATTTTATTTGGTTACTTGGTAGGTAGCACGCAGTGTTGCAACAGGAGAGATTGCTAGGCAGCTATGAGAGTGATTGGATGCTTGAAGGAAGTGAATGAATGCTTCTGCAAAATTGTTCCATATAAGATCTGGTATTGTTCATGGGACTTAATGCAATATAGTTATCATTCAGCTGATTGGTAAAGGTAAAGGGTAAAGGGTAGGTCCAGTTGTGGCCAACTCTGGGGTTGTGGCACTCATCTCGCTTTATTGGCCAAGGGAGCCAGTGTACAGCTTCCGGGTCATGTGGCCAGCATGACTAAGCCGCTTCTGGCGAACCAGAGCAGCGCACGGAAACGCCGTTTACCTTCCCGCCGGAGCGGTACCTATTTATCTACTTGCACTTGGCAGGAGCAGGGACCAAGCAATGGGAGCTCACCCCATCACAGGGATTCAAACCACTGACCTTCTGATCGGCAAGTCCTAGGCTCTGTGGTTTAACCCACAGTGCCACCTGCGTTCAGCTGATAGTTTTGTGTTAAAAGCTTTCCATACGCTCACTATAATGGCTATAAGCTATTACAGTCGTACCTTGATTCTTGAATGCCTTGGTACTCATACGTTTTGGGTTCCAAACATCAAAAACCCGGAAGTAAGTGTTCCGGTTTTCGAACGTTCTTTGAACCCAAACATCTGATGCAGCTTCCGTGGCTTCTGATTAAGTGCAGAAAGCTCCTGCAACCAATCGGAAGCCGTACCTTGGTTTTCGAATGTTTTCAGAAGTCGATTGGATTATGTTAGAGAACCAAGGTACAACTGTAACTGGGGAAAGCCAATAAATGTCCCTGTGTGGAGCTCCTTCTGAGGAGTCCCTCCCTGGACCACCTCCTGGACCATCCTGAGATCTTCAGATGAAGGGTGATATACAAATTTTAATAATGATGATAATGATGATGATGCAAAGTCCAAAAATTTTGCCTGGTTTCCAGTATTCTATTAAGTAAAGCTAGAATGTTTATAGCAGGCAATAATATGATTTTCACTCAGTGCACGTAGCCTATGTATGAGCCATACAGTTGCTGAGCATAGCTTCAGTGTGTGGTTTGATAGTGTGTATATGTTTTATAAGGGACGCGGGTGGCGCTGTGGGTAAAAGCCTCAGCGCCTAGGGCTTGCCGATCAAAAGGTCGGCGGCTCGAATCCCCGCGGCGGGGTGCGCTCCCGTTGCTCGGTCCCAGCGCCTGCCAAACTAGCAGTTCGAAAGCACCCCCGGGTGCAAGTAGATAAATAGGGACCGCTTACCAGCGGGAAGGTAAACGGCGTTCCGTGTGCTGCACTGGCTCGCCAGATGCAGCTTTGTCACGCTGGCCACGTGACCCAGAAATGTCTCCAGACAGCGCTGGCCCCCGGCCTCTTGAGTGAGATGGGTGCACAACCCTAGAGTCTGTCAAGACTGGCCCGTACGGGCAGGGGTACATTTACCTTTACCTTTACCTTATGTGTTTTATAGCCTCTGCTCTACCCACTTGGCTCTTTCTCATGTTATCTAAGATTTATATGCTGCTTAATTAAAAAGAAAAAAAAATCTAAGTTGCTTACACGAAATAATACAGAATATTCAGAAAATACCAACAAATCTAAACTTTAAAAACAAGCAGGCATCACGCAATTGTCAACATATGGATAAAATCAACAGCTCTGCATAACAAAATCACAGAGAAGAAAGACATAGCAGGCATCAGAAAGCTATCAATATCAATAGACAGGAAGTATGGGTGTAGAGGTGATGCAGCAATTGAAAGTGACTTTGTATCAGATGCAGAGCAAACATTGTGGGCAATTGTGAAAGTGCCAATTCCAGAGATGAAAGTGGTTGAGTGGGGACCTATTGGGGCGTGGTGATCGTCCAAGAAAGCTTCTCCAAAATTGTAGAGGGTTATCAGTGTTGAGGTTTATTGAATTTCCCCTGATAAGAAGTTGGCAGCTCATGCAGATCTTTGATGTGTTGTAATATGCTGATGGGGACCAGGGGGGAGATCAGCAGCGGGGGAGGGGCGGTCCGCCCATGGGGGCGCTGTGGCGATCAGTGCACGTGGTGAGCTGCCGTCAGAGTCCGCCTGGAGGATGCAAGCCCCACGCTGCCTTTTCGGGTGCGCTGCAGGCCAGGCCCAGCGGTAAGTGCCAACCCCCGCGGTGTGCCATTTTGTCACACACACCCCTCAAGAATGACACCCAGGGTGGGCTGCATCCCCCGAACCCCCCTTCCTATGCCCCTGATGGGGGTCTCACTTCTGCCAGCAATTCTGCCAAGGCATTCTGTGCTAACTGCAATTTCCAGACCCAGCACAGTGGAAGCCCCACACGGAATGCATTGTGGTAATCCATTTCTCGGGAGCATAGTGATGTAGAAATCACACACCTTCATATATTACCCATAAGGAACCCATGTTGATAAATGTGTTCCTAAAACCAGAAGTGTCAATAAGTGTAAAAAACCCCCACACCTGACTTTATTGCAAAAGTTTGTCTTTATTTACTTTCTTTTGCTGTTTGTTTTACAAAAAGTTATTTGCCCCTGCAAACCTTTTATTTTACTATAAGTGTTTAGTTACATGTCTTTAGAAGGTTACAATCTCCATACTTCTCATATGAACTCAATAAAGAAATTGTAGAGAAACGTCAATTGTTATTAAGCAAAGCTTTGAAACGATGTATAAATATATATTCCATGTAGTTTTTGGTTGTAACTGTATTTTGGTCATAACAAAAAGCAATGTATCAAAAGGGACTTGATCACAGATTTCCCAGAGGAGAAATCTTCTGATCATAACCTTCTTCCTCTGTAATTCCATGAACTTTTTTTTTTATAAGATATTTATTAGCGTTTTACAAAAAACATAGGTTTACAGAATAAAAAGAATTAAAACAGAAATTAACATACTAAAAAGAAAACATAGAAGAGAAAAAGAAGAAGAAAAAATACAAAATTCAAAGAACAAATAGCTAAGAATTTTTTTAAAAAAATATCCATTTTTCAATATCTTTAAGTTCATTTGCTTGTTTCCTTGACCTCCTCGCACCTCCCCTTTTTGTATTCCCATTTACATAATCAATTCAGCAAATCCTTGCCCTCTTTCATTTATCTTAACTCTATATCTTAACCTATTATAACTATGCATTTTCATCCATTATCAATCCATATTTGCATATTCTTATTAACCTTGTTACCAATACCACTTATTTTCAATCCAACATCATTTTAACATTCATTAATTTTACAGTATTTCTGCAAGTAGTCTTTAAATTTCTTCCAATCTTCTTCCACCAACTCTTCTTCCTAGTCTCAGATTCTGCCAGTCATTTCTGCCAATTCCAGGAACTTTGCATCAACGCTGAGGCTGCAGCAAACAAGAAGAATTAACTCCCATATCACGCCCAGTTTCTAAAAACCGGACTCCATTGTTTCCCCGGAATCCGACTATCAACCTACCTTTTAAACCCACCAGGACTCTTTTGCACCTACCTTCCCTGTCAAATGTAAATTAGTTTGCACCTGTGTCTTTTCGTTTCTGCACCCGTGTGATCGTTTTTTGCTCTCCTCACCTATGTACCCACATATAACCCAATCTCTACCTACCTTACCATACTAAATAAAAGTGTTACTCACCTGTAGCTGGGGTTCTTCCTTTTGCTTTGCCTTGGGGGAACCGAGTTGCAACTGAAATAAAGGATCATAGCTTAAGGCTGCCTTGTTTTTGTCTCTTTGGTTGCCTGCTTTTCCAAACCTTGATACAGCGGTACCTCGGGTTAAGTACTTAATTCGTTCCGGAGGTCCGTTCTTAACCTGAAACTGTTCTTAACCTGAAGCACCATTTTAGCTAATGGGGCCTCCCGCTGCTGCTGCTGCCGCGCCGCTGCCATGCGATTTCTGTTCTCATCCTGAAGCAAAGTTCTTAACCCAAGGTACTATTTCTGCGTTAGCGGAGTCTGTAACCTGAAGCGTATGTAACCTGAGGTACCACTGTATTGTAATTTTTTCAACTCCTAGGGGCCAAGGTGCCTTTGACACATCACCACCCCCGCAAGTTGATGGGCATTGCCGTTCAAATGGCAATGGTATTGCGATCGGTGATGTGGGGCAGGGCTTAGCTGGGCCCTCTGAATGTTTTGTTCAAGTTGGCACCCCTGTTTGAGAGTTACCAACGCCTAGACCAGGGGTCAGCAAACTTTTTCAACAGGGGGCCGGGCCACTGTCCCTCAGACATTGTGGGGGGGCCAGACTATATTTTTTGGGGGGAAAATATGAATGACTTCCTATTCCCCACAAATAACCCAGAGATGCATTTTAAATAAAAGGACACATTCTACTCATGTAAAAACGCGTTGATTCCCAGACCCTCCCTGGGCTGGATTGAGAAGGCGATTGGACCGCATCTGGCCCCCAGGCCTTAGGTTGCTTACCCGTGGCCTAGACTAACATACCCTCCAACATTTCTCTGATGAAAATAGGGATGTTAATAATAATAATAATAATAATAATAATAATAATAATAATAATAATTTTTATACAATACCCATCTGACTGGGTCGCCCCAAACACTCTGGACAGCTTTGAACATATATAAAAATGGAACAAAACATTAAACATTAACAAACTTCCCTACACAGGGCTGCCTTCAGATGTCTTCTCAAGGGTGTATAGATGCTTATCTCCTTGGCTTGGGGGTCGGATAACTCCATACCCTCCAACATTTCTCCAATGAAAATAGGGACATCCTAAGGAAAAGTGGGACACTCTGGGATCAAATTAGAAACTGGGGCAGCTTCTGTAAAGCCAGGACTGTCCCTGGAAAACAGGGACACTTGGAGCATCTGGACTAGTCTGGTCAAGCTATTCCAGTCCAGGAACAGACATAGCTGTTGTAGAAGCCAAAGGCATTCATAGCCACTGAGGTAGGGTTCCTATCTTCTAACCTGTCGCTAAAATGCCTATACAGTGGTACCTCAGGTTACATATGCTTCAGGTTACATACGCTTCAGGTTACAGACTCCGCTAACCCAGAAATAGTACCTCAGGTTAAGAACTTTGCTTCAGGATGAGAACAGAAATCGTGCTCTGGCAGCACGGCAGCAGCAGGAGGCCCCATTAGCTAAAGTGGTGCTTCAGGTTAATAATGGACCTCCAGAACGAATTAAATTCTTAACCCGAGGTACCACTGTACTGTAGCTAAATTTTTTCCTCCACAATATTCGCAACTGTTTCTGTATGAGGCACCAGTCACCACTAGATGGCTTCTAAGCATGGCAGATTGCAACAGAAGCAACAGATATTGCTAAACTTCTAATCACTTCCCAGCATTTGCCAAAACAAAACATACAGGGTCACTCCCACTCGCTGCAGCATTTTAATTGTCCTTGGTGCATTTTGTTTTATTTTATTAAAAAGGGCAAGATTCAGTCTTGCAAATGTGTAGCACTTCAAACATGGGTTTCAACTCTGAAAGTCATGTTGCTGTTTCTTAGCATTCAAGGCCAATCTGAAGTGACTTGGTTGCTGTTTCATTTATGGTCAATTCCCTCCCACCCCCTCCATTTACATAGGTCTCCACATCATGCCGATCCTGAAGATGAGGCTCCAATACTTTGGCTACCTCATGAGAAGAGAAGACTCTCTGGAAAAGACCCTGATGTTGGGAAAGACTGAGGGCACAAGGAGAAGGGGACGGCAGAGGACAAGATGGCTGGACAGTGTTCTCGAAGCTACGAAGATGAGTTTGACCAAACTGTGGGAGGCAGTGGAAGACAGGAGTGCCTGGCGTGCTCTGGTCCATGGGGTCACGAAGAGTCAGACACAACTAAATGACTAAACAACAACAACAACCACATCATGCCAACTGCAGCTGCACATCTGATGCTGGAGGATCCAGATCAGTATTTCTCAAGGTGGGTGATACCAGTGGGGTTACTGGAATGATCCAATGGGGTAGCAGGAGCCCCAGGTGCAATTGGAGGACATGGAATAAAAATAAGAGGGCAGTGGAAGTGTAAAGAAACAAGAGAAGAGAATAAAATTTTGAGAAACTATTCATACATGTTTCATCTGTTGTGTAATGACACTTACCAATTTAACATAGTGTCGTGGTGATTATTTTCCAGATAAACACACAAAATGCAAGTTAACTTAAAAAAAGAGAAACCTGCTGAAAATAGCCAATCGTGGTGATTTTAGAATGCTGCCGCCAAAATAGAGCCGAACATTAATAAATTGGCAGCAGCGCCACCAGTTCATCCTTTTCATTGGGATAATCTTTAATGTTATCCGTAATTTTTATTTGAATATTATCCTTTGTTGCCTTAATTTTCTGTGTGTGGTGTTAATGTTACTATGGTTGATTTTAATAAATAATTTTATCGTTTCAAGCTTCAACATGTCTTATTTACAACATCTTCTTTCATCACTATGTTGTAGGACATATGTAGGAATAAAAAGTAAAGGTACCCCTGCCCGTACGGGCCAGTCGTGACCGACTCTGGGGTTGCGCGCCCATCTCGCTTAAGAGGCCGGGGGCCAGCGCTGTCTGAAGACACTTCCGGGTCACATGGCCAGCGTGACGAAGCTGCTCTGGCGAGCCTGAACCAGCACAGCACACGGAAACGCCGTTTACCTTCCCGCTGGTAAGCGGTCCCTATTTATCTACTTGCACCCGGGGGTGCTTTCGAACTGCTAAGTTGGCAGGCGCTGGGACCGAGCAACTGGAGCGCACCCCGCCACAGGGATTCGAACCGCCAACCTTTCGGTCGGCAAGCCCTAGGCGCTGAGGCTTTTACCCACAGCGCCACCCGCGTCCCTCCTATGTAGGAATACAGATACATAAAAGAATGCAAATTTGTTATGACAACTTTCTGTCTGTTCGCTTAAAGAAGGAAGATTTCCAGGGGGGCGCAGGGCCGGATTTAGGTTTGATGAGGTCCTAAGCTACTGAAGGTAACGGGGCCCTTTATAGGTCCAGCTGTCCTTTGTCAACAACAAATTGTTGCTGTTTTTTGTGTTGAATATATGCTATATGGTAATTTATGGACCTAATAGGTATCGAAAGCCATTTGCACATAACAAATAGGAGCCTACACGACACAAAACACTATTGCTGTATGTAGGTTTTATTTTATTTGTTTTTTTTGTCTCATATTTTGGAAATGTACATCCAGGTTTTTTTTCCTTTAGATTTTTTTGGGGGGCCCCAAGAGAATGGGGCCCTAAGCTATAGCTTGTTTAGCTTATATGTAAATCCAGCATTGGGGGGTGCTATTTTTTTTCCTTCTAGTAGGCCAAATGAGTTTGGGAATCTCTGATCCAAATGGATGCCATGTAGCACCCTTTCCCCCATCTCAACAGCCACAATATAAAGCAAGGGAGGGGAATCTTTCTTTAGCCCAAGGCCCGCATTCCCTTCTGGGTTACCTAACAAGGGTCACATGCCAGAGGAAGGCAGGGCCAGAGGCAAAAGTGAGTGGAGCAGCAAATGTAAATTTTACCTTTGTACAGGAAGAAGAAGAAGAAGAGTTTGGATTTGATATTCCGCTTTATCACTACCCGAAGGAGTCTCAAAGCGGCTCACAATCTCCTTTCCTCCCCCACAACAAACACTCTGTGAGGTGAGTGGGGCTGAGAGACTTCAGAGAAGTGTGACTGGCCCAAGGTCACCCAGCAGCTGCATGGGGAGGAGCGGGGAAGCGAACCCGGTTCACCAGATTACGAGTCTACCACTCTTAACCGCTACACCATGCTGGTTTTGACACATACCCTCCACACAGGCAAGCATGGGGTGTTATCAGCATTCCAAGGGCACACTACAGTCATGGATGAAACATTGGATGAGCATCTCCTCAATTCCTTCATCCAAGACATTTATAAAGATGTTGAACAACACTGGGACCAGGGTAGAACCCTGAAGCCACTGGTGGAGGAACAGGAGTGCGGGGGAACTGCACCGACCCCGGTGGCACTATCCCGGTGGGGTGCCATCGTGACTACACACCCGCTGGGTGCCACACTCCCACAGGCGGCATGCCCTGCCCCCAGGATGTGCGACACGCCCCCGGGACACACACCATGCCCCTGCAGGCAGCATGCCACGCCTCCGGGACATGCGCCAGCCACGCCCACGCCTGCTCTCCGTCCCCCTCTCCTCCAGAGCTTAAGGCTCTGCCACTGTCTGCAGCACCTCACTTGTCACTTTTTCCCAGGATGACAAGGAACCACGAGTGAGCACTCATTGAGTTCAGTCAGTCAGTCAGCTACAAATCCACCTAACAGTTACCTCATCCAGCCCGCATTTCACCAGCTTCTCCACAAGAATATCCTGGGGAACTTGGGGTCCAAGGCAGGACCAGTGAAGGGTGTGGCCTGGGAAGAACTTGGGAGCCAGACAGCTGCCATGCCTGAGGCTACCCACCCCTGATATAAAACAGAGACAAACTGTAAAGCAGTCTTCCTCAACCTCAGCCCGCCAGATGTTTTTGGCCTCCAACTCCCATGATCCCTAGCTAGCAGGACCAGTGGTCAGGGATGATGGGAACTGTAGTCTCAAAACATCTGGAGGGCTGAGTTTGAGGAAGCCTGCTGTGAAGGGTAAAGAGAAGGAAGATGTTCCAACCAAAGTGGAATGGATAAGTGGGTTAATGGGTTATGTATCTCAAATATCTCCATGAAGATAAGAAAAATGATATAATCCTGGCCGTGGCAAAATTTCTCTGGGAGGTAGTAGGGATTAGAAATATTGGATAAAACACAGTGATTGCCTAGTAATGTTTTTTTTCTGTATTTCTGCTGTACTTTGCTTTCGAAATCGTTTTTGCTGGTCTTTGGACCGTAATAAAGAATGTGTGCATGTGTAGAACTGGTAAAATTAACAGCGAAATTAAGAAAATCTAATGGTGAGTGTTTAATGGAATTGTCTGCCTTCTTCAGACAATTTAAAGGAATAGTATAGTATGATGAACTTGTGAGCAGGGTTTGACCTATGAGCAACGGAAATCATATCTATCAAATCATAACCACAATATCATCATCTACAATACTGTGGTTATGATTTGATAGCTAGAAGACAGGGTGCAGAAGATATACAGCATACAAAGGTGTGCACAGCTTGACCAAAACAGCCTCGTGGGCCACATGGAGAAGCCTAGCAAGCTGAATTAGGCCTGCAGG
The DNA here is from genome assembly GCF_964188315.1 of Podarcis muralis. Taxonomy (NCBI): domain Eukaryota; kingdom Metazoa; phylum Chordata; class Lepidosauria; order Squamata; family Lacertidae; genus Podarcis; species Podarcis muralis. The sequence goes on from NC_135661.1 coordinate 15,440,099, forward strand.
TCTGAGGTCCCCCATTGCTGTGTGTGTTTAATACAACAACAACAATCTTTATTACGGTCCAGAGACCCAACAAATCGTTACAAAGCAATACACAATTCATACAGCCTACCTCCAGGTTAAACAAGCATTTTGTTCAGAATATAGGGATCATTGGTTCTTGCAACCACCGATAAAAACTTTGCCACTGCTAAAGTTCTAGCATTTGTCCGGTCTTCCGATAGGAACCTGACATAGTGAGCCTCTGATTTTCCCCTGGAAAGGTACCAGCAAGGGTAGTATCAGTTCAGCCCTCGCTTGCTCATATTTTGCACAGTGCAACAAAATATGTTTTATGGAATCAATGTCTTGAGCACACGAGCAATGCAATTGTCCCAAATGTCTAGTGCAGGTTGAGAAATGATAGAGAAAAGACAGAGTGAAGCAACAGTCTGCAAGTCTGTCAATTTTGTAGTTAATTCCTTATTTTATATTCTCCTTTGTAAACAACATAGAGGTTTCGGGGTGTGTGTGCGTGTGACAAAAGATACAGCCTCTTGTTCAGGCATAGGCAAACTCGGCCCTCCAGATGTTTTGGGACTACAACTCCCATCATCCCTGACCACTGGTCCTGTTAGCTAGGGATGATGGGAGTTGCGGTCCCAAAACATCTGGAGGACTGAGTTTGCCTATGCCTGCTCTTGTTCAACAGATAGACCTAACAGAGACTGGTGGACTGCTCTGCTGGAAAAGCATTACAGATTGCTTTCTGGGGTTGGGAAAGGCAGCGTGGAGGCTGGAGAGCTCTTGTTAAGAACCTGTCTGAAGCAGCCAAACAAACAAGACAGGAGAGACGATTGCAACATTGCTTCACCCAGATATCGCGCCAAGATTGCAAAAGAAATTTTGGTGTCGTAACCCTGTTGAACTAAAGCCTTGACATGAGGAGGAGATTAGCTTAAAGTTCTCCTCTCCGTTGGGAATTTAAAAGCCTAGTTGCTTGGGCTAATCACTGTTGGGAGAATAAAAGCATTTTCATCCTGCTGAGCAGTAAATCCCAAAATAGTGGTCCTTTTGTGTTCCTTATCCAGGCTCGGAAAGTTCCCAATTGCCCTTGTGGATATCTTCATCTACACTTGAGAACATAATCATAGAATTGTAGAGTTGGAAGGGATATCAAGGGTCATCTAGTCCAACCCCCTGCAATGGAGTACTACTGGCAAGCCAGGATCCTCACCTCTTATATTTGTGCAGCTGGTTCTTCCTGCCTAAGTGCAGAAGCTTGCATTAGTCCTTACTGAAATTCATTTTGTTAGTTTTGGCCCAGTTCTGCAATCTGTTACGGTCATCTTGAATCCCGATTCTGTCTTCTCTGGCATTAGCTCCCCTCCCAGTTTCGTGTCGTCTGCAAATTGGATGAGCATCCCCTCAATTCCTTCGTGCAAAACGTTTTTAAAGGTGTCGAACAGCACTCCACTTGTCACTTTTCCCCAGGGTGACGAGGAACCATTAGTGAACACTTTTTGGGTTCGGTCAACCAGCCAGCTACAAAACCACCTAACAATTACCTCATCTAGCCCACATTTCCCCAGCTTCTCCACCAGAATATCCTGGGGGACCTTGTCAAAAGCTTTACCAAAATCAAAATACACTATGTCCACATTCCTCTGATCCACCAAGCTTGTAACTCTATCCAAAAAAAATGAGATTTGTCTGGCATGACTTGTTTTTGAGAAAGCCATCAATCACAGCGTCGTTTTCTGTTTAATAATATGTTCTAGGACCTTTCCTGGTATCAATGTCTGGTTGGTACTTACCTGGGTCTTCTTCTTTTTCCCCCTTTTGAAGATGGGGGAAACATTTTCCCACCTCCAGTCTACAGGGACCTCAGCTGTTCTCCAAGAATTCTCAAAGATCATAGACAAAGGCTCCGAGATTATATCCACAAGCTGCTTTAGTGCCCTTGGGTGCAACTCAACAGGCCCTGGAAATCAGAACTCATTTAAAGTAACTAGGTGTTCCCTTGCCACCTCTTTTCCTATCTTGGACTTCAGCTCACTCCTTGCATTCTGTGGCCCACCTAGTCCTGTTCTCACAGTGGTCCCTCAGATGCCCCAATGAGAAGCCCATGAGGAGGACCTGAGCACAGCAGCACTATCCCCTTCTTTGGTTCACAGCAAATGGTATTAAGAAGTATTTCTGCCTTCAACTGTGAAGGCAGATCATAGCCATCATGGCTAGTAGATTGATAGCGTTCTACTCCAGTATCTTAGGCTGAACGCCTTATCATGTGGAACCACCAAGGTCTGTACTTGCCTCATTTTCAAGCCTTCTGAGTTGGCGACCATCACGGCCTCCCGAGGGAGCGAGTTCTGTAGTTTAACTCTGCACTGTGTAAAGAAGGACTCTCTTTTATCCAACCTGAATATCTCAACACTCAAGTTTCATTGGGTGTCCATGGGTTAGGAGAGAAGGGGAAACACTTTTCTCTGTCCACTGCCTCCAGGCTATGAGCAATCTTATAAACTGCTATCATGTCCTTCTCTTAATTACCTTTTCTCCAAACTTAAAAGTCTCAGACTTTGGCCAGTGGTGGCTGGTGCCCTTTGGAACTGATTGGGCAGAATGCAGGGTACCCTGACAGTAGGTGGCGCCAGAGCCAATGACAGGCAGAGCTAACCGATTCACGTTTTGTCAACGGCGCACCTCCCTGGTGCATTGTACAAAACCAGGGGTCAGCAAACTTTTTCAGCAGGGGGCCAGTCCACTGTCCCTCAGACCATGTGGTGGGCTGGACTATATTTTGAAGGAAAAGAATGAACGAATTCCTGTGCCCCACAAATAACCCAGAGATGCATTTTAAATAAAAGCACACATTCTACTCATGTAAAAAGACGCTGATTCCTGGACTGTCCACGGGCTGGATTTAGAAGGTGATTGGGCTAGATCCGGCCCCCGGGCCTTAGTTTGCCTACCCATGTACAAAATGGACAATTGCATTTTTGTGGCAGAGCAATTGTCAATTCAGTAAGACCACTTGATAGGGCAAAATGTGGCACTGATCCATAAGTTAACAGAGCACTGTAGAGTCATGAGGGGTGAAACTGACAGATACAGGTTTCAGGAGGACCAGGTCTCTATTATTTTCTTACCTAGAGGAACCTCAACCATCTGCTATTCATTTTGGAGGGCCTGGTGTCTTAATTCTAGGCATGTTGCCCTAGTATGGTTTTGTTAATACCATTAATTTTTGAATGTTTGTCTTAGTTTGCTGCACGGTATACAGGTGTTGCCATATTCTGAAGAGCAAGAAAGAGGACACATTTGCCAACTTCTACTTTTAACTATGGATCGCTGTGAGGACTCTACCCATGAAAAAGTGGTTGTGCCCTGGGGGAAAAAGAGGACATATGGCAACCCTTTTCCAGCCCAACGCAGGAATCACAACTAAAGAATCCCTAATAGATGTCCACCTAACCTCCAATGAAGGAGAGTCCACCACCTTCTGGGGTGGTCTGTTCCGCTGCAAAACAGCTCTTACCACCAGAAAGTTCTTCCTAAGGTTTAGTCAGAATCTCCTTTCTGGCAGTTTGAACCCATTGGTTTGGATCATACCCTCAGGAGCAGCAGAGAACAAGTTCACTCCACCTTCCATGTGACAGCCTTTTGGCTATTTGAAGATGGCCATCGTATCACCTCTTGGGCTTCTTTTCTCCTGGTTAAACATACCCAACTCCCTCAACTGTTCCTCATCAGGCTTGGTTTCCACACCCCTGGATCATCTTGGTTGCCCTCCTCTGTACATGTTCCAGCTTGTCAATATCCTTCTTAAACTGTGGTGCCCAGAATTGGACACAGGACTCCAGGTGAGGTCTGACCAAGGTAGAGTAGAGTGGAAAAATGGATGTGACCTTTGTTTTATGTAGGCTACATTCCAGACACACAAAGGTTATACACACACCTCCATCCTGGCAAGCAAAAAAGCATTATCAGAGTTCAAGGACAGTTTCAAGCCAGGAAAAATAAAGCACTCAGGGAGTGTGTGGAGCAAGGCCATGTGAGGGCTTGGGCTTGGGCAGTGTCCTAGAGGACAGTTTTGAGTTTCCACACTGCTGATTTTAAAAAATACAAGTAGAAATACTTGAAATATTAGCTTGGAGTTTATTTTATATGTATTTATGTATGTACTGGGAGCTCTGCCCCAACTCGCTTTGCTCTGCCCTGCTATGGTGGTTGTGTGACGACGTTATTATATTTTTATTATACAGACTTGTCTAGGTGGATTACCATAGGCTCCAAAACATCTCTGACATTTTATTTTGGAGAGACTGGAGTGTCATATGCTTGTCTGGCTCAACTCTCGGCTGGGAGCTTTACAGGGAATGACACCGCACAAGAGGTGTTGTGTAATAGGTTGAGTGCTGCACAGTACCTCTAAGGTTTAGAGTAAGGACCAGCAACCAATTGGAGTCCATGGGCACATTTGCAAATAAGAGAAACTGCACTGCACACCACATGTGCACAACTCACAAGTTATTCTATTAGCTGAAGCAGAATGATTCTTTAAAGTGAAATTTAAGGAGAGGGAAGGACTCTCTGGGTACCAGAGGCAACCTCTGAAGGTGCATCAGTGGGGCAGCATCTAGTATTACTACTACTACTACTACTACTACTACTACTACTACTGTGGTACCTCGGGTTAAGTACTTAATTCATTCTGGAGGTCCGTTCTTAACCTGAAACTGTTCTTAACCTGAAGCACCACTTTAGCTAATGGGGGCTCCTGCTGCCGCTGCGCTGCCGGAGCACAATTTCTGTTCTCATCCTGAAGCAAAGTTCTTAACCCGAGGCAGTGGCGTAGCGTGGGGGGTGCAGGGGGTGCCGGCCGCACCAGGCGCAACATCTGGGGTTAGGGAAAATCCACGGATTAGGGGGCGCAAATCCACGGATTAGGGGGCGCAAATCCACGGGTTAGGGGGCGCAAATTACTTGCCTTGCCCCGGGTGCTGACAACCCACGCTACGCCACTGACCCGAGGTACTATTTCTGGGTTAGTGGAGTTACAGATAGGTAGCCGTGTTGGTCTGCCATAGTCAAAACAAAAAAAATTCCTTCCAGTAGCACCTTAAAGACCAACTAAGTTAGTTCTTGGTATGAGCTTTCGTGTGCATGCACACGAAAGCTCATACCAAGAACTAACTTAGTTGGTCTTTAAGGTGCTACTGGAAGGAATTTTGGGGGGGTTAGTGGAGTCTGTAACCTGAAGGTATGTAGCCTAAGGTACCACAGTACCTCAGTACTGCTACTTCAGTATCCACTGGGTGGAACCTTCCTCCCTAATAGACTCCTTTTCTGCCTGCAAGGACTTCTCTTTTTCCTTTTGCATGCAGACAGTCATGCAAAATCCCATAGGTACATAAGAAGTGCCTTCTGGATCAAGCCAATGGCCCCTCTAGTCCAGCATCTTGTTCTTACAGTGGTTGACCGGATGCTCGTGAGAAGCCCACAGGCAGGATCTGAGCACACAAGCAATTCTCCCCTCCTGTAGTTCCCAGCAACTGGCATTCAGAAGCCTCAATGCCTCCAGCTACGGAGGTAGAGGACAGCCATCATGAAGGTGCTCAGTCCTCTTTCCCTGCCATCCATTCCTGCAGGAGCGAGTTCCATAGTTTATCTAGGCACAGTGCAAAGAAATCCTTTCTTTCCTTTCCTTGGTGCGGAGGCGCCAGCTTGGGCAATTGGGCCATTGTCACCCTGGAACAAAAAGGAAATTTCCAACCCGGACTTTGAAACATATGCTGCGCACAACCCGGACTTTGAAACTTATGTTGCACCCCACCCCGTCCCTCGAATAGCCCAATCTCAGCACTCAGTTTAGAAAACACGTGCTCGTGTGTGCTATCAGCAGTGTATTTATGTTAAGGGAGGAGGAGAAAAAAAGAGGGAGCTTCGGCTGGCTGTTGCCGCTGCCTCTCAGTTACAAAGTACTTGAATTACAGCTTGCGCAGGCCCAACGTGGCATCCAGCAAGTCCCGGCTTGCAGGCTTGGAAAGGAGGAGGATGCAGGCGAGAGCCTGGCTCGCGCTTTAAAGTTGCGTGCCTGTTTGTGCTTGTGTGTGTGCGTGTATGCGCGACGCTGCTTGGGGGAGGGGAGCGAGCCCAGCTAGCCACTAGCAAGGAGATCTTCTCTGTCTCCCTCTCCCTCTCCCCCCACCCCAACCTCCAACAATACTTTAACTGTCAATCAGGCTTAATAGGGTATAAAACCTGCTCCCAGGGCAAGGGAGCCGCGCCGCGAAGATAAGAAAGTGTCCCAGGAGGAGCAGCCAGAGGTCGCCGAGAGGGAGGCGGGCAGGCAGGCAGGCAACGCGAGTCGGACTCCTTCCCTGCCTCGGATCGGCGGCTCCGGAGCAAACAAGAAGCGGCCAAGGCTCTCCGCCACTTCTTTTCGCGTCTGCGTAAGGAAAAGCAGAGGAGGAGGCGGAGGCGGGCAAAGGCGGCGGGGAGTTTTCTTTACGCGGCGTATGTATAGAAGGGGGAGGGACCCCGGCGCGCTGCCCTGAACCTCCCCCCCCCGTCACTGTTGGTTTTTTTTAAGCCAACTCCTTCCAAAAGTCTCTTTTTTTCCAACTCCTTCCCCGAGAAGCAATTTCCTGAACTCCCCAGAATAGACATGAGCTGTCTGGAAAAGCGCTGCCGGCTCCCCATGCAGACGCCGCCGCCTCGGAGAGCTTCTGGGGGGCTTTCCAGCCCGGCTTAGACGGCAGGACGCTCTCCAAAGGAAACAAGGAGTTTTCTTTCGCGAAAGCGGAGAAACGGGCTCGATCCTCTCCGGGATCCAGATCGCCCAGCAACTCTGGAAAGTTCTCCCGGGCTGCTTGTTTTGAGATCTCCCGCTCCTCAGCGCGGCTGCTCTTGCATGGCACTTTGGGAGAGCCCCAGCGCAAGATCTGTATATCTATATTTATACATCTATATGTGTACTCGGAAGTAAGCTCCGTTTTGAAGCGGGCTGGCGCCCGGGTAAAGCGTACCTAGGACGGCGGCTTTCCATTGGATTCTCTACCCACCTGCGAGGAAGTCCGACCGAGGAAGCCAGAAACTCGTGCAACGCCAGAGCGGACTTTTGCGCGCAAGCTCGCGCAACCCATCTCCCCCCCCCCCTTTTTGTTGTTTTTTTGTTTGGCGGGGTGGAGGTACGTTTGCCTAGGATCCGACACACACTTCTGGACGCTGTGCTCCCCCTTCCCCACCCCTCCTCCTCGACGGACTCCTCAAAATTCCCTCCCTCTTCGTGCGTAACCCCCCAACCCAAAGAGGATGGTTTGGAGACGCCTGGGCGCTCTGCTGCTCTTCCCGGTGCGGATGCTTTGCTTGGTAGCCAAGGCGGCGGCGTCCACGGTGCTCCCCAGCAAACTCCGCGACTTGGCCGGGGACAGCGTGCTCATCACCGGAGGAGGGCGAGGCATCGGGCGCTACTTGGCCAAGGAGTTCGCCAGACGCGGCGCCCGCAAGGTGAGAGGCTGGGAATAATGGGTGGCAATGATTTGAAGGCTGGGTGCGTGCGCCTGCTGGGGAGCGCGCGCGGGGGGGGGGGTCCAACCTGAAGCTGCCTTCCAGGTCCCCCTTCCAACCTCTCCGCTTGCATAGGTGAAGCATCGTAGCCAACTCCTAGGCCGAGGAGACTTTGCCCGCCACCCCACAATAAAATATTTGAGGGTGCCTGGCCCCCCCTAAAGTTGATGGGCATTGCCATTCAAATGGTGTGCATGTATCGTGCCTTGTGATTGATTACACAGCGTGGGTCTTACCTGGACCCCCCCCCCCAAATATTTTATTCAAGTTGGCCTCCTTGCGGTAAAGGGACCCTGCAATTTCAGGGTTAGCCTACAGGCCAACTGAATTCTACTCAGAGTAGTTTAATGGAAATGGGTGAGCCTGTTACTTGCACCCATTAGCCTGAATGGGTCTGCTGTTTGTTTATTGCATTTATACCCAACCTTTTCACTCTCTAACCAAGCCTACATGGTTCTCCCTTTCTTCATTTAATACACAACAACAACAACCCTGTGAGGTTGATTAGGTGGAGAGACAGTGAGTGGTTCCAAGTCAATGTCGTGGCCAAGTAGGGATTCAAACCCTGCTCTGCCAAGGTCCTAGTCTGACACTCTAACCAGTACGCCACCACAGTCTCTCATTGACTAGCCTTGGCTGCAACCCTAAAGCTGCCCTCCTAATCTGGGAGCGGGGCAGGGGAAGCACACCTGAAGCTGCCTCTCCCACCACCTCCCAACTTCTCTACTTGCATTGGTGTAGCAGGGATTGTGCAATGAAGGCAGGGCAGCCTAATGGTCAAGGGTGCATTCCTAATCCCACTTAACCTGGGGTTCTGAGGGGAGGAGGAGGAGCCTCCGCTTGAAGCTACTTTCCAATCTCCCTCGCTGCTTCCAATTTATCTGGCTGCATGAATAGAGCAACTGTGCAAGTGACAGATTGTGCAATTAAGGTGGAGTTGCCCAGCGGCTCAGGCAGCAATTCTCAACCCACTTAACCTGGAGAGCAAGCCCCACTGAATCAATGGGACTTGCTTCTGGGAAGGCATGTTTAGGATGCAGCCTAAACTGTGGACAGTGCCTTGCAATGAGGGAGATGCCACAGATCTCTGATCAGTTGGCCCCCACACCCAAAACTCAGGTGGGCTGGCTTGCCATATTTTATTTATTCATTAACTTAATTTCTACCCCACTCCCCATTTTATTCCACAACATCCCTGTGATTATAGGGTGAGAGACAGTCTTGGAAGGTCACCCGACAGAGATTTATGGTTAAATGGGGATTTGAACCCTGGTTTCTCAAGTCCTGAGTCGGACCCTGTAACCACTACACCTGAAGCAAGTAAAGCAGCCCACTATGCCATCTAAAGGAATGTGTCTGTGCATCCAGGTTTAAAATCACTTTACAGCATCACTGGCTATGAATTGGGTAGCTCCCGGTTCAGATCTCAACTCTGCCTTAATTTGATCCTAGAGAGTTAATTTAATTTGATCCTTGAGAGTTGGAAGGGACCCGAAGCATCATCTAGTCCAACCTGCTCCAGTTTTCCTAAATGGTCTTCATCAAGCCACTCTTTTTGTCCACCCTTCAACTACAATATGAGGACTATTAATCTAGATCACACGGTTAATGTATGGATTATGGTTTCCAGATAATGCAGGAAGGATAATATCCCAAGTCAGGCCATTGCTTCATCTAGCTCAGCCTACACTGACTGGCAGTGGCCGTCCAGGGTTTCAGGCAGGAGTCTCTCCCCACTCTGCTGGGGATCAAACCGGCGACCTTCTGTGGCAGATGCTCTATGACTGAACTGCAGTCCTCAGGGGTTGCCAAATTGTTTGAGCACACGGGTGCATTTGCAAACTCTTGTGGGCACCATGTGCCCTATGTGATCATCCACACATGCACACACTGTGTTTATGAACCATGCGTCATGCAGAGGTTAAGGCTGTGGTCCTAAGCAGCTCCTGGAAGAGCTGTGTAGCTCAGTGGCTGAGCATCTGCCTTGCAAGCAGGAGGTCCCGGGTTCAGTTCCTGGCACCTCCAGGTAGTGGTAGGAAAAGACCCTATTCTGAAACCATGCATAGCCTCTGCAAGTCAGTGTAGATGATAATAAGCCAGATGGACAATGGCCTGTGTTTGTATAAGGCAGCTTCCTATTTAAACCAAACTCTTCTTTTTTCAGAACCATGAGGGCTAGAACCCTGCTTTATTTTTTAAGGGAAGGACCAATGCTCAGTGGTAGAGCACACCCTTCTGGTGCAAAAGATCCCCCGTTCAATCCCAGGCATCTTCAAGTAGGGCTGGGAGAGGCTTCTGCCAGTCAGTGCAGACGATACTGAGCTAGATGGACCCAGTAGTCTGACTTGGTATAAGGAAGTTTCCTATGTAACTCAATATGACTTTTTTCTGTATAGCCATGCATAGGATTGCATGGCTTCTTGTACACATGTCCCATTGGTGTTCCGTCAAGGTGATTTAAGCTTTCTTTCTGCCTGGCAGTTTTCACACTGCATGTACAGCCTGGGTAAGGGATTTGCCTCCCCCCCAGCCCACACACCGCTAGCAATATTTCTTGCAGATGATAAGGGAGCAGTCACGCCCAGGGAGGGGTAGACCTCCCACATCCAGTTCTCATTGAGCTGAATGACACCCCACGGCCCAGTGGAATGCAGCCAGATCATTACGGCTGTCTGGTTTGTTTGCTAAATGGAGAGGGGCTCTAGGGCGTCAGGAATATGTGCAAACTTTTATTTCCATGGGTGGCAGATGGCAAATCTGGAGCTACCGGTAAATGTCTGGGTAGTTCATAGCAGATCAGCAAAGATTTCTGACTGCTCAACATTGTCAGCAGCCAAATAGACTCCCTCCCTTGGGGTATACAGGAACGACTTTTTCATGGAAGGGGTACATTCAAAACTAGTTCCTGGGCTTACATTTACTCACAGTAGACCCATTGAAATTAAATGACGTGATTAAGTAAGGTCCATTGAATTCAACTGAGTTGAATACCACCCTCTAACCCTAAATCTATGGCTTCAGACATGACATACATTTAAAGCACAAGACTTCCCTCCTCCCAAGAGTCCTGGGACCTGCAGTTTACCCCTCACAGAGCTACAATTCCCAGCACCCTTGTCAAACTGCAGTTCCCAAGATTCTTTGGAGGAAGTCGTGTGTTTTGAAATGTGCTTTAAATATTTTCAGTTCTGGCCGTTTTGTACCTGACCCTTGTGTGGGTGGATTTGGGGGTTGGGAGGGGGCCAACAGCCTGAAGTCCTCCCTCCCTTGATTATGCAACCACTCCATAATCTGGAGCATGTGGCGGCAGGTTGTGGCTTCCGGGAGGTGAAGGGAGTGTAGTTTGCACATGCCCAGAGAGGCAATCTGCCCTTTGATGTGGCTCGACTGAATGCAGTGGGTTTTGGAACAAAGGCAAATTTGGGACTGGCCTGTCTTGGGGTTCTGACATAAGAAGAACTCTGTGGAAAGTCTGTCTTGTCCATTTGCACACAGTGTGGAAAGAGAGGCTTCTTGGAAGCTCAGAATCTAGGGGCAAAGGCAATAACTGCACCACCACAACTTGACCACTGAACCTCAGCCTTCATGGAACCTCTGGGATAGCTCAGTCTTTAGAGCATGAGACTCTTAATCTCAGAGTCATGGGTTTGAGCCCCACATTGGACAAAGGATTCAGGATTGGACCAGATGACTCTTGGGGTCCCTTCCAACTCTGCAATTCTGATTTTATGAAAACGAATTTGCTGAATCCTCTAAGCCAGTAGTCATTGCCACATCTTGTAGCTAAGTGGTAGTGACAGGTAAATTTAAACTCTGGTCTTAGAGGGGTTGGGCAGTGTATCTTCAAATGTTAAGACTATGTATTGATTCACTTCCAGATGTCAAAAGCCAGCTCCCTGGGGAGTGGGACTCTGAGCTTCTACCCCCAGAGTCCTGCTCCAATGGCACCCCTGCCTGCATCTTAACTACAAATTATAAGAAGGGCTGGATGGTCAGTTCCTTAGTTAGTTTGATGGGGATACTGGATAATGCAGTCTTTCCATAGGCTACATGGTGTAAATAATCCTACACAGAACCGACGGAGTCTCATTACTGCTTACTGGGCTGGTTGCATGCCAGGGGATCATTAGACATGGCTTGTTTGTTGCAGTCCATACCAGTAGGGGGAGCTTCTCAAAAGATTTGCATTATAAGGACCCTTCCCGATTGGTGTTTCGCCGTGGGTGTATCCTGCAACATGTGCTCAACTCATTGATAATTTCATTAGCGGTGGGTTTGTTCTGCTTTCGTTTGTGCTTCCTCGATGCTGCCACAAAATTGCTGTTTGGAGGTGCTACAGCACAACGAAAGAGGGACAAACGGCAACAGCAGCCCCAAAACATTTGTAGTATGAAAAGTTATGGATTTCAGCAGGAAGTTACGAGGTATGCACCGATTGGAAATGAAGCAGTGTGACCCATCTATAACTTCTCTGTGCATAAACAGCGTTGAAAGTGGGATCAGGTATGACCCCCCCCCCAATTGTATCACGAGCACCAATCATCATAAATTTTCAATATAGAGGACATCTGGGGATGCCCTTAGTAAGCTTGTTGGTTCATTCAACCCAGTATTGTCTGCTCTGGACAGCCAAGTCCATTGACGCAGGCAAGTGAGAGGCAGCGTTTTAAAAACTGAACGGGAGGCCAAAGCAACCGAACTGGGGAATCTGGTTGGGTGACACCAGAAGAAAGGGGACGACTCTGTTGGTTTTGATTGGCGGCAGGGATTTCAGGGGGTGGGGCCCTGTGCTGGCGTGCTTGCACACGTTGTGGTGGGGGAAACCCCTTCGTGCTTCCAAACGGCAGAGATGCCAATCTTGTTCCAGCTTGCACTGAAATAGGGAGTGCGTTCACGAGCTGTGCAGCTGACTGACAGTTTGCATTTGTGATTTACAGGCTGAGTACACTCTTTGCTGTTTATTTATCATCGGTATTTTTATACTGTGCAGATATGGGCGTTTGTACATACCAGGGGCTGCCACCCTTGCTTGGTTTGTTCACCCAACCAGTCCCCTTGCCAAAACAATCCCTTTCCCTTAGAACTCGTCAAATGCCTTTTATGATTATCCCCCCACTTCTCACCCTTCCTCCGCCCCACCACCACCAATGTTGGAGCTGCAATAGAGAAAGGCAGGGTGGGTTGCAAAAGTCATGTATCTTCAGCAGTAGGAGGAAGGGGACCAGAAGCAGCTGGCCATCCAACCTGGGGATTGGCAACTGCTGCAATAGTAGATTACCAGGCTGACTGGCTACCACTTCTGGCAACCTTCCTTATTCCCATGCAGACTTACCCTTCATCCTAATTGGGTGGGTGGCGGGTGGCAGAGGAAACAGTGGTTCTCCAAGCTGCCCAGGGAGGAGAAAGGTCACCAGTAGCACAGTGCTGGCCACTGGAACCCAGTGGCAGGGCTGGCAGGCTGAGGATTCAGTGGAGACCGAATCCATGGGACTCACTAATGTGTGTTAGCGATTGCAGCAGAGAAACTGGGGAGCAGTCGAATCTGGATTAACGGATTTGGCACAACGAGACGTGCACTCCGGATTGCTGGAACAAGGCAAGCTAGCAATACCCAAGCTTCCCCTTCTTCTGGCTATAGGGTTCTGTTTTAGCTGGCTGGAATGACAGGTTATCGCAGGAAGTAAAGCAAGTACAGTGGTACCTCAGGTTAAGACCTTAATTCGTTCTGGAGGTCTGTTCTTAAGCTGAAACTGTTCTTAACCTGAAGCACCACTTTAGCTAATGAGGCCTCCCGCTGCTGCCATGCCGCTGCTGCACGATTTCTGTTCTCATCCTGAAGCAAAGTTCTTAACTCGAGGTACTATTTCTGGGTTAGTGGAGTCTGTAACCTGAAGCGTCTGTAACCCAAGGTACCACTGTATGTAGCTATGCTGGAAAGGTTGGAGAGTGAGGGGAAAAGCAAGTGGGCTGTTTTGCAGTAGGAAGAAGCACAGATCCTGACAGAGGACAGCTTGGGCCTCTGAGAGAAAAGGGTAGCCAGAGATAATATTTTGCCACACTTCATATGTGTGTGTGTGTGCTTCCAGAATGACCTGGATACTAGGATTGGGGAATATCTGGTTTTCAACATCGTGCTATATCACCAGCTAAAAATCACGATATACAGATAAATCACAATGTCTGAAATAAGGATGGAGCTATGTAGAGGAATTGACTAGCTTCAGGGTTTTCCCAGCATTGTGATTTTTGCCTAGCACAAACCCATCATGATTTGTGATATATTGCCAGGTCAGAAATTATGAGACCGATATCACAATATGGACTTCAAACTGGTTTTTAGATGATATATGGATATATCACCCAACCCTACTGGATACAAAGTGGATCAGTCCCTCGAGTAGTTCACAGAGCTGTGTGTACATTGGGGTTGGGAACCTCAAATGTGGCCCTCTAGGCCTCTCTATCTGGCCCCATGGGATCTCCCCAGGTCACTCCCACCAGTCCTGCTTTGCACCATATTTGAGTGTTTTTGCCTGGCTGGAATGTGTCCTTGAATTACAATAGTGGCTTGTGCTTGTCCGGATCGGGGATAGAGCATAGAAACTTGCTTACTGAGCAAAGGTAAATTTGCACCTGTTGCTCCGCCCACTTTTGTCTCTGGCCCCGCCCACCTGGAATGTCACACAGCCCTTGGAAGGTTGGCTAGTAGGAAATGCAGCTGTCTGACTGAGAAAGATTCTCCAGCCCTAGTGGTCTGTGGAGACGAGAAGCCTGGCTATCACTGCTCCAAGGTGTTTGGGTGCAGTGCTCTTGCTGAGAGCTCTGAGCATCGCTGTCAAGAGGTTCTCAGCACCGGTTGCACACTGCTCCTTCCAGAGCATCTCCATAAGCTTCTCGGCACCCACTGGGCTCCTGAGCCTTCCTCTGCCTGTTCCGCCATGTCCTCACATGCTCTTCCGAGAGGGCATGCGTCCCTGCTTCTCAAAGCAAATTTCACTTCTCTTGCGGCTATTGCTGAGTCCCTGCCACCTGTTTCATGTGGTTTCCGTATGGAGTTTCTCTTCCACGACGGTTATGTAACTCCGGTGTGATTTTGCTCAACTGCTTCTTGTGGGCAGCTGCGCCTCCTGTTGATTAAGCTTAAGCCAATCTCCAAGCGTCGATCTGGAGGGGGGCCAAGAACTCTCAGCCTAACGAGGAGAGGAAGAGAGAGGAAGAGGGCAGAGAGAGAAGGGTGGGAAGCCGACTTACAGCAGCGTGGGCCATCCAGTTACTTTCCATTGGGATGGAGACACTGAGGTGGTGGCTCTTGGCAGTGAAATCTTTCCTTTTTTTCAGAGAAATGTATTGTTTTTCACATATTTTACAAATTTTCTTACATTTTAATATATGTTTCTCTTAGAATTTTGACTCCCCACCCTTACTTCCTTGATGTTTTTATTCCTACCTTATACCTACTGTTTTATACGACATAAAAGGTAAAGGTAAAGGTACCCCTACCCATACGGGCCAGTCTTGACAGACTCTAGGGTTGTGCGCCCATCTCACTCAAGAGGCCGGGGGCCAGCGCTGTCCGCAGACACTTCCGGGTCACGTGGCCAGCGTGACAAAGCTGCATCTGGCGAGCCAGCACAGCACACAGAAATGCCGTTTACCTTCCCGCTAGTAAGCAGTCCCTACTTATCTACTTGCACTTTGATGTGCTTTCGAACCGCTAGGTTGGCAGGAGCAGGGACCGAGCAACGGGAACTCACCCTGTCGCGGGGATTCGAACCGCCGACCTTTCGATCGGCAAGTCCTAGGCGCTGAGGCTTTAACCCACAGCGCCACCCGCGTCCCTTTTATACGACATACTTTTCTCTAATACAATTATCCTCTATTTCACTTAGCGTTGTTCTCATCCCGCTGCCCATAATTTGAACCTTGTCCGTGTTTTCATTTGACTATAACAGTACTTCAACTACTCCACTCTTCCATAAACAGTTCATCTCTTTTACCTCTTATTTTTGCTGTCAAATTTTGCCACTTCCACATAGTCCATTAACTTTTGAAGCCATTTCTCCTTAGCTGGTACTTCTCCTTCTCTCCATTTCTGCGTGTACAGGATTCACAACAAAATATTTCCCATGGGAGGCATCCAGCTACGTTTCACTGAGAGGAGAACCTTCGAAATTAATGGACCCAGATGAGTCAGGACCCTTAACTTCATTGGGTCCACTCATGAGTAGGGCTAACATTGACAATAACACTCTTGTCGCTTTTGGTTTCTCGGTTTTTTCAATTTTCAGTTCTCCGTATTTCTGCAGGGGTTTTGTGATTCTGTTTATTTTATATTTTAAAAAAGCCACCATGAAAATTCATCAGCATATAAATGCAAATTTCTCTTAATGTATGCTGCCTTGCCCTTTGCAAGTAGTGTCCCCAAGAGGATGCAGTTGGTGTGTTATTTTCATGAATGTGTGCAGAAAAATGCAGGATGGGCCTGGGCAGTGCAGAAGCCAGCAGCTGACGGTGCTGAGGCCAGCTAAGAAAGGTCAGACTCACGGAGTTTGACCTTTGTCCCAGCAGGGATTAAATTGATTCTAATTAATAGACTTCACAATGGAAGGCTACCTTTAGTGGAGTTTAAAGAGCTTGGGTCATTGGTGGGTTGTTGTTGTTGTTGTTGCTTTTTCCAGTCTGCCATAAATTACATCACTAATCAACTTGGGGTCCTCTTTGTAGCTGCCCTTCCCCCCCCTCCCTGCCCTCTAGCTTCTTAAATACATCCCATTGCATTCCCAGCAATGCCAATATAGCTATATTTGCAACCTGGGGGTGAACACACACAGAAATAATTTTGTTTAGATTTTTTTTAAGAAAAGAAAACGTAGCCAGGAAATTAGGGCTTTTTGTGATTGTCTTCTGCAACATGTCATAGATGCAGTAATAAGGCTTTAGCTGTGGACCACCCACTGGTCATTCCTCATTATTAGCTGTTCTCTGATGCTTCCACGATATTATGGTATTGTTGCCATCTGGAGGGATTTTCTGGGGCTGCATTCACACCACAATTTATTCCGTCTCCCCAGCATTTCCTTGCCTGTTGATATTTCACAGAATCATAGAGCTCAAAGGGACCCCCAGGGACTTCTCTTCCAACCCCAACCCCCCCCCCCCAATGCAGGAACACAGCTAAAGAATCCCTGGCAGATGGTCATCCAATTTCTCTTTAAAAAAACCTCTGCCGGAGGTGAGTCCACCACCTTCTGGACTGGAGTTGCTTGTGTGGAAGGCGAATCCTCGTGAGATGTGGTTCTCCGCTGTCCAACGCTATTCCTCTGACTTATCCAAAATAATGATTTGACATCTGAAAGCTGGGTTTGCAGAGGGGAGAGGACATATGCATAAGTAAGGGGAAGCCTGGCAATCAAAGAATCCTTGATGTGTGTGTGTGTGTGTGTGTAAGCACATCCGGATTGCTTGAGAGAATTGGCACCCGCTACCTCCTTTGTGGCTCAGGGTTCATCGGCTGGTCAGGCAGTCCCCCCCCCCCCCAACCTATGACATCATGACAATTTTGTTTATCCCTCACACAGAACAAGCACTGTGAAGGGAGAAATGGCTTCCGACTACTGGTCCTCCAAATCTTCTTTCTTTCTTTCTTTCTTTCTTTCTTTCTTTCTTTCTTTCTTTCTTTGCTTCGATTCATCAGCCGCAACACACTTGAATCAGGAACCCTGCAGCCCAGCAATTTTTGCTCTCATCGACAAGCAAGCGTGACAACAATACTTTCTTCCTCTTTCCTTTGAACTCTTTGCAAGCTGGTTGCACCACCAGAGACTGTTCCAGACTGGGGACGGTGGTGTTTTTTATTTTATTTTAAGCAAGTATATTCAGCAGCATGTCATGGACACAAGAATGGTACGCTAGTAGCGAACATAACACTGGGCTGTCCAGATACCATAACAGCTTTGTTAGTTGTGCTCTAATGCTTGTAAGAGGTGACCCATTAGAAGTTTATAAGGTTAGGCATGGCATAGAGAACACACAAAGCTTTATTGCAGTCCACAGACCCAAAATACATAGTATAACAATAGCATATATCAACAGTCATTAAGGTGTAAGATCGGCTTTGCTAGCCAACAGAGGAGCTTTAGCCTGTACATACTGATTTCTGATTTTTACTGCCTCTGAGAGGAATTTTGCTACATCGAGTGTAATAGTATCAAACTTACCCTTAAGAAGAACCTTGACATGAAATGAGTCGGCCATTCCAGGTTGTTCTGACAGTACAGTGGTACCTCGGGTTACATACGCTTCAGGTTACAGACTCCGCTAACCCAGAAATAGTACCTCAGGTTAAGAACTTTGATTCAGGATGAGAACAGAAATCGTGTGGTGGCAGCGGGAGGCCCCATTAGCTAAAGTGGTGCCTCAGGTTAAGAACGGACCTCCGGAACGAATTAAGTTCTTAACCCGAGGTACCACTGTATTGGTACATGAATTTGTTACAGTAAGTGCCGCACTTTTTTAACAATTAAAAAAATAGGTGCCAGTTCTACATATCCTTGAGTACCCCCCCGGGGGGGGGGGGAGCACTGGGGCTTGTAGGTTTAACAGTTTAGCATGCAGAATTTGCTTTGCTTTCTTGCCGCCACCCTGTTTCATCCCAGGGATTAGGAATCCAATGGAAGGAACTCCCCTATCCTTCTCAAAATACGTCACTGTATCTTTCCATTCTCTGCCGACACCTCTCACTGTTTGCTTTCCATTATCTTTAATGCTCAAAGATTTGCCTCTGGCCCAACGGTGTTTACCATAGTTTCTTAGAGGTGTCATTAAGAGGCCTCTTAATGTCAGACTCCAAGCATCAAAAGGGTTTCTCTCCCAGCCTTGGACAATGGTCAACCTTTCACATATCTCCCTTGCACAAAAGCTTGCCAAATCTCCTTTTTATATATACATGCCAATCTGACATTACTTGGATTATCTCTTTTTTTTTAAAAAAAAGTAAGAGCTATTCCAGGAAGGGATGATAGTGCTTTATATATGGAGTCTGAGCACTGGTCCATCTAGCTTAGCATGGTCTGTGGTCCTCCAGATCTTGATGGACTATAGCTCCCATCAACCCTGTTCTCATGGAGACGAAGGCTATTTGTGGCTGCTGGCCGTGATGGCTATACTTTGCCTCCATGAGCAGAGGCAGCAATGCTACTTCTGCATCCCAGTTGCTGGAAACCACAGGGGTTGGAGAGTGGTCTTGCGGTTTTCCCACAGGCATCTGCTCAACTACTGTGAGAACAGGATGCTGGACTAGATGGGCCATTGACATGCCCCAGCAGGACAATTGTGATGACCTTATCTTCAAGGGCAGCCCAATGTAGAGCACACTGTAGTAGTCCAGTCTGGTGTCTCTGAAAAAAATTACACATCACCTGGGAAGACAGGTGAACTAATGCCAGTGTACTGGAAGAATCAAAGATCACCAGTGTTGAAGCAATGATTCTTCAACATCAACTTCGTTGGACTGGTCATGTTGTTTGGATGCCTATCGTCTTCCAAAGCATCTACTCTATTCCAAACTTAAAAATGGAAATGTAATGCTGGTGGTCAACAGAAGAGCTTTAAAGACTCTCTCAAGGCAAATCTAAAATAATGTCGTATAAACACCCACAACAGGAAAACACCGGCCTGCGAGCTCTCCAATTGGAGAACAGCCTTTACCAAAGGTGTCATGGGCTTTGAAGACACTCGAACTCAGGACGAAAGGGAGAAATGAGCTAAGAGGAAGGCACGCTTGGCAAACCTTCACCGTGATCAACTCCTGCCCGGAAACCACTGTCCCCACTATGGAAGGACATGTGGATCCAGAATTGGCCTCCACAGTCACTTATGGACTCACTGTTAAAACCGTGTTTATGGAAGATGATCTTACTAGGCTACGAGTGATCGCCAGAGAAGAAGAAAGAAGAAGTCCAGTCTGGAAGCCATCAGAGCATGGAATGCAATTGATCACAAGCCATTTTGACTATTTATAGTTCTGCTACAATCAGGTCCCATTCATTGGCTTCCCATGGAGGCATCTGTGAGAACAGAGTGCCAGACTTTCTTATGTTCTTATGTTCACTGGCCATTCTGGCTGTGGCCGAGAGGACAACATATATAAGTTTTAATAACATTCACACGTCTCTCAGCAACTTTCCCCACCAGGGCGAAGCAAAGTCGTGGTTACCAGTATTACATTTAAGCAAACCCCTAGCTGCAGGCAGCTGAAAAGAAGGGACAAAATTTGACCTCGCCCAGTCCCTTTCTTCCATGACTGAGCACAAACTTTGCTCTCTTTCAGCTACTGTTTGCACTTGCTCAAGCTGTTACCCTTTTGTCAACAGGTACCTTTGTGTGGCCCCGCTTGACAGATCCTTCCTGGCTTCTAGAGTTATGAAGTGCCCATTAAGGGCAGGCAGATCTGGTAGCATTGCTTTCTCTCTGCTTCTCATTTTTCCAGTCTTAAATTCAGGTCTCCACATCTCTGGAGCAAATTCGCATTTTGTAATATTAAAAAAACAAACAAACCCACATCCTCGTTAAAATTCACCAGCATTTTAAGTGTACAGTTCTCCCAACAGACAACAATTTTTAATGCAGGTCTGGCTAACAGACACATCTTTGCAATGCACTTTCTCCTACTATAAAACTTTTTCATGTGTTATTTTCACAATTATATGCATTTCAGGCTTTAACAAGAACACCTTGAACTGGGTCCAGAAGTGAACTGGCAACCAATACAGCTGTTTCAAAAAAAGGGGGTTATATGGGGCACAGGATGCTACCTGTTGAGCAAAATGAAAAAAATCTGGGGGAATGGAATGGAGTATCTTGGAAGGGGAAATGGCTGACTGGCTGGCACCTTACATAGGAAGCATATTGGGCACCGCAACTAGGTCAGCTGGTAGAGCATGAGACTCTTAATCTCAAGGGCATGTGTTTGAGCCGCACGTTGAGCAAAATATTCCTGCATTGCAGGGGTTGGACTAGATGACCCTTGGGGTACCTTCCAACTCTGGATTTCTATAAGTCTATGCAACTTTTATTGCAGAGGCCACTTTTGTTGGTATTTATTCCTCCCGGGCATCCTTTCTTTCATCTGCTTGTCTCCAACAACCCCCCCCCCCCCCGTTTATCTATTGTCTGTACTCCTTGCATTTTTTTCTTTGCACCTTTCTCTTTTAGAAGACCCTCCCCCGCACCCAAATTGACATTACGTTTTTTAAAAATTTAATTTTTTATTGAATTTTACAAAAAAAAGAAAGAAAGAGAAAGAGAAACAAAGAACAATACATAACACTGTAAACACATTTATACAGTGGTACCTTGGGTTACAGACACTTCAGGTTACAGACGCTTCAGGTTACAGACGCTTCAGGCTACAGACGCTTCAGGCTACAGACTCCGCTAATCCAGAAATAGTACCTCTGGTTAAGAAGTTTGCTTCAGGGTGAGAACAGAAATCGCGCGGCGGCAGCGGGCCATTAGCTAAAGTGGTGCTTTAGGTTAAGAACAGTTTCAGGTTAAGAACGGACCTCCGGAACGAATGAAGTTCTTAACCCGAGGTAGCACTGTATACATGTTTTCCAAAATGCAGACTAAAAAAAAAGAAGACAAAAGTTGTTGTTCGCCGCCTTCGGCATTTTTACAATAAGGCAGGATGCCATTTTTTCAACAAAACCCCCAACCGTGTGCCGCGATGTTTGTGCATTGCTCCTCCTCTGCTGACGCCAACCACGGAAGGCAAATGGGGTTGGTGGCAGAGCGCCACCCTGCACAGTGATGTCATGCCACCCGTTGCGTTGGCATGGGAAGGGAAAAGAATGGCATCGGTGCAGAGCCCCTCTCGGTCTGCTATTTGGGGGGTAGAGGCAGTTAGCAACCCGTAGCTAATTAAGGCGCAACAGCAGAGCCCTTCCGCCATCCAGCGCTGGCATCCTAGGCGGGCGGGAGGCCGCTTGCTGCTGACCCCAGCCCCTGGCAGCCCACCTTCTTCTGGGATGGCACAAGGAAGCATTCCACCTGGCTGCCAAGGATTGAGGTCACCTAGAGTAGCAACAGGGCAGGAAGCTTCTGCACAGCGCCAGCCTTCCACAGCAGGGATTAACCGCCTCGCTGAGCTGCTGCCCTCGACAATTTTCTGGTCAATAACTTTCTGAAAAGGAGAGCGTGTCTCTTGCAGGAGGGAGGGAGGCCAGCAGCTGAGGAGGGGTAAGGTGGGGGGGGAGAGAGAGAAGAGGACTGGATGGGTTCCAGGATGGGAAGCTATCACATCCGAAAACTACAGCCCTAGACAGAGGTCGGGTTTTCCAATGCTTCTTCCTGCCTGCCCAACACAAATACAGAAACTCCAGCGCTTATTTAGGGATAGGGGTGGTATGTGTCTGTCCCACTGATATTAAAGGTGTGGGAGATATCATGGAAGGGAATGGTTGTCTACTATAGCAAGGCTTTGACTGATTTATTTAATTTTTTAGAATCCACACTTTAATTAAAAAATATAGCAGATGGAGTACAACACATAGGAATAAAATCAGCAGATGATCCATAAAACCAGCAATTAAAAGGAAAAAATAATGATGATGCAAATGCCTGCCTAAACAATGCAGATTTCAGAAGACATATAAAAGAAGGCAGGGACAATTCCTGCTAAACTTCCACTGGCAGGGAGGGCAGGGCCTGCCACACTGATCTTTAGTCATGGCCAAACGAATCAGAGGATCTCAGTGACTGAGGTGGAGCATAAGGAACTGGGCAGTCCTTGTTGTTGTTGTTGTTGTTAATTATTATTATTTATATGCTGCCCATCTGACTGGGTTACCTCAGCCACTCTGGCCAGCTTCCAACAAATATAAAAGCATAAAAGTAAAGGTAAAGGTACCCCTGCCCGTACGGGCCAGTCTTGCCAGACTCTGGGGTTGTGCGCCCATCTCACTCAAGAGGCCGGGGGCCAGCGCTGTCCGGAGACACTTCCGGGTCACGTGGCCAGCGTGACATCGCTGCTCTGGTGAGCCAGAGCCGCACACGGAAACGCCGTTTACCTTCCCGCTAGTAAGCGGTCCCTATTTATCTACCTGTACCCGGGGGTGCTTTCGAACTGCTAGGTTGGCAGGTGCTGGGACTGAACAACGGGAGCGCACCCCGCCGCAGGGATTCGAACCGCGACCTTTCGATCGGCAAGCCCTAGGCGCTGAGGCTTTTACCCACAGCGCCACCCGCGTCCCTATATAAAAGCATAATGAAACATTAAAAACTTCCCTAAACAGGGCTGCCTTCAGATGTCTTCTAAAAGGCAGATAGTTGTTTATTTCCTTGATATCTGATGGGAGGGCGTTCCACAGGGTGGGCGCCCTAACCGAGAAGGCCCTCTGCCTGATTCCCTGTAACTTCTTGCAGGGAGGGAACTGCCAGAAGGCCCTCAGAGCTGGACCTCAGTGTCCGGGCTGAGCGATGGGGGTGTAGACGCTCCTTCAGGTATACTGGACCAAGGCTATATAGGGCGTTAAAGGTCAGCACCAACACTTTGAATTGTGCTTGGAAACGTACTGGGAGCTAGTGAAGATCCTTTAGGACCGGTGTTATATGGTCTCAGTGGCCACTCCCAGTCACCAGTCTAGCTGCCGCATTCTGGATTAGTTGTCGTTTCCGAGTCACCTTCAAAGGTAGCCCCACGTAGAGCGTGTTGCAGTAGTTCAAGCGGGAGATAACCAGCGCATGCATGTACTTTAGCCCAAGTTGTGCGAATTAACACAACTATCTTGAACCTCCCCTAGTAGCAAATCAGAAACCAGTGAAACTCTGAGCATGGTGTGGTGTAGTGGTTAAGAGCAGTAGACTCATAATCTGGTGAACCGGGTTCGCGTCTCCACTCCTCCACATGCAGCTGCTGGGTGACCTTGGGCTAGTCACACTTCTTTGAAGTCTCTCAGCCTCACTCACCTCACAGAGTGTTTGTTGTGGGGGAGGAAGGGAAAGGAGAAAGTTAGCCGCTTTGAGACTCCTTCGGGTGATCAAGCAGGATGTCAAATCCAAACTCTTCTTCTTCTTTTTCTGAGTAACATGATGGCTACGGTTAGAAACTTGGGCAGTGCCACATGAAGCATGGTACAGTAATCAAGCCTTAAGGTTACAACTGGCACTGGTAGGGAAGGCGGGGAGATAGACAATAGGTGGAACCAGAGCCAGTGACGGGTGCAGCTACCGCCTGGCTGGTTGTGAGTGAGAAGGCAAGAAGAGATACAAAAGGCGCTGGGCTGGCAGGGTGGACACTGGGGTTGGTGGGGACGAAGCTGCACTGGTGAAGCATTCTCAAAGCAACTGGATGTCATTGGGCAATGATTCTTAAAGAGCCATCTTCTTGCAGATTATCCTGTGGGGTCGGACGGAGAAGTGCCTAAAAGAAACCACGGAGGAGATCCGGGCGATGGGAACAGAGTGCCATTACTTCATCTGTGACGTGGGCAACCGCGAAGAGGTTTACCGACAGGCCAAAGCCGTCCGTGAAAAGGTAACGTTTGGTGAAGAAACTGAGGGGGCTGCTCATCAAATTCGCAAATGACACCAAACTGGGAGGGATAGCAAATACCGTAGGAGATAGGATTCAAGGTGAGCCCACAGTGTGATGCAACAGCAAAAAAAGCTCATCTAGGCTGCATCAACCGAAGTATATTGCTCAGAAGTTATAGTACCGCTCTATTCTGCATTGGGCAGACCTCACCTGGAGTCCTGTGTCCAGTTCTAGGCACCAGTTTAATAAGGATATTGGCAGGCTGGAGGGTACAGAGGAGGGCAGCCAAGATGATAAAGGGTCTGGAAATCAAGCCTTATGAGGAACAGTTGAGGGAGTTTGGGGTGTTTAGCCTAGAGAAGAGAAGATTGAGAGGGGATAGGAGAACAATCTTCAACTTTCTGATGGGCTGCCACATGGAAGATTGAGAAAGCTTGTTTCCACTGCTCCAAAGGGTGGGACCTTTCTGACATTAAGAGCTGTTCGTCAGTGGGATAGAATCCATCAGAAACCATACTTGACCCTGCTTCACTTTGCAAATATGCCGGCACTAAACAATGCGGACTGGAATCTTGCTTTCTTTTTAAGGGCATTCCATAAGTTCAGTGGTAGAGCATCACCTTTGCTTGCAGTGGGTCCCAGGCATTTCTGGATTGGGCTGAGAAAGTCCTGAAACCCAGGGGAACCACAGCCTGTCAGTGTAGACAATACTGAGCTGTAATATAACATGAGGCAGCTTCATGTGGAGCATCTGTAGCCGAAGAGCACATGTATTGGATGCTGAAGGTCCCAGGTTCAATCCCCGGTGTGTCCAGGTAGGGTTGGGAGAAAGTCCTGTCTGAAACCCTGGAGAGCTGCTGACAATACTGAGCTAGATGGAATCTGTATAAGGATGCATAATATGTTTACTGTTGGGAAACAAAAGACTGAGCTCAATGTACCTTTGGTCAGATCTTGCAGGGCTCACCCACTGACTGGGGGCTTCTCCTTTCTTCCCCCTCTCCTCTCCAGGTCGGGGATATCACCATCCTAGTGAACAACGCAGCCGTTGTTCACGGCAAGAGCTTGATGGAGAGCGACGATGACGCACTGCTGAAATCACAGCACATCAACACGCTGGGACAGTTCTGGGTACGAAGCCATCCTTTCTCCCACGTTCTCAGGCTTGGAAGTGACAGCAGGGAATTGCAGCCAGCGAAATCTTGGCTGCTCCAAGGGATGGCTCAGCCGAATTTGGGAAGATCAGCCCGGCGTGCAAACCTGCCAGAAAAAACAGTGGGATGGGGGGGAGGTGTGTGCAGGGGGAAAGATTCCAGCTACCTACTGAAATTAATACTAAGCACCGTCGGGTGATGCTTTAGGCATGGGATGCTCTTTTAGACATCCCTGAATTAGTCTCTACTGCTGGGTAGATTTCCCTTTTCCTGCCCCTGATCTAACCTGGGGTGATTAATTAACTAAATTTTTTTTAAAACCAATTGTCAATTAGATTGGGCATTGGGGAGCTCCTTATCTCTCTCTACCCAATGCATTTCTGCCTGTGGTCAATTGCTTGATATCTCAGCTCCATCCTACATGAGGAATTGTGACTTGCAAAGGAGAAGCAGGTCTCTTGTAAAGAAGAAGGGGATGGCCTCTGTGGCCCTCCTGGACTCCAACTGCCATCATGCCCCAGCCAGAAATGACCAATTGCCAGGGATGATGGGAGTTGGAGTCCAGCACTTCCTGGAGGGTCACAGCTTTCCCATCAGTAAGGGTTGGAGTCGGGAACAAGTCGGCAGTAAATCACACGGCGTCAGTGAAGTTAACTCTTTATTCGAGGAAACCAGGTTGACTCCGGAGGCCAGATCTAATGAGCCCAACAGTTCATCCTGGTAGATCTTGCCCCTTTGAAACAGTTGTTGGGAATGAAGGTCCCCGCCTTCCCACAGTTCCCTAAGTCCTCTCCTCACCCAGGTCCTTCCCAAGCAATCTGAGTCATTGCCACTGTGCCTGACTTTGCTCCACACTCTTCATATCTCTTCTGGTTCTGGGAGACCAGAGAGGGAGGGGAACTGGTTGCAGCATAAGGGGAGACTCCGTGGCTTCTTCAGCAGCCTGCCTGATCTCTGCCTCTTGGGCCTCCTCTTCTCCAGCCTCTGCTTCTGCCTCTGCTTCTGGACTGCTCTCTGCCACAGCCTCTTCCTGCTCACCAAACCCTATGACCTCTTCAGCTTCCAACCCTCCTCCTCCGACCCTTCTCCCTCTTCTCCCTCTAGCCCCTTGTCATCATCCCACCCCCAATCCCCGGGCTGTGAGCCTTCTTTCCTTGGGGGTTCCCCAGCTGGTGCCTCCCACCACATCTCTGTCTTCATCCCTGCGATGGCTGCCAGCTTACAGTAACACAGATGTGGGCTTTTCCAACTGGTGGCACCACTGTTGTGCAGTGCCCTCCCCTCTGAAATATAGGAGTCCTCTCCACTGGTTCTCGCTTTCCACCAGCTCTTGAAGACACACTTGGTTAAAGACCAGCATCCCCCTTGAACTTGAACTTCCTGATCTAATTGCCTTGGTGGCTCTTTTCATGCTTCTTCCTTTCAACGGGTCTTATCCTGTTGCATATTGTAGTTGCAGAAGATTTCGTGGAATGGTTTTTATTGTGCGTTTCAGTTAGGCACAGGTATTTTATGATTTATTTTATACCTGTAACCCACTAAGAAGCCATTTCGGTGTGCAAGTAGTACATAAATCAAGAACAGTGGACGCTCGGGTTGCGAATGTGATCCGTGCAGGAGGCACGTTCGCAACCCGTAGTGTTTGCAACTCGTCACCTGCGCGTCTGCGCATGCACGGGTTGCAAATCGGTGCTTCTGCATATGCGCAAAGCGCGATGTAGCGCTTCTGTGCATGCGCAAGTGCCAAAGCGTGGAAGTAACCTGTTCTGGTATTTCCAGGTTCGGCGCGGTGCGCAACCCAAAATCGCGCAACCCAACGCGTCTGTAACCCGAGGTATGACTGTAATTAACAGCAGTTATCGATGATCATGATATGTGAACCAAAGTCATTCTCTCTCTGCCCACAGACCACAAAGGCCTTCTTGCCGCGGATGCTGGAACTGCAGAAAGGGCACATTGTTTGCCTCAATTCTATCCTGGCCTTGTCTGCCATCCCTGGGGCTATTGACTATTGCACTTCCAAAGCCTCCTCTTTTGCCTTCATGGAGAGCTTGACGCTGGGTCTCTTGGACTGTCCTGGAGTAAACGCGACCACTGTCCTGCCATTCCACACCAGCACAGAGATGTTTCAAGGCATGCGGATCAGGTCAGTGCAGACAGCCACAAAAACAGGTCTGGTTGGCGATGTGTGAGGTAGATCCTGCATTTATGAAGGAGCAGGGGTGGGAAATCCTGGGGCAGCCCAGCAACATTCAATCTACAGCTGAAGGATATCATGTAAGTGGTTTGGATAATGCAACATACAGTACAGTACAGTACCTTGGTTCTCAAACTTAATCCGTTCCGGAAGTCCATTCCAAAACCAAAGCGTTCCAAAACCAAGGTGCACTTTCCCATAGAAAGTAACGCAAAATGGATTAATCCATTCCAGACTTTTAAAAACAAGCAGTTTAACATCAATTTTACTATCTAACGAGACCATGGATCCATGAAATGAAAGCAGTAATAATCAATGTACTGTACTATAAAATAAATAAGACAGTATTGTAGATGATAATTTTTTTAAAATAATAAATAAATCTTACCTGCGCTGATGATAGTCATTGTTTGGATGGGGGGCTTTTATCCATTTCCGCAGTCACACAATCAATCAATCAGTAGCTGAACTGGGTTCCACACAGCCACAAAAACGAATTAACCGAAAAAGCCTCAAAAACAAAATTTCAAAATAAATAGTAAAAACAAAAGTCCCAAACTTATTCATCCGTTTGACTTCTGAAATGTTCGAAAACCAAGGCGCAGCTTCTGATTGGTGTAGGTGCCCCCGAAACAATAACCAACAACCGCATCGGATGTTCGACTTCTGAAAAACATTTGAAAACTGGAACACTTACTTCCAGGTTTTCAGCATTTGAGAACCAAAGCGTTTCAGTACCAAGGCGTTTGAGAACCAAGGTACCACTGTATACGTTTTTAAAATATCAATACAGTTTTTAAAAACAAGGAGACAGAACGTTTTTTCAGCGCCACTTTCTGTCCACCAAAGCCTGAGGCAGCTGCTTCATTCCGCCTAACGGTAGAGCTGGCCGTGAGGTGAACCAACAGGACTGTGTTTTGTTTTCCAGATTCCCCAACCTCTTCCCTCCACTAAAGCCAGAGACGGTGGCTCGGAGGACAGTAGAAGCTGTTCAGCAGAACCAAGCTTTCCTCCTGCTGCCATGGACAATGCACATCCTGATCATCTTGAAAAGGTGCGGCCTGCTGCTCCACACCCATTTTTATTTAATTTGTTCAGTGATACAAGGAGGTCAAGTTGGCTTTCTGACTCCTCCCCATTTTTTATCAACAAGCCTCTGAAATGGTGGCTTGGTCCAAGGTTACCATGTGAGCTTAATGGCCAAGTGAGGGATTTGAACCTTGGTCTCCTGTGGCCTATTCCAGAGCCTATTCTGGCTGTCCGAACAGCGAAACCACACTAGCTCCCCAAATCTAGTCCTGGCGAGATGGAGCATGAATGGGGGGAGATTGAGGGGCTGCAGGTACCTACCCTGCCCTCATCATCTCCTACCACCACCCTCAACCTTCATGTGTTGTGAAGGAAGGTCTGAAGGGGGAATCTTGGAGAGTTTGCACTGAAAATCCTCCACACGAATGGTAAGCCCAGTTCTGCAAGCCACACAGCTATTCCCCCTTCGGACCGTCCCACACCATGCATGAACATCTGAGACTGCAACTGGCAGGGATGGAGGGCAGCGCCTCTTTCTGCCTCTCCTTGTGTGCATCTTCGATGATGAGAAGAGGCCTGATGGAGCAGGGAAGGGAAAACCAAGGCCCAGCAGCTCTCTCAGTTCCACAAAGAGCTTGTGCCAAAATGTCAGCACAGTGAGTTGCAGAGCAACTTGAACTGTGAGATGAACACCCTGAGATGGTGAGATTGTCCCGGAAGCGGGAACCCATCACCAAAAGTTGCACGTATTTCCATAAATGTGAAGGTGTGTGTGTGTGTAGGGCCCTGTACATTAATGCAAGGCCCTTTAACTTGGCCCAGAGGCGTATGGGCAACAACTGAGCATAAGAACATAAGGAGAGGTTTACTGGATCAGGCCAGTGGCTGATCTAGTCATAGAATCATAGAAGGGACCACAAGGATCACCTGGTCCGACTCCCCACAGTACAGGAATATTTTGCCCAACCTGGGGCTTGAACCCACGACCCTGAGATTAAGAGTTTCATGCTCTATCAACTGAGCTATCCCTCAGTCCAGCATCCTCTTCTCACAGTGGCTAACCTGTGGGAAATCAGCAAGCAGGATTCAAGCACAAGAGCCCTTCCCCCTTCCTGCAGTTTCCAGGAACTGGTATTCAGAAGCACTGCTGCCTCTAACAGTGTAGGAACAGCAGAACCATCATGGCAAGAAGCCACCTACTGCTCCCTCCTCCGTGAATTTCTTTTCACATTCTTTGCAAAGCGTAAAAGAAAAACAAATCACCCAGTGCTTCAGTGTCCAGTGCACCTGTCTGCTCTGCCTGTCCTCTGCTCTGCCTCCGGTGGACTGGCTGACCCACCCTCTCTTGCCTTCCTCTTTTGCAGCATCCTCCCGCAAGCGGCGCTCGAAGAAATCCACAAGTTCTCCGGGAGCTACACCTGCATGAACACTTTCAAAGGGCGCACGTAGGCTCTGCGTCTTGCTCACGCACCAAGCAGGCCGAGAGCCCGACGAGGGCAATCGGCGGGGCCTCCCGAGGCCACGCGCTTGCTCTCCCTTGCCACGGCGACAGCGTCGAGAGCCGTAGCGGAAAGGGGTGGAAGAAGAACTCACAGGGGCAAGGAAGGGGGACGAGCAACGGCAGCCATTTGCAACGTAGATTTTCAGAGGAGTTTCAAAGCCTAGCGGTTTGCCGAACCTCCCGTGCCGAGTACATTCCACTTTGGCCTGCTAATCAGGAATTGCAAATTAATTTAGCGGGGTTTCCTCCCCAATTTTGTGTGTGTGTGTGTGTGTGTGTGTGTGTTGGGGAAGGGGTGTTCTCATTTTGTAAAGCTTGTAAGATTTCACTACCCTTGGGTGAGTGCTGAGACTAGTGGTTATGAAGAAGTAACAGAAAGATGGATGCCACATTATTCTTTTTAGCCAAGGAAGCAGTAAGGACCTCTGGCTCCCACATGCCAGGAAAAGAGTACGGAATGTTCCTTAGCAAGGGGCAGCTGGCAGGAGTCTTTGGCAATGGACAGAGGGAAACAGCATCAAATGCTTCTATTGGGTTATCCATAGATTGCAGGAAAAGGTGCAGATTGTGTCTGCAATGCTTGGACCAAGGAAACCATCACAACTGCCTCATCGGATCACACCAAAACCCAGAATTCTGTTTCCAGCAGCAGACAACCTGAACTCCCTGGGTTGGTTTCATTCCATTTGTCTGGAGTAGATCTACTGCCTCTGAACAGGACGTGGTCCTTCTTAGCTATGGTGGTTTATCGCCATTGATAGACTCGGTCTTAATATGCACAGGCTACATGCAAGGGTTCTGCTTTCCTTTCTTTTTTTCGCAAGGAAGGAGCAAGTTAAGGCGAGTCATGCAAGGGTATCTCGGCATTTTTCAAGATAGGTAGTTGGCGCATCCTCTTTCTATGGTGGCCGGAAGCCTTGTGGGAAGGATCAAATTCGCACGGACAGACTTCCCAAATGAGTCCAGCTCTTTGCTTCTAACAAACACCTCCAAACGGAACACAGAACCAGTCACTCATGCATATACACACATATATAAATAAAGGGTTTGCTAAGCTGCAGTGGTGGTCTTTGTGTGGACTTGGCATGTTCTATGGCTGCCCATAAAAATAAAAAAAAATAGCTCCAGATATAATGCCTGAATGGGATGAGGAGTCCAGTGAGAGAAGCAATTTTGTTTTCGACAGTGTATCCAGAATCAGCAAGCAAGACCGGCAACCAATTGTTCAGGGTATCAACCACTCAGTCATGCCCTCTTGTGGGCTACTCCAATCCATTCTGTGTTTCCCCCCCTTGCCTGCCCCTCTTTAGTTGGTAAGCATTCTGAGTCTGTCTTCACTAGGGTTGAGATGCATCAATTGTTCAAGAGATGTAAATTCTCGCAACCTTGTGAAGGGAGTCGAGTCTCCTCCTTGAAGGGTCCTGGCGGCTCTTTCTATCTAAGGACTGCATTCCCTTCTGGGCATCCTTCCTGGGAGCAGTCAAGTGTCAGTGGTGGGTGGCACCAGATAGAAAGATGGGTGGTGACATATGTGCAAATTCTGCCTCTGTGCACACCCAGTTTCTGACTTCCAGCTAGTCAAACAAGGAGCTTTATATGAGTTGAAGAACACATTCCAGTGAGGAGAAAACACTTGAGGATGCAAAGGTGCACAGGTAAGGGGCATGGCCCAGGGAGAGTCCTCAAGGCCCTGGGCCTAGGGCTCCTGGTTCCTGCCATACATCAGAGTAGGTCTAGGGACCAAGTGCATGACCCTTGGAACTCCATGGGGCACACGCCCTCCCCAGGCTTGCTTTGCACCCTCCTTGAGTGTTTTTACCTGGCTGGATTGTTGTTGTTGGCATCTGTCTGGCTCTGGAGAAACTGGAATTCACCTCCAGAGAAGTCAAACTGCTGCCTTAGCAGCACCAAAGTGACCTCCACTGGGCAGTGTGTTTGGAGGTCCTGGACTTCCCAGAAGACAAGACCCACCCCCTCTTGGCCTCACTGATGTGGTCCAAAGGAAAGCAGAGCAATACACTTGGCACCAGCTTGGCTGCAGGAGTTGCCAGAAGGAGGAGTAACAAGGCACCATCCAACCATCTTCAGGACTCCACTCCGGATTTGTGTAGGGTTTATTCCTTAGCCTCTCCTGAAGATTTAGGTTTAGGATCAGAGTTTTCCTTCTCCTAGATGGGCTACCTTCCTGGGTTGACAAGTCCCACCTGCCCCTCACTTCCCTCTACAGCACATACAGAAACCACCTTCTTGACCATTGGACCCACTGTTGGTCTCGCCTACTGAGTCCACTGCAGCCTGTCTTTGCATGCTCATCCTTGGCTCTGATCCTGCCTCTTGCTATTCTGGATGGAGGATATGGAGGGATGCGTGCGAGCGAGTAGAAGCTAGCCTACTGCGCAAAGGTAAAGCTTAACATTTGCTGCTCCGCATGTGACCCTCGGAAAGATTACTCAGAAGGGAAAGCAGCTCTCTGGTTCAAAATGGTCCCCCAGCCCTATGCATAAACTTAACAGGATTAGCTTTACCTTGTCTGATCTCCACTGCTTAGCCTGCTTCTCTATTAATACCTGCAGAAGTCAAAACTCTTCACTGGGAGGTGGGCACAGGGAGCGTTCCCTGGGCTATTTCTGGTGTGCTTCACAGTGGGAAAATTTCCATTCTTCTGTTTCATTGCATTCTGTTTCCTTCACCACCACCTCCTCCCCCTCCCTGCTCTCCACCATGTTTCTTCATCGCTACCCGCAGAGCTATATTAAATTAAGACATTTTCTTTCTTTTATTTTTTTTAAAGAACTCTGTATCAACCCAGCGCTTGCTTAATGCCACCATCTTGTAGCCAGATGTCAACCACAAAATCGGGGGGCGGGGGAGGGAATCTGAGCCAAGGGAACGTCAACTGATCAGGGAAAGAGGCGAGATGAAGTAGCAAGATTGGGACCATAGAAGCAAAAACCAGAGCTGCTTAATCACACGGAAAAATTTAAGTAACTAAAGCCTGGGAGCAGATCACATTGGGTTGCTTCCAACTCAGTTTTACTCAGAGTAGAACAATTGAAAAAGATGGAACAAAGTCATTCATGTCCATTAATTCCAATGGGCCTACCCTGAGCAGGACTAACATGCCCAAACCATTGGTGGTGTTCTCCTTTTACTCAGAGTAGACACATTGCATTAACATGGCTAAGTTGGACCCATTGACACTGAAGCTCTATTTGGTTATGATGTTCTCCATCAAATAAAAACATAGGACGCTACCTTCTACCAAGTCAAACCATTGGTCCATCTAGCTCATGGTTTCCAGAGAAAAAGGGTCGTCTCAGCTTCCTGGAAATGCCAGGGATTGAACCTGGGACCTTTGACATGCAGGGCAGATGCTCTGCCACTGAGCTGCAAACCTTCCTGCAAAGGCATGGAAATGTATAGGAAGCTGCCTTATACTGACTGGCCTTCAGATGTCTTCTAAAAGTCAGATGCCTTCCCTAACTACGAACCCTGAAATTTGGGATCACATCCAAACCAGGGCCCGTGAATCCAATGGACTTAAGTCTGTCATGTTCACTACTCTGAGTAGGACTCACATTGGATACTACCTAGTGATCAGGGCAAATAATCGAAAACCAGACCCTGGTAAATAGGCAATTGGTGCTTGTAATCCCAAAGGACTGCATCAATATGCCCATCCAGAAACATTTGGCTATGCAAATGTTTCCTCCGGGCGCTCGCTCTTTTTCCTTTGAACTTCCAGCAAAGAGTCACGCTCTGTTTGCTTTTTCTTTGACCACAGAAGGCCTTTGCAGTTGTGTGTGTGTGTGTGTGTGTATATACATACATATATACATACATATATATCCATACATATATATATATATATATGCTGAGCTTGCCGAGAGAAATAAAGTCATCTCACAGGGATTTTCTGCAGTGTTTTTCTTTTTTTAATAATAATAATAATAATAATAATAATAATAATAATAATAATAAATTACACAATTCCTTCATTGCTGGGATGTTAAAAAAAGAAAAGAATTTTCAAAGAAAACACAAGCTAGTTGTTTGTGTTTTTGCTCTGCAGCCAGTGCAGCAGCTTGAATATCTCTTTTGCAAGTTCAGAGGAAGGGAAAGTGCCAGGAAGCATTGTTCCTCCACGTTTGCCTTGAGCTTCAGATGGCAACGCTGCCGCCGCCCTCCTTAAGGTGCCCGTAAATCTCGAAGTGTTTCATATAGGCTCCTTGTCGTGTGGCCATTAAGTTTTATAGCCTTTATGCTTCAAGTGAAACGATGACTGCAAATTCCTTCTAAATGTCATAATGCATCCCACATGCTAGCAGCTCCAAGCGTACAACCCAAGATCAACATCCAGCATTTAATAAGATACGGGGCCATCTGCATCAAAAAGCACCAGCGGGATAGAAATGTCATAGAATCATAGTATCGCAGAGCTGGAAGGGACCCTAAGGGATCATCTGGTCCAATCCCCCGCAATAAACCTCCAATGAAGGAGAGCCCACCACCTTCCGAGGGAGTCTGTTCCACGGTCTCAAATAGCTCCTGCCATTGGAAAGTTCTTCCTGAAATTTAGTTGGATTTTCGCTTATGCACGCAGGGCCCTGGAATATAACCCCCACATGAACTGGGAGGAGGGGACCTGAACTGATTATACCCATTTCACAGCCTTTCAGGTGGAAGCCAAAAGGCAGCTACTCGATGTAGGCTAATCCACATCAGAGTGGACGTTTCAGCTAAAGTTAGCCATAAGACTAAGTCCCACTGCAACTACAGACTCCTAAGAATCAGTACAAGACCATTTTCCATCTAGGTTCAGGCGCTGGTCCAAGAAACAGATCATCTTTATCGGGAGATGGAGCACAGGTTGCTTCAATTTGATGTCTCAGCAGGTTTGATGCCACCAACCATGACATCCTACTGGACTGACTTAGTGGACTGGGAGTTGGAGGCACCGCCATTTTCGCCTGGTTGGGCCACATCCTTGAACTTTGATTGTGTATCTTGCATGGAGAATAGAAAGGGGTGTGTGAGCCTGTGTAGAAACTAGCCTTTTGGACATAGGTAAAAATTTGCATGTGTTGCTCCTTCCACTTTTGGCTCTGGCCCCACCCAGCACTAGCATGTGGGGCTCAGAATACTAGCTGAGTAGCAAGCCGCTATGCACCTGAAATACTATGAAATCAACATTCTTTGTTGAAGCTTTCACTATTGGCTCCACATTCTGCCTGTAAGACTCCACCTTGGCGTGTTGCATTCTGCACCCTGATTTGCTACTGCTTGCATCTGCCAGACAACAGCAGACTCCACCCCCTACCCCTCAAAGCCCTGCCCCAAAGCTAATAGTTCTCTACCTGCTTATTCAGGGTCCGAAACTTTGAGAAGCTAGCAAGCTTCCAAGGAAGAGGCTATAGGGTTGCCAACTCCTCTTTTCATCAGAGAATCAAGCAAATGGTCTCAAACAGCCTGGAATGGGCTCAAACTCCCAAAGGCTAGCTAATCAAAACAAAAGAAAGCCACACTGTCTAAATCTGAGCACACACACCCTGTGAAATATGTTAGAGGAACTTCCTTCTGTAGAAAGTAAACCTGCAACAGCTTTCTGGTGTAGATGGTTCTGAGTCCCTTCCAAATCTACAATTCTATGATTCTATGGTCTTCTCCTTGCCCTGGTTAGGCTACCAGTGGCAACCAGCCACAATGGCTATGATCTAACACCACTGCGAAAGGCAGCACACTGAGGAATATCGGTTGCTGGGAACCGTATTGCCAAGAAAACTCCATGGACAAAGACAACATGGTTTTCCCAGTAGTGATGTATGGAAGTGAGAGCTGGACCATAAAGAAGGCTGATCGCCGAAGAATTGATGCTTTTGAATTATGGTGCTGGAGGAGACTCTTGAGAGTCCCATGGGCTGCAAGAAGATCAAACGCATCCATTCTTAAGGAAATCAGACCTGAGTGCTCACTGGAAGGACAGATCCTGAAGCTGAGGCTCCAATACTTTGGCCACCTCATGAGAAGAGAAGACTCCCTGGAAAAGACCCTGATGTTGGGAAAGATGGAGGGCACAAGGAGAAGGGGACGACAGAGGATGAGATGGTTGGATAGTGTTCTCGAAGCTACAAACATGAGCCTGACCAAACTGCGGGAGGCGGTGGAAGACAGGAGTGCCTGGCGTGCTCTGGTCCATGGGGTCACGAAGAGTTGGACACAACTAAACGACTAAACAACAACAACAACAACAACCCTTCCCACCTGGCTGGGTTGCCCCAGCCACTCTGAGCAGCTTCCAACATACACTACAGTGGTACCTCACGTTACAGACACTTCAGGTTACAGACTCCGCTAACCCAGAAATAGTGCCTCGGGTTAAGAACTTTGCTTCAGGATGAGAACAGAAATCGTGCAGTGGCGGCATGGCGGCAGCGGGAGGCCCCATTAGCTAAAGTGCTGCTTCAGGTTAAGAACAGTTTCAGGTTAAGAACGTACCTCCAGAACGAATTAAGTTCTTAAACCAAGGTACCACTGTAGTGGCCAAAATTGTGGAAACCTTATGGAAAAAGTGTATTTCAGAGGTTTGATGGCTCATAACACCTAATTGGCTCTCTTTACACAGTCATGCTCATTGGCTACATTCAAATGAAGGAAAGCTAAAGCATATCAACCTAAGCAAGTTGTACTTCCTTTTTCTGGCTATTTGGCTATAACTTTTGATAGAATGCAGATAACTGAACAAACTTTGTTGCATGACATTCTTCATTAAATTATCTTTCCATTGTTATATAATTTTATGGCATTACTCCAAAAAAAGGGGTGTTATGAGCCAGCAGACCTCAGAAACACACTTTTCCCAAAAGGTTTCCACAATTTTGGCCACTAGCGTAGATAAAAACATAATCGAACATTAAACATTTAAAACTCCCCTATGCAAGGCTGCCTTCAGATGTCTTCTAAAGGTTGTGTAGTTACTTATTTCCTTGGCTCAGGGGTCGCCTAACTTCATACCCTCCAACATTTCTCCAGTGAAAATGGAGACATCCTAAGGAAAAGTGGGACATTCTGGGATCAAATTAGAAACAGGGATGGCTTATGTAAATCTGGGATCGACCCTGGAAAATATGGGCACTTGGAGGGTCTGCTCCTGCCTGCAGGCGTCCCGTGGGCACCAGGTTGGCATCTGGTGAGAACAGGATGCTGGACTAGATGGGCCAGCAGGGTGCATTCCTGATGTTTTGGACCAGATGCCCCATCAGGCTGTGCTGGAGGGCACCAGGTTGGCGAAGGCGGTTTCATGCTGTGGGTTTCCGATCTTCTCGGCATCAAATGCTCCCTCCCCATCTGTCTTGCTCCTTTCTTTCCCTTTCTAACATCCACTTCCCTCGCTCCCACCCCTGCCTTTCCTGAAGGGTCAAAGGGCAGGCAGAAAACCAGGGAGGGTTTGGCAGACGTCTTTGGCTGACATGAGCCTGCTCAGGAGAGGTGAGAGGCAGGGGTTCGGGGAGCCTCGGGTTCAGAGCAAGGTTAGCCAAATATCAGATAAATTAAGCAGGAGCACCAGACAGCTTGGCTTGCGGGTGAACTTTTCACCCAGCCCAGCTAACCTGTTCCTGTCCTGGCCGTTGCACAGGTGGAGAGGGCTCCAAGGGAAGCCTGACCCTCGGTCTCTCCGCCTTCCTCTGTCAAGGCGGGGGCAGGAATCAAAGCAAAGGCCCAAGCAGGGAGGACGCCCAGCTCGCAAGAACATGGAAAACTGCCCATTGGTCCAGAATGCATCTGAGGCGACACGTACACACACATTCAGAAGGCCATTCTATGTGCTCCGAAATTGGCTTTAATTAGGGATGTCCAAATACAGTGGTACCTCGGGTTACATACGCTTCAGGTTACAGACTCCGCTAACCCAGAAATAGTACCTCGGGTTAAGAACTTTGCTTCAGGATGAGAACAGAAATTGTGGGGCAGCAGCGGGAGGCTCCATTAGCTAAAGTGGTGCTTCAGGTTAAGAACAGTTTCAGGTTAAGAACGGACCTCCGGAACGAATTAAGTACGTAACCAGAGGTACCACTGTATGTCCATTGTAGTTTCTCATTTTTCCCAATCCTCCTCGTGAAAATTCACTGGCATTTCAGTGCGAATGTTTCTTAACAGGGCACTGGTTTGAGTGTCGGACTAGGACCTGGGAGACCTGGGTTCAAATCCTCACCACTTGGCCCTGAAGCTCACTGGTTGACATTGGGGCCAGTTCACTGCCTCTCAGCCTGACCTACCTCACAGGGTTGTTGTGAGGATAAGATACCACCCGGAGCACTTTCAGAGGAAAGGTGAGTTGCAAATGCAATCAATCAATCATTAAATTTGCCTAATATTTGTATTTCTGCAAAGCAATTTCCTCTACTGTAACACATTACCAATAAAATGTTACTTTCACTCATATATGCAATGCTATGCACACTTTACCCTTTCAATGCATTTATGTACAAATTACTTGGGGAGAGGAGTGCATTGCAAGATTCACAGAAGTGTGAATTTCAGACGGATGGGCCTGTTTTGGTTTGCACTTCATTTCAGAAAGTGTGAATTAGGTGAGCTCACCTTCAAAGGCAAATGGCAACTACCGTATTTTTCGCTCTATAAGACGCACTACACCACAGGACGCACCTAGTTTTTGGAGGAGGAAAACAAGAAGAAAAAAATATTCTGAATCTCAGAAGCCAGAACAGCAAGAGGGATCACTGCGCAGCGAAAGCAGCAATCCCTCTTGCTGTTCTGGCTTCTGGGATAGCTGCGCAGCCTGCATTCGCTCCGTAAGACGCACACACATTTCCCCTTACTTTTTAGGAGGGAAAAAGTGAGTCTTATAGAGCAAAAAATACGGTAAGTTCTCCCCCATCCATTGATGGATATGGATGGCTGTGTGTTTGTATCACTGATCAACTAGTATACAGTGGTACCTCGGGTTACATACGCTTCAGGTTACATACGCTTCAGGTTACACACTCTGCTAACCCAGAAATAGTACCTCAGGTTAAGAACTTTGCTTCAGGATGAGAACAGAAATCGTGCTCCGGCGGCACGGCAGCAGTGGGAGGCCCCATTAGCTAAAGTGGTACCTCAGGTAAAGAACAGTTTCAGGTTAAGAATGGACCTCCAGAACGAAGTAAGTTCTTAACCCGAGGTACCACTGTAATGCTCTTCTAATGGTTTGGGGTTTGTTTGTTTTTAAGAAATTGTTTATTAATATATGATATGTGATTCTAGGTCATTTCTTTTGCAATACTGAATTTATTCTTTTCTAAATTGTTGGGTTTTATCTTCTTCATATTTACTGATACGTTTTGCAAACTGTTTTCTCCCCATCTCTTTCCCCCAACTTCCCGCAATGTTTTACATGTGGATAATAAGCAGGTGTCCATTGTAAGAAGCTCACTGTGGGAAAGCTGAATAAAAATAATCTAAAATTATTTTAAATTTCAGATTTAAAATAATGATGCAAATTTAAAATATGGTGCATATTTTAAATGCATCAATATTGCATTGTACCTGGCTACTGCCTTATGCATGTGAAGCAATTAAGAAATGTTCTTACAGAAAGCATAACATCGGGAGGAGACCATATTGGACTACCCCCACATGAAAGCATCCATGGGGTTTCACACACCACCCAATTCAAAAACCTATTTCCTGCGATGCTACATCAATTTTGACTCTCTGGCACAATTTGTGACCATGTGTAAAATTTGCCAAGTCAAGACAGAAATCAGAAAATGTCCAAATCTGAACCAGAAACCACTTGCCTTTGTATTGCCCCGTAAGATCGCTGAGGAAATTCTATTCATAGCACGGCACCATGCAGAATATTAATTGGGCAAACATCCGAAAATGGGCATTTTCTGTTCTTGCTCCTGTGGAATGCCCTCCCTTCTGCCAGACACCATCAGTTTCTCCAGACATCTTTCGCCCAGGCCCTCCCTGAGCCATAAAATCGGACCCTCTTCTTACATCCCTCAAATTCTTGTTTTATTTGCTGCTGTTTTATTTGTTTAAGGTTGCATTTTTGCTTTAACGGTATTGCTTGCTTTTATGCTGTAAGCTGTTTAGAGGTCTTTTAAAAAAAAATACTGAGTAGTTCAACTGTTGCCAAATAAAATAAAAAGTAGAAAGGAATATGCAGAACTAAACATACAGGAACAAATTTCCACACCGAAACCAAACATCATAAATTAATATCACAAGGTTCCAAGTAACGCAAATAGGTTTACATTACCTCATTACTGCAATACATTATAAAAAGACTGTATTTCTCAATAAAGACATCTTCTTGTTGTCTGCCCTCTCTGGTTCTCACCATATAAGTAAGCTTAGCCATGCATACCATGTCTCAGATTTGAGTTGTTGATTGTCTCATGGTGTTCTCCTCCCCACACCCCCATTTTGACAAACAATATTTTTGGCAGCATTTAAGAGATGTTGCATTAATTCCCCTTCCTCTACTAATACACTTTCCTTAACATATCCCAGACCCTCCAAGAGTCCCTATTTTCCAGGGACAATCACAGATTTACAGAAGCCATCCGGGTTTCTAATCTGATCACGGAATGTCACGCTATTCCTAAGGACGCCCCTATTTTCATCAGAGAAATGTTAGAGGGTATGGAGTTATGCAACCCTCAAGCCAAGGAGATAAGTATCTACACAACCTTTGGAAGACATCTGAAGGCAGCCCTGTATAGGGAAGGTTTTTGTTTATTAAAATGTTCAATGTTTAATTATGTTTTTATCTATGTGGGAAGCTGCCCAGAGTGGCTGGGGCAACCCAATCAGATGGGTGGGATATAAACGATAAAATTATAATGATGGAATTGGATGTCCCTCTTTTCATCGGAGAAATGTTGGAGGGTATGATATCCAAATACAGTGGTACCTTGGGTTACATACGCTTCAGGTTACAGACGCTTCAGGTTATAGACTCCGCTAACCCAGAAATAGTACCTCAGGTTAAGAACTTTACCTGAGGATAAGAACAGAAATCATGTGCTAGTGGCAGCGGGAGGCCCCATTAGCTAAAGTGGTGCTTCAGGTTAAGAACAGTTTCAGGTTAAGAACGGACCTCCAGACTGAATTAAGTTCTTAACCCGAGGTACCACTGTAGTAGACCCATGGGTAAACTAGTCAGTTATTACTTCAACTTCCATTGCTGTATCTTCCCAGACAGATGGAGGGAAAGACAATGAAGAAAAAACCGACAACGACCCATTTTAGGACCACATCTGCACATTTCTTCTTGCAGACAAGATCTGGCCCCTTCCCAGCTCCCCAATCTGAAGCCAGTCACCCACTCCCTCCTTGAACAAAGTGCCTAGAAGATCAGGCCAGGCAGAGCAGCTCCTCCTGAGAGTGACCCAGCGGAGGAGACGGAGGCTCCCTCTGCCCTGTTCCATTACTCTTTTTGATTGACACTTTAATGAGGGTACGACGGGTCGCCCCCCTGCTGGGGGGCTGGTTCATGCCCCGTTTATCTCACAGTCCATGTAAGCCGAAAATAGCCGCTGGGCTGAGTTTCACCGGCCTGTGACCCAGCAAACCCCACCATGATGGATTGAGTGACTGAGGCGAGTTGGCAGCAAAAGTGTGTAGCAACAGTTTTGTTCTGTCAGCACGACACAATGGATTTGCTGATCTCTAGGTTTTTCCCTCCACAGCCGCTGCCGCTGTCCCTCGCAGATCTCCCCTCCCTTCGCAGGGGAATGGAGTGGGGAGAGGGAGAGGGATCAACAGGAATGGAAAACCTTTGGATTTCAGTTTCTCTCAGCTTCTCCGGTTTAAATTGAGCCTTCGAGAAAAAATTCTCCTGAAGATTCATCAGCACTCTAGTGCAAATTTCGACTCATTCAGAGTGTGGTTTTGATTCATATATATATTTGCAAGCAAATCGCCTTATGTAATGCAATTATTGTACGTTATTTATTGTACATTATTTATTATTATAGACTGGTGACTGGGAGCGGCCGCCAAGACCATATAACACCTACACTGGCTCCTAGTACATTTCGCAGCACAATTCAAAGTGTTGGTGCTGACCTTTAAAGCCCTAAACGGCTTCGGTCCAGTATACCTGAAGGAGCGTCTCAACCCCCATCGTTCTGCCTGGACACTGAGGTCCAGTGCAGAGGGCCTACTGGCGGTTCCCTCGCTGCGAGAAGCCAAGTTACAGGGAACCAGGCAGAGGGCCTTCTTGGTAGTGGCACCCGCCCTGTGGAACTCCTTCCCACCAGATGCCAAAGAGAACAACAACTACCAGACTTTTAGAAGACATCTGAAGGCAGCCCTGTTTAGGGAAGCTTTTAATGTTTAATAGGTTGTTGTATTTTAGTGTTTTGTTGGAAGCCGCCCAGAGTGGCTGGGGGGACCCAGCCAGATGGGCGGGGTATAAATAAATTATCATCATCATCATTATTACTAATACATACTCATGTACACGGCTTGTTCAAACTGCATAGCAAAATTCAGCAAAGCGCCTATTTCAGACGACAGCTGCGTTTCAGTCAGTGTACCGTTTTGCGAACTAGGCGGTTTCTCATTAAAATGCAGTGCAATAAAATAAAATTGATTCCTCCCCCCCCCCCCACCAATCCCTAGCTACCAAGGAAAAATAAATAACGTTTGAGAAGTCAGGCTCGAACCTTCTTCTTCCCACCCTCCTTTCTGTAGCCATTGAGGTGACGAAGTACTGGGAATGGGCAACAGGAAATTTGAACTTTCCTTTTCTTGCCTTTTAAAACAGCTGCTCAGGAGCTGAATGGATGAGGCTCCTTTATTGGGTGTGCCTGATTCTGCTCTGGCTCCGATTCTGCTCTGGCTCTCACAGTTGCAAAAGGCAACAGTCACCAGATGTTACCAGACACTTTGTGACCCTCAGGGTAGGGTGGGAATGCACTCTTGTGCTATTTAAAGCTAGGTGATGTCAGTGCATCTTGTACAGCTTTATACTTGAGCCATGCTTATGTTTGTTATTATTTACGACTTGCACAGAGCCATCAGGGCAGCAACGGAGGAGGAAGAGAGGCCCTCAAAGCGCTCACAACATCTAATGAACTTTTAACACGTGGAATGATAAAAGTCCGCCATTTTATCAGGACATGTTATTAGTTTTTTACTGTTGTAACAGACGTTTTCCTCAAAATTTATCTTCTGCACCACGAAAATAAATATAAACAGTATTCCAACGATATAGGTAATAAGCCTAGGTTAAAACGGTGCTTTTATTAAGCAGCAACCTCTTCGATACTCCCTCCCCCGATATTGTGACACACAAATATTTTCTGCAAATAAAAAGCTATATTTCAATTATCCTCCAAAAAGCATTAACCACCACAGGAATGTTATTTCGTCTGTTATTGTGAAAACCAAGATGTCTGAATTGGTCCTTAGGCCGCATATCCATTTTAGTTTAACACTGATATTGCCTCACAGGGGCAGGATGGTGCTGGTGAGATGTGAATTTTTCCCTCTCAAAGGCCTTATTGTTTGGAAGAAGCCTATAGGGGAATATTAGACAGCTAGGTAGGGATTACGGCTGTTT
This sequence comes from Podarcis muralis, assembly GCF_964188315.1. Taxonomy (NCBI): domain Eukaryota; kingdom Metazoa; phylum Chordata; class Lepidosauria; order Squamata; family Lacertidae; genus Podarcis; species Podarcis muralis. Next base: position 15,483,650 of record NC_135661.1, read on the forward strand.
GCCACCACATTTGGCATTAAGAACTCAACTGAAGAAATCATATCTAGATTTGGGACACCTTCAGTTACCACCTGCTTGGAAAATATACCCTGGTTCATTATACGCAAAATTTTGGAGGTATGCAGTTCCATTTTTCTACATCTATTTTGCACCTCTTCCATTCGTATTTCCCACCTTCCAATAGGAAGGCACCGTAAGGATCCACAATCTGCAAACAGCATCACTATTTCAGATATACGCTGTTTTGAGAAACATGGGAGAGGTTTTAATACATCTCCCCCTCCTCATTGCAGTCCCCATCTCGATTGGGCCCCACACCTATTTTTCTTTGTATCTGGGGTGGGAGAAGCTCCCATTTATGAGGAGTGTTCAGAGCCAAGCGCTTCCCCCAAGATGGCAATTCTGCATGTACCTGCTGCCCCCCAGTAATTCCAAATCAGGCAGCAACCGAGGGTATTAACTCAATGCAAGCAGCTATTTCAGAGTTCTCCCATTTGCAAAATGGCACACTTGACTCCTTGAAGGGTATCCATGGGGGGGGGGGGAGATAAGAAACCACACCGTTCTGTGCTTTCTAGAAGTAACGGGGAAGGCGGGGGGAAGGCAAGGGAGAGCCGGAAGATATTTTAAGCCATGGGCTTTGGAATCTGAATGCAATGTTTATTCACTTAGTAATGGGGTATTAGTGCCAATATCAACAGGAGAGGTCACAGCTCCACACACACGACTGTGGTTCCTAATGCTGATTTTTTTTTTTTAAATCTCTTCCCCCCTGACAAAACACACTGCAAAAGTCTGGAATGACTCCTTTTGCAGACGCTAGATCTGAAACCAAAAGCAGAGGAGCTGGACGAGGGGCCCTCTCATCCAAAATCCCGCCGGAAGGCTGTGCTTTCAAAATGGCGTCAGGAAGCTGCTTTCCTGGCTCCACACAACCATGAGGGAAAGTGACTGAAGTTATCCTGGTTCGAATTGGAAAGCTACCTGCGCATTTCAGAGTAACACCCAACACTTGGTGGGCTCTCCCCATGAAGTCTTTTAGGTAGTTGAATTGGTAGCATGCGTACGATACGCGGCCTAATCACAAGGATTCGCAGCAGCAGCTATTTCGTTCCTCTTTCTATATTACCTATAGGAAAGTGGAGGTTGGTCCATTAAAGTGAATGAGGAGCTGCCCCATCGCCCTCAGTCTGGCCTCAGTCAGCTCCCATCTCCCTGCCTTCTTTCTTACAAGTAGTCCGGGGGTGGTGGTGGTGGGTGGTACTGGCTGTCAGCTTCTTCCTTCCTAGTCACAGGTTTGGTTCATCCCGGAGCCTCGGAGATGAGCAGTAAAGTTGATTCTTTATTCAAGGAAACGGATTACAAACAGAGAAACCTAAGGTAAGAGTGGCCCCCTGGCAAAGCAGTTGCCACTACTGACTACCCGGGATTCCCGCTTCCATGTTTCCTTTCTGCTATTGCCTCCCTTCCTCCGCTTGCTTAGAAAGGTGCCTCTTGCAATAAGAAGTAGCTTTACACCAAATCAGACCACCATTGGTCCATATAGCATTGTGGGCACATCTGGGATTTTGAAGAAGCACGGTGGATGCTAGGTAAAGGTAAAGGTACCCCTGCCCGTACGGGCCAGTCTTGACAGACTCTGGGGTTGTGCGCCCATCTCACTCAAGAGGCCGGGGGCCAGCGCTGTCCGGAGACACTTCCGGGTCACGTGGCCAGCGTGACAAAGCTGCATCTGGCGAGACAGCGCAGCACATGGAAACGCCGTTTACCTTCCCGCTGGTAAGCGGTCCCTATTTATCTACTTGCACCCGGGGGTGCTTTCGAACTGCTAGGTTGGCAGGCGCTGGGACCGAGCAGCGGGAGCGCACCCCGCAGCGGGGATTCGAACCGCCGACCTTTCGATCAGCAAGCCCTAGGCGCTGAGGCTTTGTCTAAAAAGGTAGAGAAAGCCACCGACATCAGCTTCCCCCATACCCCCAGAGACAGAACTTTGACAGAGAACTTCCATGAGTGCCATAGGAGGTGGTGCCTGCAGGCGTTGTGCTGATAATAATATTTTATTATTTATATCCCACCCTCCCTGACCAAAGCCGGGCTCAGAGCGGCTAACAACAGTAAAAATAGTGCAATTTACATAAAATCACAGTCAATTAATTGAAATACATTCTAAAATCAATTCAGAATCGAATTAATGGCAACCATTGGGCTAGAGTTCTATGAGGATTACAGAAGGAGAGAGGTGGTCAGACTGTGCCTTGGCCAAAGGCCTGGTGGAACAGCTCCGTCTTGCAGACCCTGCAGAAAGATGTCAAGTCCTGCAGGGCCCTAGTCTCTTGTGACAAAGTGTTCCACCAGATCGGGGCCACGGCTGAAAAAGCCCTGGCTCTGATTGAAGCCAGCCTAACCTCCCTGTGGCCTGGGATCTCCAAGATGTTTTTATTTGAAGACTGTAAGGTCCTCCATGGGACATACCAAGAGAGGTGGTCCTGTAGGTACGAGGGTCCTAGGCCATATATGGCTTTAAAGGTTAAAACCAGCACCTTAAACCTGATCCTGTACTCCACCAGGAGCCAGTGCAGCTGGTATAGCACCGGGTGAATGTGATCCCGCAGCAAGGACCCCGTAAGGAGTCTCGCCGTGGTATTCTGCACCCGCTAGAGTTTCTGGGTCAGTCTCAAGGGCAGCCCCACATAGAATGATGACCCCCAGTCTATAGTTTCTTCCTAGATCTACACACAGAGGCCCGGAATTGAACCTTGGATTGTCTGCATGGAAAGTGTTTGCTCTTTTCACTGAGCGACAGCCCTTCCCAGAGCTCCGAGGCAGGGAGCCAACCTGGAATTCATGGTCACCATCCAAAGAATGTGGAGACAAGAGGAGAGAGCAGCAGTAGCATTTATTAATCCTCAGATTTAAGACTACAGGACTGCAGTATTAAAATTTATAAACTTCCATTCCTTCCTCCCCCCACCCCCAAAAGGCAGTTTGATACTTTCCAGTCGTCTTATATACCTGGTGTTATTTCCTGGTCAGAGTCCATTTTCTGCTTAAGGCCAACAGAGGGGAACTTTTGTGTGTGTGCGTACATGTGTGTGTGTGCAATAACATCACTTTCCTCTGCAAATGTCCCACTATAAAAGGAGACATTATTGTTTAAACATCAACACTGCCTTATAAAGTGAACATCACAAAATGCAAGAAAAGTTACGCAGATGATTAAAAAAACAACACAAGTCTCCTGTTTCCCTTAAACTGGAGATTCTGGCTCCCTGCAGGGATCACTGCAGTACACACACACACACACACACACACACACACACACACACAACCTCACCAGAATTACTTTAAAGAGCAAACACCCTAGGTATCACTATTTTGCTGGAGCCCCCTACCCTTTGCCCTTCCAAACAAAGAACCCAAATAATTCTGGAGCCAGCAGCACACAAAAGCACTGAATGGTGGAAAGGAACATGCCCCACCCTCGTCGCCAGGCCCCATCCTGACTCTGCCATAACCCAGCTTAGTGCAGATCACTCACAGCACCTGTAACAAACAAAAAAATGAGCCTCAAAGTGCTCCAGGTGTCCTCATCACCACCTCCACAGGAAAAGCATTGTTTCAAAATGCTCAGAATCAGTGCAATAGAAAACTCAATATAACTTTTCCTTTAATTTCTTTACATGAGATAGACCATTATACACCCTCACAACACCCTGTGCACTTTCTTATTTACACCAAACACAGTTGTACATACATACATATATATATATTTATATATATATATATCTGTAGAGGTATATATACACACAGAGAGAGTAAGAAAATACAGGGCTTCCCCTAAAACTAAATGTATTTCAAATACGTCTTTGATCTCGTAGTTCCCCCCATGGCGAGACTCTCTTTTGTTTCCAGGGTCTTGGCTTCCTAGGCTCACAGAACACACTTTCTAACACCCAAACGCTGGTCCTGCTCTTTTTCACCAAGCGCGGAGGCGACTTCTCCACGAGGTTTTGTCAGGGTCAGGAGTCCAGCTCGAGTTGATCTGGGTGCTCGCTGGATCTCAACATAAGCTGCTGCTCATAGAAAAGGCTCTTTGCATAGTTGATTTCTTGAGACAGCTTCACCGCGTGGGCCTCGGATGTCACGTGGACCTGCACAAAACAAATTGCACTTCTCACGTCAACAGAGAATGGCAGCTATGCTTTGGAAGCAGCCTGCCCCTCCCCTCCCTTTGCTGGGTAAAAATGACAAAAATGCACAGCCAGTGGTGACTAAGCTTAGGATTCCACCATGAAGAAGAAATCTTAAAATATTGCTGGTTGCACACCACCCATGTCTTCATTTGTGCTTAATGGTGGCTGGAGACAGCAGATGGCATTGGGGTGAACCCCTCTAACTGGAAAAGTGGTAGGCAGACCAGGCTGGTGAGATCAACTTGAAGTTTTTAACTAGAATCCTGAGATTAATTATTCCCCTCCAAGAGGCTTGTCTGGTGCCCAAGTTATGGTTCTTTCAGTGCCAGGTGAAAATTTCAATTCCCCACCCCGGCCTTTGAATTTCAGCCGTCTATTTGGCACTTTTAAATCTGGACACAGATTGCTCTCTCTTTTTGCTGTTTATATAGGTTGGTTTTTTAATATTTATTTTATTCTAGCCTGTTGTTCTGCTGTTTGGGTCATGTTTTATGCTGGTTCTGAGTTCATGATGTTTGTACCAAAGCAACTTATTGACTGCATTGTTATTTGTGCGATTCACTGGTTTTTACGGACTGCTCACAGAGGGCTTGGGTGATTTTCAGGGTGCGTCTGTCTGTCTATAAACACCACAGATGCAAGCGGCAAGTAAATGAACCAATATCCTTACCATGGGCTTCTGATGAGATGGGCCAGGTATCGACACCCCACTGCTTGAATTGACAGCTTTCTTTGTCAGCTGCACATAGACTTTCCCGTGGTCCTTTGAGATAAGGCAATGGTAGAGATCGTCATACTTGACCTCCAGGAAGACGGCTTCTCGGTCCATCGTGTCGCCACTCTTCAGGAAATAAACCGTTTTGGAGGAAATGATAACGCAATAACTGTCTATGTTCTCTGCTGCAATGAAGCTGCAAAAGAAAGAAAGAAAAATCAAATCAGGAAGTCAAGTGAGTGCCTCACTTGCTGGATGTTTCAAACATCTGCTATCAAATGAGTTTGCTGCTAGAAGAATTCCAGACAGCACACTGGCTACCGAGATGGATTTTAATCTCATGCAAAACCATCACAGGACAGAAGACGAGGCAGAGAGGCAAGATGTGGCTTGAGAATCATTATCTGCCTGAACTAGAATAAATTGTCCTTGGGTCCAGTCCCAACTTGTATGCAGCTTGTGTCTGGCACTTGGGAAATCATTTATAATTATTGACAATAATGCAATGTACATCCTGAGTCCAATGCTGAGTCAGCTGCTTCAACCAATGAATTATGTCCCCCTGTTGCACTTTTAGGTTCCTACATTGTTAAGGTTGGGTGGGGGGCTGCCTTTCCTATGGCCTTCTGTATCTGAAGTTTATTTTGACCAGGAGTGCTAGGATGTTTTATCTCCTCGTATATACACTGGGGCAGAGTCACGTGGAACCCGGAAAGATGTTCATCTTTTATGATTTCCCTTTGAGGCGGAAAACGACCACTTTCTGAATGCATTTTATTTCCAGGCTCTCTTTCCCTTACACGCTTGGAAGCAAGTTTCCCGAATTTGAAAGGGCTCCTTTCCAAGAAAGTCTGCGCAGATGAACGCCATGATCAGAAGCCTGGCTGCACTCCTACGCACAGCTAACCTGTGGGTGAGCATTGCTGAAAACAATGGGATTTACTTCCAAGTAAACTATGCATTAGATCTGAGGGCACAGTCTCACTTGTGGCGACACATTCTGGGGCAGACTTTTGTTTTGCCTTTGCCCTTATTGGAGAAGGGAAAAAATTATTGTGTGGAGGAACCTGAAGGTAAAAACGTCCTCACCTATCCCCACATTCTAAACAACGCACTCTCTGCAGAGGTGGTATAACCACAGATTCAGCGAGACTCCCAGGAACTTGGGAAGAGCGTGATTGTGGCTTTAGAAAACTGCCTTCCCTGAAGGTGCTGTTCCTGAGCTACAGGATCCAGCTACATAGAGTCACCTGAACTCAGCAGGGGAATTCCCAGTTTTGTGGCCATGCCTGGACTGATAAGATATAGGATGTGCTCCTAGGGCAAGCTGTTTGCGATTCAACTCTGAATACTGCCACTCCTTCTGGAGACTAGGTGTTTCAGGCATGCAAGAGAGAAAACTTCCTGTGGTTGCTTATAACTCTGAAACAAACAAGAGTCAAACATCTATTCACAGTTGGGGCTGCAAACAACTTCAGGCCTGACTTCCGCTACTCTGCCTGCAGTTATATAGAGAGGTATAGAAGAGGGAGAGCCATGTACCTTGTCTACAGGGAAGCCTTATAATAAGGAAGCTTCGAAATCAGACTGTGGGGTGGCTCACTCAAGGCCCTTTTAGAGACCAGCAGGTGGCCTGGGACAATATGCCTGGCATATGGTAACGTTTGAAGTCGGGGGGTGTTTAAAAAGCACTTTCCTCTGGCATTAGCTGTAGCTAGCCAAGTGCAGAAAACAAAACAAAGAACACGGCCACCCCTTGGTCTCCATAAAAACAAGCAAACACCCAAACACCGCAAACTCCCCAGTTACAAGGAAATCTTTTGTCAGCTGTGCTAAAATGGGCAATTGGGTGCAACGTGGACAGGGAGTCCTGTAAGCACAAGAGGAGCCTTGGCAATGTTGTTTGCTGGCATACCCGTAGCAAGAGCTCTGTTTTGTTCTAAGCCTGAGTCACACATCATTGTTCATTTTCGCTTGCTGACACATGCCTTTCCCCTCTCCAGGATCAACTGACAAACCTTCTGGTGACCCCTGAAGGCTGTTGTGCTGCTCCAAAACCCCACCCTCCCCAAAGCCCTACATTTTGGCAATAAAAAAAACCAAACAGCAACAACTGCAGCGGCAGCGACAACATAGCATTGCAAGCGACAACCTTCTAAATAAAATTAAAACCAAAACTAAAACAACAGATCTACAGAACAAAGTGGAAGCCGATAATGTCTCTGGAGAACTTATGGCTCTACACTCTTGCAGCACCCCTCCAAACCTCCCCCCTCCCCCCTTTTTTTTACATAAGGAACTAATTTAATTACACAACCTTTTCCAGAAGTGAAACAGTGGGCCTAGCTGGAGGGGGGGGGGATGGAAACATTTAGCAAGAACAGTAAAGCAAGGCATTAGAGCCCTCCATTTTATGGATTTAACTCTGAAGAAAATATGCAATCATTTGGGTGTGTGTGTGTGTGTGTGTGTGTATGTGTATATATATATATATATATATATATATATATATATATATATATATTTGCTTTTGTAGATTTTCACGGGTATAGGTATGCAGGTTTTGGTGTCCTCGGGTGTCTTCCCGTGTAAAAGTTGGGGTGTCTAGGCGACGTTTCGACGAGGTCTCACTCGTCATCTTCAGGCTGGTGCTTTCGGCTTCTTGTTACTGGAACAGAGCAGGATCTCAGTGTTTGAGTTTAAGGCTTTAGCAACTAATCCACACCTAATGACCCACCTAAGTGGTACTCAGGATATCACTCAAGAAATCACTCAAGATATCCCTCAAGCAACTAAGGAACAAAAGAAGAAAAGGCACACTAGCCTGGGAACTTCCTCACCACACCCCTCAACTGTATTTATAGGAACTCAAACACTGAGATCCTGCTCTGTTCCAGTAACAAGAAGCCGAAAGCACCAGCCTGAAGATGACGAGTGAGACCTCGTCGAAACGTCGCCTAGACACCCCAACTTTTACACGGGAAGACACCCGAGGACACCAAAACCTGCATATATATATATATATATATATATATATATATATATATATATATATATATTTGCTTTCGTAGATTTTCACGGGTATAGGTATGCAGGTTTTGGTGTCCTCGGGTGTCTTCCCGTGTAAAAGTTGGGGTGTCTAGGCGATGTTTCGACGAGGTCTCACTCGTCATCTTCAGGCTGGTGCTTTCGGCTTCTTGTTACTGGAACAGAGCCGGATCTCAGTGTTTGAGTTCCTATAAATACTGTTGAGGGGTGTGGTGTATAGCCTCAAATGTTCTGGGCCGAGAGGAAGTTCCCAGGCTAGTGTGCCTTTTCTTCTTTTGTTCCTTAGTTGCTTGAGGGATATCTTGAGTGATTTCTTGAGTGATATCCTGAGTACCACTTAGGTGGGTCATTAGGTGTGGATTAGTTGCTAAAGCCTTGGTGTCTTGACCTCTTGAACTTTGTGAAGAGTTTTTCTGAGAAGATGGCTGTAGTTGTGCTCTGGCTTGGCTTCGTGTATAGGGGCGAGCTGTGGTTTTGTGGCCTGTGTCAGCCAGATCTGTGTAGGGATTGCAGGGGGGTGCAGCATCCGGAGGTGCCATCATGGTTTGGCTACTGGATGGTGTCTGTAATTTATCTGTGGAGAGGGTCTCTCTTTTCCAACACATGAAAGAAACAGGACACGAAATTAATTTTGCAGATTCCAAATTGCTCTCTAACATGGAACATCACCACAAGAGAATAATCATGGAAGCCATCGAGATAGAGAAACACCCTCACAACATGAACAAGCGTGACGACACATCCCGCTTGCCAGACATCTGGAAATTAGCCCTCCCCACAAAAACTGACACCAGATCCAGAGGCACACAGAACGCCATCACCAATCAACCACACCAGACCCAAACCCAGACCCTCTCCACAGATAAATTACAGACACCATCCAGTAGCCAAACCATGATGGCACCTCCGGATGCTGCACCCCCCTGCAATCCCTACACAGATCTGGCTGGCACAGGCCACAAAACCACAGCTCGCCCCTATACACGAAGCCAAGCCAGAGCACAACTACAGCCATCTTCTCAGAAAAACTCTTCACAAAGTTCAAGAGGTCAAGACACAAAGGCTTTAGCAACTAATCCACACCTAATGACCCACCTAAGTGGTACTCAGGATATCACTCAAGAAATCACTCAAGATATCCCTCAAGCAACTAAGGAACAAAAGAAGAAAAGGCACACTAGCCTGGGAACTTCCTCTCGGCCCAGAACATTTGAGGCTATACACCACACCCCTCAACAGTATTTATAGGAACTCAAACACTGAGATCCGGCTCTGTTCCAGTAACAAGAAGCCGAAAGCACCAGCCTGAAGATGACGAGTGAGACCTCGTCGAAACGTCGCCTAGACACCCCAACTTTTACACGGGAAGACACCCGAGGACACCAAAACCTGCATATATATATATATATATATATATATATGCGCAATATATATGTGCAATATATATATGTATATATATCACAAGTGAGGAGTGGATGGCCGTTGGGGGCAGGGGAGAGAAATACACACATCAGAGTTTGCACTGGGCTTCCCACAAACGGGTGTTGGCTTTGTTACTGAGACACCAGAGGGAAATGCTCTGGTGAATGAGCCATATGTATGGCTCAGAAGGCTCTGGCTGACAGTCCTATTATCTTGTCTGGTAAATGAAAATTATGGCTGATAACAACAACAAAGCTTGGGAAAGGCCACAGCTCAGTGGCAGAGCACCTAACAGGCATGCAAAAAGGTGAGAGGCCCAAACTCTGGCATCTATCTCTAGGTAGCTGTGGAAGAGATCCATGCCTGAAACTCTGGACAGTCATTGTCAGACAGCGCAGACAACTATGAGCTTTTGGAATAGAATCATAGAATTGTAGAGTTGGAAGGGACCCTGAGAATCATCTAGTCCAACTCCCTGCAATGCAGGAATACGTAGCTGTCCCATATGGGGATCAAACCTGCTACCTTGGTGTTATCAGCACGATGCTCTAACCAGTTGAGCCCATCTGAGCTAGTTGGACCGATTCAGCCATGGAACATACTTGATGATCCCCAGTCACAGAAACATAGAAAGCTGCCATAGACCAATGGTTCGTTTGGTTCAATATCTGCTACAGTTAGGAGTAGGTGACATGATGCCTTCCATATATTTCTGGAGTTCAGCTCTGAGCACAGGCCATGCTGGCTGCAGCTGATGGGAGTTGGGAGGGTTGCTTGTGAGATCCTTCAAAAAAATGAACAGGTATAAGAATAATCCGAGCAGCATTCCGCCTCCTACAAACTTATTCTCTATTGGTAGTGACAAAAGAGAGTGTGTTTTGCTACCTTCTGTCCACTAAGGTAAAGGTAAAGGTACCCCTGCCCGTAGGGGCCAGTCTTGACAGACTCTGGGGTTGTGCGCCCATCTCACTCAAGAGGCCGGGGGCCAGCGCTGTCCGCAGACACTTCCGGGTCATGTGGACAGCGTGACAAGCTGCATCTGGCGAGCCAGCGCAGCACACGGAACGCCGTTTACCTTCCCACTGGTAAGCGGTCCCTATTTATCTACTTGCACCCAGAGGTGCTTTCGAACTGCTAGGTGGGCAGGAGCTGGGACTGAACGACGGGAGCGCACCCCGCCGCGGGGATTCGAACCGCCGACCATGCGATCGGCAAGCCCTAGGCACTGAGGTTTTACCCACAGCGCCACCCGCGTCCCCCTTCTGTCCACTACAGCCTTGCAATATGACCACAGAATGAGCAGGAACTTGGCTAACGGGAAAGGCTTTTCCAATTTTGTGCGTAACTTAATGGAACCATGTGCAATCACACTTCCAGGGATTTGTGGCTCACTCAGTTGTGTGTGTGTGTGCGCGCGCATAGTTTCTGCTCTATGCTTTCATCCCACAGAAGACCATAATTTAAGGGCACAAATTGAGATGCATGAAAAAGGAGAGGACAGATGCTCCCATTTTTGCATGCTCAGTTGCAAAGCCATGCTCAGTCTCTTACAGGCCCTTCCTTCCTGTTTACTGCCTTTCAGCTCAAAACGTTTAAGCGGACGCTGCAATGAAAAGAGGCTTACATTTATACCCCACCTCTTAGTTTGTCTACAGCCAGTTTTGATAATGAATTGGATAAGGCATGTGCGGCGGTGGGGCAAGGAGTACAATAACAGAATCCTGTTTTGGTTTTTAAAAATCTGTTTTCATCTCAGGAAACGAGGGACAACAATAATGTGCTAGCAGGCAAAGCTGTTGCAACCCACATGGGAATTTCCTAACGCCGGTGGGAATCGCACGAGAGCAAATGAAAACTGCGTTGCAGAGAGCTGCCTCTTGGTCTGCAAACCACAAGAAGGCATTTAAAGAGAATGTGGGGAGCTTTGGTGCTTACAACTCATCCTGAATGTTCTCCGTCAGCTTGCAGAGCACCTCTTGCCCTTCTGCCTGACTCTCCAAGTATCGAGGAAGGAGTCCTTGTGGGCCCCTGCAGCACCGCGGCTTCCTCACTCTTTCCGCTTGCGTCCTGTCAATCATAAACAAGACAGGCAATGTTATTCTTATTATTTCAATCATAATTTCATTTGCAATTCAGTCAAATTCAATTTGCTGAAAAAACAGCAACCCATTAGTCACCACGAAAATGCCATAATACGTAACGGCACTGAGATACTTTTCAGCATAAGTGTCCCCCAGCATACTGAAAATTTGCCTAATCCACTGGGCTGCTAAGGCCAACGTAGAAACATTGCATGTAGCGTGTTTTTCCCCCATCCATCAGCAAACAACCCAATTTCTACCTACTATTCAGTAAGGAAACTCTCTGAAAAATTCCCTTAGGAACTCTATCCCAAGGGGAATTATATACAGTGGTACCTCAGGTTACAGACGCTTCAGGTTACATACGCTTCAGGCTACAGACTCAGCTAACCCAGAAATAGTACCTTGGGTTAAGAACTTTGCTTCAGGATGAGAACAGAAATCATGCTCCGGCAGCAGCAGGAGGCCCCATTAGCTAAAGTGGTGCTTCAGGTTAAGAACAGTTTCAGGTTTAGAACAGACCTCCAGAACGAATTAAGTTCTTAACCCGAGGTACCACTGTAGTACATAAACAAGCAGAATTTCCCACCTCCCCCTGGCGGTGATTAGAACAACAATTTACAGGTGACTTATTAGTCATTTTACACCAGTGATGGCCAAACTCGGCCATCCAGCTGTTTTGGGACTACAATTCCCATCATCCCAGACCACTGGTCCTGTTAGCTAGGGATGATGGGAGTTGTAGTCCCAAAACAGCTGGAGGGCCAAGTTTGGCCATCACTGCTTTACACAGAAGTATCAATGCAGCTTACAAAATAAAACACACTGTATTTTGGGCATCACACAGCAGGGCAGAGTCTCAAACAAAGATGCGCTTTCTCAAGCCCACATTCCCAGCAGGTTGACACTCCTGTCTCAGTGATGTCTACGCTGGCTTGGTCATGACCACAGAATGGAAGATGGTAGGATCCCTCTATGGCAGCGGTTCTCAACCTGTGGGTCCCCAGATATTGTTGGACTACAACTCCCCTCATCCCTGAGCTCTGGCCTTGCTAGCTAGGGGTGATGGGAGTTGTAGTTCAACAACATCTGGGGACCCACAGGTTGAGAAAGGCTGGTCTACAGGGAGCTGACTTCAGGCACCAGGCCTGTTGGCAGACCAACTCTGTGTTACAAGGGCGCCTGCAAACATGATGTGACAGTTGGTGAGAACCATCTGGCCGTGTGGCAATCCTTTGCAGACAACCACAGTGCATCCATAGCAGTGACCGGCAGAGGAATGACCGCCCTGAGGAGCGCAGAGAGAAGAAATGCCATGGTGCATCTGAAGCAGCACAACCAGCTGCAACAAAATAATGTCTCTCCAGTATTGGTCTCTCCAGCCACAGCAGACACTGTAACCTTCCAAGAGTTTGACCTCACCCTCAAAGGCGCACTCCTCCATTGTCTCCCGAGACAGACAGATACCCACAACAATACAATACAGACATGTTAAAGCCAACGAAAAGGTCATCAAAGCTCAAATGAATATCTGCTAGGCTCCTTGCAACAGCACCTGGTCTACCCTCCCAGCTGACCAGTCTCTTGCAAGTGGAGATCATGGATGCACATATACAATAGTCTTCTGTGTATGGTTTGCCCCCATACCCAGAGTAGACCCATTTAAATCAATGAACCTAAGATAGCCACATCTGTTAAGTTAAACTAATCTACATTTGAGTAGGAATAACATTGGAGCCAACCCTATGTAATTAACTTGCCAACTGAGGCAGCAATCTCTGTAGGTCCTCCGGACCGTAAACAGAGTCCTGTAAAGAAGGTCATTCTTACTCCCATTTTGCAGATGGGCAGCCAGGGCAGGAATTTGACCCAGGCCTCCGTGAGGAACACAGGAAAGCAAATCAGGCAGGCAGAAGCTCCAGCTCTCAACCCTGCACAGATCATGCAGCAGGACCATGCTGTCTTGAATCAACAGCACATTTCGGGCAAGTCAAAACATTTATTATTTGTTTTAGATGTTTGCATACCACCCTTTATCCTATTAAGGATTTCAGACTGGTGTACTGCCAACTTTATCGCAGTTCAAGTACAACAATGAAACAGATAACATCCCTGAAGTGAGTTGAAATGAAATAGGTGAGTAAGAGTGTGAGTTTTCTGACTCTGCATCAAAGATTATAGTGAAGGTGCTGGAAGCGTCTCTTTATGGAGGGCATTCCATTAGTTGGGGCATCACTCCTAAGAAAACCCTTTCCTCCATTAAGTTGTGCAGCTCTCATAAAGAAGGCATAGGGAGAACTTCAGCAGAAGGTAATAAAGCCCAAGGAAAGCGAGGAAACCATGATACATCCTCCTTGTTTTAAGGACCAGAGGGCCCAGAATGCTACCTTATACCTTGGGTTCATCCAACTCCACAATGTCTACATTAGGGTTTCCCAAACTTGGGTCTCTAGCTGTTTTTGGACTACAGTTCCCATCATGCCTGACCACTGATCCTGCTAGCTAGGGATGATGGGAGCTGTAGCCCCAAAACAATTGGGGACCCAAGTTTGGGAAACCCTGGGACTTTATTGGGCCTATCTGGATGCGCAAGCGATTGCATTTAATAATTTCTGCAGGCATAAATGCTCCACCACCGAGCTACGGCCCCTTTCTTGAAGTGTCCAGGATTTGATGTCTCGAATTCAGTCTGGGCTTGTCCTGGAGGATGGCATCAGGGGCAAAACAACATTTCTCTGACCAACTTTATCTTCTTTAAAGAGTCCTACTTCACATACTGAGGATCTCTGGCTCTGACCACACATTCCTCCACCTTCTCTCCACAATCCTAACCCAAGTGTCTTGTGCAAGGTATTCCAGATTTTATCACAAAGACCAGAGACTGTGTTGTTGTTGTTTAGTTGTTTAGTCGTGTCCGACTCTTCGTGACCCCATGGACCAGAGCACGCCAGGCACCTCTGTCCTCCACTACCTCCCGCAGTTTGGTCAAACTCATGCTGGTAACCTCGAAAACACTATCCAACCATCTCGTCCTCTGTCACCCCCTTCTTGTGCCCTCCATCTTTCCCAGCATCAGTGTCTTCTCCAGGGAGTCTTCTCTTCTCATGGGGTGGCCAAAGTACTGGAGCCTTAGCTTCACGATCTGTCCTTCCAGTGAGCAGTCAGGGCTGATTTCCTTAAGAATGGATGCGTTTGATCTTCTTGCAGTCCATGGGACTCTCAAGAGTCTCCTCCAGCACCATAATTCAAAAGCATCAATTCTTCGGCGATCAGCCTTCTTTATGGTCCAGCTCTCACTTCCATACATCACTACTGGGAAAACCATGGCTTTAACTATACGGACTGTATCACATCAGAGACTGTATCACATCATTATTCCCTGCTCTTGTTTAGAGACACTGCCTTGATGTCTGGAACGGACGGAGAAAGAGGGTTCCTTGCTCGTAGATGCCATTTTGGGTGTGTCCCCCCCCCCCCCGGTAGGGGCTGTGCTCAGTGTATTCTGCTTTCTTTTCACCCTTAACAAAGCCCAACAATCTGACTGCTGTGGGCAGGCAGATCCAGGCAGCCACTGGGGTGTCTTCACACCAAGTCTTGGACTTAACATTTGGATTTCATGCAGAAGTTTGGTTGTGGGTGCCTAGAGCTGCTTTATTTTTCTGCGCTACCCTCCGCCAGCATGGAGCAACCCAGGGGCTGCTCATACGTGACTCTACAACCACGCTCGTTGCGCAATTCGTGCTCCCTAGTTCCCCCCACCCCCCCTACAGACTGAACTGCTGCTGCTGTTGTGCGTTTGATCTAGAAATAGATGAACAAATCATGCACTGTAACTGGAGGTGTTTTTCTTCTTCTTCTTCCCTGCTTAAGCCTCTTGGCAAAGTACAGAAGACTGACTGGCTTCTTGCAGATGTTTTCTCCAGAGGCTAGTTTCCTCCTCTCATACCTCGGCAGCCCCCATCCCCTTTAGCAACATGGGTCCTGGCTAAGGAGCACACAGGCCTTCTTTCATCAAACATGCGTTCCCCACCCCCTTAAAAAAGAAAGAAAGATACATTTACGGGACAATAGTGTTATTTGCACGTCTTCTTCAAGAATGCCACTTTATTAAATAAAAAAATGTGGCACTAAGCTCAAAGATAAGAGTTATGAACCCTATTACCGCCACCGCTGCTCTTCTGTAGCTGTTCCCCCCCTACTCTGTCTCTTGGCTTTTCTTTCTTTCTTGCGAGTCTCTTCCATCATATGCGCATAGATGCATTAAGAAAGGGGCCAGGCGCATTCTCCCCCAAAGCCAGTAAAATCCTGCGACTTGGGAAAACAGAATTCAGCAGCCTACATAAATTATCCAAATTAAAAACAAAAAGTGATTTTGTCGTTTTGCATCATTTGTACCGGGAGTCAAGGGGGGGCAGGCGGCGGCTGAAGCACTGCCCCCTGGGAATCTAAGGCAAGGGGTTGCATCTGATACTCAAGAGTAGCCCCACTGAAGTCAATGTCCGTGACTAACTTGTGTCCGTTTAATTTCAATGGGTTTACTTGGCTGGTTGCAACGGTCTTGCTTCAAACACGCCACATGACGCTCTAAACAGAGTGGGCTATAATTATAATTATTTGTTGCTTGCTGTTCAATGGAGGGGGACACAGCTCTTACGAAAACCTTTCCTCCCAGCTTGGGAAGATCTATTTGCGTTGGGCAAAAGACTCTCAGCTGTCCCATCTAAGCAATGACCAAAAGCACCTCCATCCAAAAGATACCATGATTCCAGCTTCCTTGCTACTCTTTCATTCTGCGATGCTCAACCTGGTAATGACGATGATGATGATGATAAAAATCTAATCATGATGGTAAGAAGGTCAACTGCCTTCTAAATTATGTCCTGCTGGTGCTAACATGAATTACATTAATTGGTGCAGGCCATCAGTGTTTTGGCAAACTGGTCTGTTTGGTCTGGACAGCAAGCAACATTCCACACTACTCGGTTTCCATTTTTTTTCTTTAATCCTACGATTCGTCCCACTGTCTCAAGTTACATTCTGTAAATAACAAGCCACACAGTGATGAAATCCAAAAAGCCGAAGATCCGAAAAAGCAGAATGAATGGCGGTTCTGCGCTCACATCTGTGTTACATTAAACTCAACTCTCAACACTCAACACATTTGCTGATTCGCTTTTAATAGGCACACAAAAGCCAACACAAAGCAGAAATGCCCTCGTGTCTACCCATCACAGCAGGGAAGAGCGTCGCTGAATGGAGGCATGGAGAGGCCGAGGACGGCGTCCCCAAAAGGCTGAGCAGCACGGGACAGAGCGCCACTGTTCAAGACCACGTTTGGCACCCGGGCGGCTATTGATCAGGCTATCTATCCATGGCCAGTACCCCTGATGGTTATGTTCCACCTCCACTGTCAAGAGGCAGTGTGCTTCTCGGTACCAGTTTGCTGGAAGCTGCAAGGGGAGTGGAGAGAGCTGCTATGTTCTGGTCCTGCTTGTGGGCTTCCCACTGGGGCACCTCGTCAGCCATTGTGAGAACCGATACTGGACTAGAAGGACACAGCAGGCTGTCCTTAAAGGTAAAGGACCCCTGACCATTAGGTCCAGTCGTGGCCGACTCTGGGGTTGCGGCGCTCATCTTGCTTTATTGGCCGAGGGAGCCGGCGTACAGCTTCCGGGTCATGTGGCCAGCATGACTAAGCCGCTTCTGGCGAACCAGAGCAGCGCACGGAAACGCCATTTACCTTCCTGCTGGAGTGGTACCTATTTATCTACTTGCACTTTTATGCGCTTTCGAACTGATAGGTTGGCAGTAGCAGGGACAAGCAACGGGAGCTTGCGAGGATTCGAACTGCCAACCTTCTGATTGGCAAGTTCTAGGCTCTGTGGTTTAACCCACAGTGCCACCCGCGTCCCTCTCCACCCAAATTCCTTTTCTGTCACTGGTTCCCAATGGCCGAGAAAACTCTGGCTGCTGATACGTTATCAGGCAAAGTTCGAGGTTCCTGTGTTCATTTAAGGAGCGGCCGATTCCTTATATCCCTGCCTGATCCTGGGTGTCTTTAAGGGAGTTGCTGTGAGTGGTCGCCCATGGCTCAGATGAGAAGGATCTGCCACCCACCTATTCCCCCAAAGGCGAGTGAGCACAGTCCAACTTTTTTTATTTTAACCATCTACACGATCCAAAGCATATTGGGATAATATAGGAGTTTTAAACTTGGATAATGAAAACTTTGTGGATGAATTCTGTGGATAAATGTTGAAACGCTTATTCCCATTGTCACGCTCACCCAGTCTTAAGATGCAGTCCTATGCTTTCTCTGCTTCAACAGGAACTGGTGGGTATGTGCTTGTCCAAGAAGGAAGGAAGGAAGGAAGGAAGGAAGGAAGGGAGGGAGGGAGGAAGGGCATGGCAGCTGGAACCATCACAGATACTGGCTGTAATTTTTAAGAACTGTTTATGTCTGGAAATAGGTTTATGTCTGAGCTTGCTTTCCCCTTCTCCCTCCCACTCCTTTTTCCTCGTGTGTCATGTCTTTTTAAAACTGTGAGCCTGTGAGGCAGGGACTGGTTTTTGTAAGCGGCTCCAAGAGACCTTTTGGCTAACGGGCAGGGTATAAAATGAATACATAACAGAATTCGTGAACAACTAAGATGGCCTTCCTTTTGGATTATGGCTTTTCTCTGAAGCCTAGTAATGGACCACCAGAAAACAGCTCTACAGAAGCTGGTGGAAAGGTACAGATGGCTATATGCAAGGAAGAAAGCAAAGCTCTTTAATAACCGTGATCGCAGTTGCTTTTCCAGTGTGGTGGTGTGTTATGTGGCTCGAAAGGAAGGTGCTACACGCAGAAACAGGCAAACACTTTTAACCCTGCCTAGGGTGGGGGGCAAAGGGTGGCTGGCTGGGAAAATACCTCCATTTATGATATGCACAAAGAAAACCCGTTTTTCTGGTAGGAAGCCTGTAAGTCCTGTTTGTAACTAACAAGAGAAAACACTACTTTAGAAGAAAACAGGAACCTGCCCCGGAGCCAGAGGTGAGAAACACCACAATGCCTTTAGGTTAGACATCTGGTGCCCTCCAGGGGTTACTGGACTACAACTGCCATCATCCCTAAGAACTGGAATGAGAGCTGGAGTCTAGCAACATCCAGGAAGGCTACAGGTTCCCTAGTCCTGGGTTTTAGTGGTTGTTATTTATGATGCGTATGTCAATCTCAAAGCACTTTGTGGACCCACCTGGATAGAAAAACAAAGCTACGACTCCCCATTGATTCAGACAATTCTGGAAAGTAGCTGGCACAGGTAATTAATGTTTTTCTACCTAACTGTTAGGAGGAACTATCACACTTGCTGTGTATTGTAGTAATGACAAACAAAAGCTTTTATTTAGCCAAAGTTAGATTTCCACATGGCTTTCTTTAAAACGCAACTATACACACTGGCCTGGAGATGGAGAAAAGGTTTCGGTGGCTAGAAATGTGTGACAGAGTTGGAAATTTTGGGTTTTGCATCGGCTAAGCTTGCGGCAACAGGAGACCAGCAAGTCATTTGCAAGGAAGAACTAGCTCAGAGGTGAAACACATACTATATATACAGAAGGCTCCAGGTTCAATCCCTGAAATGTCCAGATAAGAGGATTTGTGGAAATGATTCCACCTAAAATGCTGGAGGGTTTCTACTAGTCTGCAACAACAACAACAACAACAACATTTCTATACCACTTTACATTTTGAAGAATCTCAAAGCTGTTTACAACACATTAAAACATCAAATAAAAATGATCCAAAACGATTAGCGAAGAAAGTCAAATGCAAAGTATACATTCAAAGCAACATAATTACCAGGAAACTAAAATATTATCTTAAAGAATTCAAAATAAAACATCACAAAGGAGGTCAGCTACAGAATGCGCATTTCATGCAGCAAAGTTAACAATAAAATAAAATAAAATGAGCTAAATGGACCCAATGTGTACTTTGCCCTAAGGTAAAGGTGGGAACCTCTGGTCTGTGGGCCGAATTATGATCCAACTTGGCCTGCCACACCGCTTTTTACACAAGCATGCCCACCTTCCCCACACCCGACACTTTATGGGATGGAGACACAGTGGCCAATGCACAACGGAGACCCTTAAAGTGTGTCCCACACAGTGCACTGGCAGGGAAGGGAAGGCTGTGCTACTGAATTCCTCAGGGAGAACTCTGTAGCCAGCCGATCATTGAAGGGTCTTGCCAAGCGCTGATCAAGGCTCCTTACAATCTCCCTCTGCTCCTTGCAAAGAGCCTTGCTTGGTGCATTGAGGCTCAGAGACTCAGCTGGCTGCCAGCACTTCAAAGCACTGTGCAGGGCTCTTTGTGGTCACTGCTGGGACTTCAAAGCACCCAGTCACCCGATGACACTGTGACACCAGGTAACTGAGAGGTGGGCAACCCCACCCAGGGGTTCAATTTGGCCCCTGAGAGAGATAAGGATTTGGCTGGCTGGCCTTAGGAACTGATGCTGATTAGCTGGTTAGTATTGTCACTGGAAGGATACTTCTCCTCCCTCCGCCAAATACAATGTGTATATTAGTAAACAAGCAGTTTTTTCACACTGCCGTGAGCTGCAAATGTTATCTACTCACAAGAAAGGGACTGCTTGCAGCAACTGGCCTTGGAACTTCCCACTGCTTGGGGAAGGAGGGAGCTGTGAAAAAACTGGTAAAAGAGGGTGTGTGTACATTAAGTAGCCACAAAACGATAACGAGCATCCGGGACTGAGTTCAAGGCTACAACAGCGAGAGAGAACCCCAATTTAAGAGCATACAGACATCTGTAAAGCAAAGGAAATTGAAGAAAACCTCCAAAAATGAATCTGGAAAATCAGACACCTCCACAATCTGTGTCTTTTTGAACCCTGCCTTTCTAAACTCAATCTCCAGAAGATGCCCCTCCCCAATGTAAATTCCCCACATAGGCCCACATAGGCCTCTCTGCAAAAATGTCAAATTTGGTGACAAATGGAAAAAGTGTGTGTGTTGGGAGGGGTGGGAACCTGCACAGTTTTATGCAAGTACTGTGTTTTTCAGCAAATTCAAATCTGCAGCCCCTCTCACATCTGACTCATCACCAATATCAGAACACCGTGTCGTCATTAAGTTCACAAGCCTCACTGGGAAAGAAAGGGCCAGATTCAGAGAGTCGAGCTCCCGTCTGCAGTTCCAACTTCATTCCTGTCAGACCTACACAGCTAACCCAAGAAACAAGGGGAAATTATGCACGCCCCAGAACTTCCTGCAAGGGTGCAGGGTGCTCGTCCCAAGGCCCGTTCCTGATGCACAATGACAAACATCCAAACCACGGATGGCCCCTTCTCTAGAGCGCCAAACTGGGGCAGGGGATGGGAGGCATCAATCCGGCATTGTTCCCTGAAGTCAGCTTCGCTTTACGAACCAGACTCGGAAGTAAAAACAATTGCACGTTTACTCTCCCCCCCCCCCTTTTTCTTTTTAAAAAAGGCAACGTAGCTGTTCCTTAGCAGGAGCCCGTATACATTACATGCAGTGTGAGAGGGTTAAATAGGACAGCCTCAACTCCTTCTAAACTTTTGCCCTTTGGATATGTACTCATTGGCTGCCGTACAAAACTCGAGCAGTATTACACGCCTTAACGATATGGTTCAACTGTCGGTCAGGCCCGGGGCCTGGCATTGTGCCAGACCGCAATCAATGGGACGCAAACCTCCTCCCCGCCCCCCACCCCCTTTTCAGATCATCACGAAGGTTCAGATTATCTCCACCCCCCCCTTTTTTTTTTGTCGTGCTGGCTAAATTTATGGAGCAGAACCCCGAAGCCGCATTCCTCGGCTTGGGCCGGCCCACGCGGGCCTCCCTTTGTTTGGTACTGTAAGCGAGACGTGCTTTGGAGAACTGCAGGGTTGTTAGTTCAGGCACTGACTGTTTGCTCATGACTGAAATGAAGAGAGTTCAGGGGAAGGGCAAAAGGACAGCTCAAGTGTAAACCCCATCCCAGCAGGCCCCGGGCTCCGGCACCACCGAGGCTCACGGCTCGGCAGCAAGCACAACGCACACACACACCACTCCCCGCGACAAAAGGCCAACTTTCAGGCGGCACGCACCGCCAACCTTCCGCAACACGGCATACCTGGAGGGAAACGGCGGCAGTGTCCTCAAGGAAGTCCTGGGACCCGGCTGCACGCTGGTATCCGGCTACTTTGGGAGCGGACGCCAAAAATACAGGAAAAGTGCCGACGCTCTCAGGTGAACCGGCGGATGTTGAAAAAATGATGGCCGCGTTTTAAATGGAGGGTGGTGGGTGTGGTTCTTTCCCTGCCCATTCTAAACCACAACTACCTCTCCGGGTTGATGAGGTTGAGGGATGGCCAGAAAGTGGATCAAGTTCACCCACTGAGCTTCATGGATCTCGTTTAAACCTGGGCCTCTTGCCCTTAAAACTAACACTCAGTAGCCACCAGTAGACCATGCTTGCTCGCTTCATGCGGCTGAAAACAGGTTATGTATTCAGCCTCCCCCCACATCTCTTTTTGGACGAACACCAATGGATGCCAACAAGTCACGTCTATGCCAGCTTCTACCAGCTTCTCTCTCGAGTTTTTGAAAGGCAAGATGTGACTGCATATGAACTACAGGGGGTTGGACTAAATGACCCTCAGGCTGCCTTTGCAATTCTAGGATTCATTTCTGCTGGAGGGAGATTTCCTAATATGGAGAGCGGGACTGCAGGGCAAGGGAGGGTGAGAAGAGAGGAAGGAAAGGGAAACACGTTGGAATTATCTATCCAGTGTACTTAGATGACCGTACCCCCACCCCCAACACCGAATTACTGCCAAACAAGCAAGCGTCTGAGAGTCAACTGGAAAGTGAGCGTACAGGAATGGCTAAGGGAGCTGGGCATGTTTAGCCTGGAGAAGAGGAGGTTAAAGGGCGATATGATAGCCATGTTCAAATATATAAAAGGATGTCACATAGAGGAGGGAGAAAGGTTGTTTTCTGCTGCTCCAGAGAAGCGGACACGGAGCAATGGATCCAAACTACAAGAAAGAAGATTCCACCTAAACATTAGGAAGAACTTCCTGACAGTAAGAGCTGTTCGACAGTGGAATTTGCTGCCAAGGAGTGTGGTGGAGTCTCCTTCTTTGGAGGTCTTTAAGCAGAGGCTTGACAACCATATGTCAGGAGTGCTCTGATGGTGTTTCCTGCTTGGCAGGGGGTTGGACTCGATGGCCCTTGTGGTCTCTTCCAACTCTATGATTCTAGGAAGGGGGAAAGGAACGTAGAGAATAAAACAGAATGAAGAGGAAGAAGGAAGCTACCACCAATTAAAAGAATTTATAGCGATTGGCTGGAGCATTTGCAGATGCATCCAAGGATGCACCGACTGGACAAGACATGTGGCTAAGGCAGGTTACTCAGGTGTGTGTGTGTGTAGTTGCAAACTCTTCCCCCCAGCCCCATACAGAGGTTCTTGTGTCTGCTGCAAAGCACAGCTTCTCCTCTCACCATTTCACTGATGGGAAAAGCAGCGTTCAGACATACGCTGCATGATGACACTCTCAACTCTCAGCTTTTCAGCGCCAGTGCCACAGGGTGTTTTGCATTCCACAGGTGTGGATGGAGTCTGCAAGGCATTTGCCCGGCAACATTTCCGAGTAGGCCTTCCCTGGATTGAGGGAAGGTTTCGCTGCGATGAGGATTTCTGGCTGAACTCTGCTTGAACCCAGAAGCATATCACTTATAACAGACACTAACAATAATGCTCTGATTACCTGCTTAAGGCAGGAGGGTTCAAAGCAAGTTCGTGTTCCGTCACTCCTCCCAAACCTTGCCGCACCACTTTCAATAGTTCCTGTTCACAATGCAATGCTTAATGCGGTTCCTGTTTACAGTGTCTTAGCGCTCTCTCTCTCTCTTTAAAAGGTTCTCTTCATGAAAATGCCAGAGAAGGAAATCCGCTTTGTAGCACAGTTTATCGCAAGCATGCCTGCTTGTTTAACTTTGGCAGAAGCAAGTAGTCAGTAATGTGCTTTTAGTGCTATTTCGCAACGCTCACCTGTAGCATCAGTGCAACAGGGAAGGGATAAACATTAGAAAACGGCCAGAGTGAAGCTCAGTCATATCCCTCTGTCCAGCCTTGACATTTTAAAGTTGCTGCCAAATTCAACCCTGCTTGCAGTGATGCTTGAGAACAGCTAAAAAGGAGGGGAGGAGGATCTGCAGCTCAGCAGAAAGCTGTTGGGTTTTAGCTTTGGGATCTCCAGTTTAAAAGGTTCTCAAGCAGCAGAGCTGAGAAGTAATTCCTGGACAGAGAACTAACTCATAGGAACATAGGAAGCTGCCTTAAACCAAGTCAGATAACGGGTCCCATTTCGCTCAGCGCTACCTGCAACCTTCTTCATGCAAATACTAAGCTATGGTCCTTCCATTGGAACACGGGAGGCTGCCCTAGATTGCCAGACCATTGGTACACCTTTCTTTGTATTGTCTGCATTGATTCACAGTGGTTCTCCGGGGTTTCATAGAATCATAGAGTTGGAAGAGACCACAAGGGCCATCGAGTCCAACCCCCTGCCAAGCAGGAAACACCATCAGAGCACTCCTGACATATGGTTGTCAAGCCTCTGCTTAAAGAGGTATGTAAATGGCAAATTCGTAGATAGATCTATAAATATACACCATGCTTTCCTTTTCTCCCTTGCCTCTGCACATATCCAGAAAGCCTGTATGTAGGCTCAACTGCAGAACAGGGAGAGAGTAATTAATTAATTAATCCCCCAATCTGGCTGGGTTTCCCCAGACACTCTGGGTGGCTTACAGTGCATATAAAAATACAGTAAAACGTCAAACATGTAAAACTTCCCAATACAGGGATGCCTTCAGAGGTCTTCTAAAAGTGAGACAGTTGTTTATTTCCTTGACATCTGATGGGAGGGTGTTGCACAGGGAGGGCGACACTGCCGAGAGGGCTCTCTGCCTGGTTCCCTGTAACTTCACTTCTCGCAGTGAGGGAACCACCAGAAGGTCCTCAGGGCTGGACCTTAGTGTCCGGGCTCAACGATGGGGGTGGAGACGCACCTTCAGGTATACTGGGCTGAGGCTGTTTGGGGCTTTAAAGGTCAGCACCAACACTTTGAATTGGGCTTGGAAGCATGTGAGTCTATATAGTTTACAAAACACCCTCCTGCAGATAAAGTCAAGCTGCACAAACACCATTTAGGGGTGCAGCGGACTTGTTTTAGTCCACAACCTGCATAAATTCCCAGCTCCTGAAACTGCGAAACCTGTAAAAAGCCTTGTCTTGTTTTTCACCTGGCTTCACAGCTCCACAGGAGATGCATTTGTCAAGCAATCTATGCCCCAGCCCAACTCCTGTTGTTGCTGCAAGGGTTTGCAAAGATGGCACACAAGTACTTTCACAGCCATCCGTCTGGGAACAGAAAGAAAAACTTTGCATACTAATCCAGCCCTAATCTTCAAGATCTCAGTGGGGTTGAATCAAAGGGAGTAGGGGGGACGAAAATGAAGGGAGTGGCTCTAATTGCCCCCTGAACAAATGTGCTGCACAGGTATATAACAACTGAGTTCATGTCTCAGCAATAACACTGCCTGAAAAACATTTGATAGAACCCGCAAAACCTAACTCTTCCTGTTAAAAATACCTCTGGGAAGTCAGTGCAGATGAATTTGAGATATGGGAGAGTCAAAGAGCCAATTAATTCTGCTACAATTCTTTGTTCTACTTTAAGGCATTGGGGCAGTCGTGTCTTAGCCAAACCTACCTCACAGGATTGTGAGGAGGATAAAATGGGGATGGGGGAAGAACTTGAGCTCCTTGCAGGAATTGTGGGGTGTAAATGTAAATAAATAAATAAAACAAAAAGATCCTGCTGCAAAGGCAGGGAGCATGGACACGAATGATTCATCAACCCTCCTGTCTGTACCAATGCCACAGATGTTGCAGAACTAGGTATACAAACGATGGAACATTGGTTGTGGGCTTGCACTATAAAATACTGGCTGCGTTGCCATTTCTGTTGTCAGTCTCCAAGTCTGCTTTCTGGCTTACTTAAAGACTCTTATGAATCCAGATGGTTCCAACTCTTACAAAGCAAAATCAGATCTACTGGTATTGACCAGGAACCCTTGTATAATTCAAGTGAGCAATATATTTATCGTAATATTCAAATCCAATTAAGGGACATTGAAAAACAAAACATTGAGTCAGCTGGAATTAAAATTTGCTCCCCCAAGTTTTATGGTTTAAATACAACAGATAACAGGGTCACTTATATTTCAAAATTAATAATTCCAGTCCAACCCAGGGCCTTTATGTTAGCCCAACTGAAGTCAAGGGCAGATAATTAAACATCCCCAGAAATGATAGACATTGCAGATGTTTTTTGTTTGTGCTGGACACAGCAGAACATATTATTTTCTACTGTCCAGTGTACGACCAGCTACACAAACGTGTGTTATCCCCTTTTTTTGGGTAGTCTAATATCATGGCATGATGAAAATACCAGATTCTATCTGTCTGACATTAACTTGGAAATAACTGCAAGGATGGCTGAGTTTTTCATCAATAGTATCTCTTTCAGAGTGGCAAATGACACTATTTAGCAGGAAGAGACTCCAGTGAAAATCCTCGTTATTACATATTTTTTCATGGTTGTTTATTTGTATATATTTTAAAATTTTATATATGGATATTTTATGATGGCCTGTTTTTGCAATGCTTAATAAAGGTTTGGCAAAGCAGTAGCAGCAGCATTTTCTGCCGTTATGGATGGAATCTCTATATCTACACACTTTTAGGTGCTGCTTTGCCCAAGAATGGAATCAAGACTAATGAAGGCGGCTTCCCTTGGTCTCTCATTCTGACGACTGCTTTGAAAGCATCACATGAATACTTGCATCTCAGGGTTGTTTCTCGCTGCTCAAAAGGCTCTGCAAACTGCATTTGTGTCTGTGTACATGTGTGGAAAAGGGGGAATGTCGGGGGTGGGGTGGGGAGTAGCAATTCCCCTGCTTTCCTCTTGTTCAAAATTTCCATGTGATTATAGGAGTTCCGGGAAAGCCATCGCAGCTCACAAATGCCAAAATGGCAATGGAGGGGGGGAACAGAGAGAGAGACCGAGAAGTGGTTATCCCACACCAGAAGCAAATCTACAAGGACTAAGAAATACACATCCAAGAGGCTAACTGAAAGTGATTCATGCACTCTCATAGCAATTCAAAGGGAAAGAAATGGATTTTGTTCATTTCTCAAGATCTGGTAAGAGCCTTACATAAGTGACACTCGAATGAGAAATGGATTGTTCTGGGCTTTGGAGTGCAAGGGAGTATTCAGAGTTCAGCCAACAGAAGGAAAAGACATTTGCAACACAGCTTTTTTTTTTTTGCCTTTGGCTTGCACTGGGCTGGGTTGAAGCCGAGCAACAGTGAGAGCTTGGAGTATTAGAAAGACTTCAGCAGAGCGCAATTCTCCACCCAGTCTGGATGCAGAAGAAGGCGCCCTCCAAACTCCCCACGTTAATGGATCTTTAGGAAAGCCTCTTGTATTTCCAAGTCCAATTGAAAGTATTCCTCCCTTTTGTTTTTTTAGGGACACCACTGTATTTCTTAAGTGGGTCACAAGGCGCTTTTAAAAACTGGGCAAGGTATAACACTGAACGTTCATCAGGCAAAAGGGACGGTGGCATGTGTCCCTGCCATAGGTGCCGGCTCCCTGGGGCCCTGGGTGCCCGAGCATCCACAAATTACAGTGCCAGGGCCTTGCACAATGCATGACACCCGCGGCCTTGGGCACCCACGGTCATGGGGCCAAGCTGGCACTCCTGGTCCCTGCTGAGGACCACTTGCCCAGATTTGCATCTTTACAACAATTATTAAACCGCTACAGATTCTCAGAGGGCCTTTTACACGTGGCAGGAATAAGGGGGCAAGAAAGAGCCCCAAGCCGATCCCTTCCCAGGCCGCCTACTGGCAAACCTACCCATTCATCCCCTGCACACTATATGCAACTGCATGGGGAGGTGAGCGAGGAAAATTCATTTCACCTCTTTGCCTTTCCAAGGACACCAAGGACCACAGATCCATCACACACCCATTGTCTGTTTTAACCCTTCTGTTTTCCTGAGCCGAGAAACACCTCTGCAACAGCAAAGGCAGAGGAAGAGGCAATGAACTTTTTCGCCACCGTATCCTTTGTAGGGAGAAAGTGAGGGGTGAGGAGGCGAAAAGAGAGACAGAGGGAGGCAGAATAAAAGGGCTATTTCCCTTTAAACCTCTCACCTGCCTTTCAAAGCCACTAAACAGTTTGGGAGGGCAAGAGGGAGGAGAAGGGCAAAAGGGTTTCAAAGGAAAGATCTCATTCTCCTGTACTTTGTACAGAAGATCTTCTCCCGGAACTCATCTCTGGAAACCTGTTGCCAGGCCAAGCCAGGAAATCGTTTCGCTGCAAAATGCTTTGGATAATCCGCATGTGACTCTGCTTGGTACTGTCATCATTCCCCCCACACCCCAACAAAAAAAGGAGATTTAACTAACCTGGGGCCGGTAAGCGTGGCTGTATCTCTCACTGCTTGGGCTGTTTCAGAGGCAAAGTCTAGAGCACCAGCCACCGGTTTGGTCACAGTTCCGACGAGTCCTTTCCCAAGGCCGGATATAAAGCCACTGAACCCCCCTTCGGTTTTTACACCTTCTACCGTCGAGGTTATGACACTTGTCAATCCACCAATGATGCCTGTCGAAGACAATGAGCATGCTTAGTGGCAAAAGTAGCTCTAGGGTTCTAGGACAATGCTAAGAAAATTCACGGCTGCTGTAAGATTGAACACACCGGGAAGGCATGGACACAAATTTCTTAAAAGTACAATTTGGACAGACCCTGTCTGGCTATGCTTGTAAAATAATTGCTCTTCTAAAGCCTTTCATTCAAGGGAGCCCTGATATGCCCATTGCACAATCTTTTTTTACGAATATATGGTATGATTTGATAGCCATCTTCAAATATCTGGAGGGCTGCCACAGTGAAGATGGAGTAAGCTTGTTTTCTCCTGCTGCAGAGGGTAGGAAGAAAACTAAACATAAGGAAGAACTGAGAGTAAGAACTGTTCAGCAGTGGAATCCTGTATTTTGGGGGAGTGGGTACCTTATAATTCTATGTTTGTGTATTACCATGAGCCAGTCCGTGAATGCCAGCTACGAGATGCTCCCCACTTGTTGCAGCGTGGTATCGAATGTATTCTCGTTCTGTTTGATGCCGGTTATCCATTGTCTTCCCCAACCCATCGGACAAAGTTCCAGTGAACTGTTAAAGACAACAAACACACAAACATGGAATTTTCATTAACGCTGAATGCGTGACTTGTAGTGACATTGCTGGACTTTGGAACTGGTTGGTTCATAAGTTAAATCTAGTAGGTTCATAGTTCCTGAATTAGGAAGACCTTTCTGATGGCAAGAGTTGTTCAACAGTGGAACCAACTTGGAAGGTGGTAGACCTTCTTTCCTTGGAGGCTTTTAAACAGAGGATGGATGGCCATCTGTCAGGGATCCTTTGGTTGTGATTCCTGCACTGCAGGGGATTGGATCCTTGGGATCCCTTCCAACTCTACAATTCTATGAATGCATAACAAACCCAGACTTCAATCCACCAGACTTTATTAGGTTTGTAATTTAATTTTTTTGGGGCCACACCATTGTAGCCACAGTTTCCCAGACTCTAGGCTTATCTGACAGTGTTATGGGCTCAGAGAAGACCTGCATTGGGCATTGCCACAAGAATGAATGGCAGCATTGAGGGCTTTTAGGGACCATGGCTTCCTCTGCAGGACTATCCCCCTGCCCCGAGGCAGCCTAATGAGTCTGGGAAATGAGGAACAGCTTGTGGGAGGCCTTGCCGCTCCTCTGTGATTCCGCAATGACATTGTAGGGAGTTTGATGGGGGTGAAACTTCAGAACTTGCTTGCGCAACCCCCCCCAAACTTTTGCTTTATTCTAAAAATAGGTTGGTTTGTTTGTTTTTGTGCTGAAGTCTACACTACACAGCTATCAGTATCATCTGAATTTGCTATGAGAGGAAGTGTTTTGGGTTACTATGTTGCAATCTGCTTTTCAGATTGATTTCAGAGAACTGCAGTACAGTACATAAATATTTCTAAACAACTAAATAAAACAACGCTCTCTCCAGCCACTCCACCAATTCTTTTTCAAATGACACATGCCCGGTTTCCACCTCATCTGCCTGATTAACCCTGGGAACTCCCAGAGTTTATTTCATGATGCATGCAAGAAGCGGTTCTCAGCAAAGCCGTCCTTTGTTTGGTTAAGTCTGGAGTGGAGCCGCTCAGAAGCAACACACTGCGGTGCCACGCAAATGTATATGTAGCCATAGCTAAGCCTAGAGAGTTAAGAGCTGGGAGAAGATGGCTAACCCCTTAGGTAAAGGTAATGGGACCCCTGACCACTAGGCCCAGTCGTGACCGACTCTGGGGTTGCGGCGCTCATCTCGCTTTATTGGCTGAGGGAGCTGGCGTACAGCTTCCGGGTCACGTGGCCAGCATGACTAAGCCGCTTCTGGCGAACCAGAGCAGCGCACGGAAACGCCATTTACCTTCCCGCCGGAGCGGTACCTATTTATCTACTTGCACTTTGACGTGCTTTTCAACTGCTAGGTTGGCAGGAGCAGGGACTGAGCAACGGGAGCTCACCCCATCGTGGGGATTCGAACCGCTGACCTTCTGATCGGCAAGTTCTAGGCTCTGTGGTTTAATGCAAAGTTAACAATAGCAACACAAGGTTCTCAATTTGCACTGCTGGGCTCAGAGATACCAAGCAATTCTGTGATGAGTTCTAAAGCAGGTACAATGCCCAGGCAGAAGGGAATTAACTAACACAGGAAACTGCCAGATCAATGGTCCATCTAGCTCAGTGCTGTTTATGACTGGCAGTGGCTCGCCAGGATTTCAGCCAGGGTCTTCTCCCAGCCCCACATGGCGATGCCACTGGGCACTGCACCTGGGACCTTCTGCAGGCAAATCAGATGCTCTGCCACTAAGCTACAACCCTTCTCCAAAAACATGCATTGCCAGCCCTTTACCTTTGGATTGCCTTCCTTCTGCAGCAGGTCGCAAGGTCAGGTTAATGTTTAAGGCATTTCTGTGCAGCTAAAACAGCACAGCAGATTCTACTTTTTCCTTTTTTTCTAAAAAACAACACCTCTGCCAACACCGTTTCTATTCTGCCCCGTCATTTATCAACTTTTTTTTTTAAAAAAGAAGGCTCCTGACGGTTATTCACGTCTGAACAGCAAATAGACAGAAACTAAATATATGTCAAATACAGTGTTAGAAACTGAGATATGAAAGATAGGAGCTGAATGGCACCTTAAACCTAGATTATGGGCGCAACAACAAAATGTCTAGGCGTGCTTTTTTATAACAAGAATACAAAGCTAAAAATGAAAGAACTGCAGTTAAAATATTATGTTCATTTTTCATATGGTCTAGTCCTTCCCCTGTCCAACCCCCTAATATTCTTAAGAGGGTCTCTTCTCCAGTCTTCAGAGAGGTGCTGGAAGCAGGGAGGCAGGAAAAGGTCCTCCTTTCTTTCTACTCTGCAGTTTTAATTGGAAATCTTAGGCACTGTACTGCACCCAGAGGTCAGAAACAGCTCACGCTAATGAAATTCTGTGTCGCAAAATGCGCCTAGAACAAAGGGATTTTCGAACGCTGATCAAATATATACACAAAAAAGCAGCAGTAACACAGTGGCACATGGGTAAGGAATCTCTGGACTTGTTGGGTCTAATTAAGCCTCGTCAAGGGTCCTAATTTACCCTGTTAACCCATGTTCCCCCATCCAGAGCCACAACCTCCCGCTCCACGTCAGACGCCGTATATGATGCGGTGGCAAAGGAATGACCGTGAGCCTTAAAATGGTCTCCCTGTTGTTCCATGGCAAGCAGGGCCTGGATTTGGCACCCTTTAAACCTGTCATCAAATGAATGTCCTTCTGAAAATACTGTATTTACTTGAGTCTAATGAAGCATTGAATCTAACGCGCACCTCAATTTTCAAAAACTTGAAACCAAAAAATGGTGAATGTAAATGTGCCATCGAATCTAATGCACACCTTAATTTTCGCAACGTAATTTGGCCAAAGAAGGTGAGAGTTAGATTCGAGTAAATACAGTAGTTTCATTCGCAGGGCTTGAAGTCTGTGCCAGACTTGCTTTGCCGCAGCACTTCAACTCAAGTCACGCTGGAAAGGGAAGAAAAGGATCACCTGATGGCATGGAAACGTCAGCTGACTGATAGGTGTGTGGCCCCACCCACCTGTCAAAGTGGCCTGCTCAGGGTGAAGGAATTCAGGATCCAGCCCTCCTGCTGGATCCCATTCCCTGTCTCAGTAGCAAAAGAACACTCAAAACAGCACAGAAAATCAATTAAACATTCAAGATCCTGGACGAAACAGGAAGATCTCTGCATGGTGCCTCATCTACTCAGTGTTACCCTGTGGCCTAATAGTCCAAGGGGAGAGCATTCCAATGTTGGGCTGCCACCACAAAAAAGACCCTGTTAATCATTTAAAAATGAATGTAAATTAACACATATGAAATGTAGGATAAAGGCAATATAGCATCTTCCTACAGACATACAGATATAGCTAGATATTTTCTTGGGAAACTTACAGCAGTCCCTATCTGACTTGAAATGCACACACTGAAAAACCTAGCTCTGAAAAATAAAAAAAAAATGAAATAAACAAGGAACGGCTTTCTAGTTAAGTCTACACCGCCTGTCTCAATGTCCATCTAAGGCAAACCATGATCTGTGGTTTGTGCCTCACTGTCTCACTCACAGGGTTATCAAATTTACCAGGACATTTATTTCAATAAATAGAAAGACAGGAATTTGGTGCAATGTTGCATTATAAGAAATGTTTAACACCAGAATCCTTGCAGTGCCTTCCTGGGAACAGAAGCCATGCAGTACAAAACGGCAAAGATGCTGCCACCAAAGGACTCAGCGAAAAGCAGACGTACGATAGACTTGGCCCATGTGTCGCTTCTACAAAAAGCCTGACATTTTTACCGCCCCTCCCCACTAACAATCAATCAATCAATCAATCAATCAATCAATCAATGGCAAGAGAAGTCTGCTTCATATCACTTGCCCTCAACATCAGGATACTTGAAACAGTCTCAGACTGGCGTATTGTGGGCATGGGCTGGCAAGCCAGGAACATGCATCTCAAGGTGGAATAAATACGCACAAGTCTCAACATACTAACAATTCTCAGACCAGTAGGGTGTTGGTGGTGCATTGACTCTGGCAGAATTTGCAATATTTTTTTTTTCTTTTTTAAAGAAAGGCTCAAATTCAGGGGTTGTACACAGGCCAAACCCAGAAGCCGCCAGAAAGGTAGCAGCAAATTTTCCTTCCACCAAGCCGGACTGGCATCCACTTTACCCCCCCAATTTATGTCACGGAGCCCAAGCGAAAGGCCCTTAAATTAGCTCGCGTCTCCTCGTTAACCCAGCCTCGTAATGAATTCTGACAATAGCATGTTGCTGGGTAATCCGCAAAGACGTCTAATGAGTTGTCCATAGGGATGCCCGGCCAGTCGAGAGGACCTGCCGGGGAGGGCCCAGTTCTTCTCCACCTCTACAGATGCCCAATGTGGGAATGGGGCTGTCTCCCCCCTGCCCTCCGCCGCTCCCCCAGCCCCAGGACCCCCTGTGAGCCTGCCCAGCAGGTGCCTACGGGGGAATAGTTTTGTGTTACAGGCCTGAATGAGTGATCCCTGCAGGAGCTGCCGGCTGTTTTCACATACACAGAAGGCAGTCAAAAGTCCACAGAATGAACTTGGAATGACCCCAATTGGAGAGTCACTGGCGGGTTCACCGAGAGGGCAATCTACACTTTATTAAGCAACCAATACTCTTTTTAACAGATCACTTTTGCGGAAAAGAGGCGTAAAGTCCCGCCACCCCACCCCCCCACTTTCCAGGGTTGATGCAAAAGAGGCACATGCACAGCTACTTCTCCAAAGCACCTTCTCCTAAGGATGAAAACAGGCTGGCGGAGAAGCTTAGAAACTTCCTTCCTCGCCCGCCACCCCATGAGAATATAGCATGCTTTTATCCGGCTAACACAGAAAATCCAAACAAGGCAATCTGGTTTTCAGAAAGGGCAGCGGGGGCAGATTTTCGCTTATCCTTCTGTGCTTTGTTTCCTTTGATCCCCTTTCTCCCAAAGTGTGAGGACGTCGCCTTGGGAAGGTGAAAGAAAGGTTTCCCGATCTCTCACCACACGCCCCTCCCCAGAATGTCTCTCAGCTGGGCAAGGAGGCAAAACAGGACAATCTACATTCAAACTCAGCACATCTACTCCTCCCGGGGGGGGGGGGGGATCCGTGGGGCTGCCTGGCAAGTTTAGCTGTTGTTTCATAAGCTATACATGACAGGTGGCCATTCAACCTCTGCTTAAAAACCTGCAAGGAAGGAGAGTCCACCAGCTCTCCTGGGAGTCCGTTCCACTGTCAAAAGTTGTTCCTGATGTTTAGCCAGAAACTCCTTTCTTGTCACTTGAATCCCCTTTCGTGTAATAAAAACCTTTAATGCTAGATATGGCCATACTTCAACTGCTTGGTTTTCTGTATTCTGCACAATCCGATTTTGTTGCCTATTACTTATTTATTTAGTTTATATACTGCCCTATGCCCGCAGCTCCGGTTTGCAGAATGTTGTTGTTATATATAGGAGTTGGGCCACATACCTCCTTTGTTAGAAGATACATTTTCTTTTGAGATGATGGCTAAAATGGTCAAGGATCTGCCCAGAGCTCTAACTCCCTGTAGGATTACAGCGCATTCACAAAAGGAGAAGGAATGGGTCAAGAGAACATCTCTCTCTTTCATTTCTATGTGAGTGTCTTTTAGGGTTAAAGGTGGTAAAAGAGGAGGACCCCTTTTTCAGAAAGAAGCCAGGCAGCCCAGTACTTTGTTTTCCCCGCCCCCCCCAACTGTCTGCTCATTTGGCTTAAGAAAAACTGTTACACGAGGAGCACTGATGCCTCCGTTAATTTGTGCAAGACTTGAGCTATTGTTCCGTAGTTAAGAGGATCGGAAGTGCAGAAGTGCAAGAACTCACAAGGAGCGGACACGAGAGCTAGTCCCCTTCTCAGGTAGGTCATTTTAACATGTGCAAAGATACGCCTGGCAGGTGTAAGAGTCAGGTGAGCAATGCAAATCTACTGAACTCGTTTCATTTTAACAAACAAGATCACAAGCAAGCGTTTAAAATCTGAAAGCTGCCTCGTAAGCTATTATTTGCCCTGCGTTTGCAGAGTATGCTATTACCTGACCATATTAAAAGGGTCGGAGGGGTTGGGGGAGGTAGTCTGCCAAAGACTGGCCAGTCTGTTTTTGAATGCTGACTTAGGGACACTGCGTCCAGATCAAGCCGTTCCCTTGCCAGGGTTCAAAGTCATCATTCATGCAAATTTACACAGGAGGAGGGCAAACGTGGGGGGCGGATGGTTTCCCCCTAAATGCACAATGTGCATTATGTAACGTGTACCACCTCGCAGCTCAACACTCATACATAATTGCCTTCAGTAAGCAAGGCTGAATTCAGCTCGAAACAAGAACTGCACCTTCTGTTCAGCCCTGACAGAAGTCACAAATAAAAGGATTCTTTTGCTTGTTGAACACACTCATGGTGCTAAAACCAAAACAAGGGTTACACAGCAGCCTTCAAACTGAAAGGCTAGTACAGGGATCAAGCTGTTGCTGCTTTAAAGAAAGAAATTGACACAACAGCGACTTCCTGTTCATTCCTTGGTGTAGCACAAACTCTTTGTTCTTACCTTAAATGCTCTCCAAGACCTTGCCCAGCCTCTCTTGCCATCTCTCTGTCCTCACATACCGTGACATATCCCTGTCAATTACCTCTTGCTATTTTAGCACTGCCTGTCATAACCCTGGAGTCGGAATGCTCATCTGCAGGGGGTGAGAGTGAGGAGCAGAATGGGGGGAGGGGGGAGCACGTAGGGCCAGCCCCAGAAGCTCTCTTGGGCGAATGTGCAGGGCAAGACCATTGCCATTCACTGACTCAGAAGACTCCCCCGGAGAAGACCCAGGAAGATCGGAGGCTCCCCGCACTGCATCGTTGTGCTAGAAACTGAGCTGCACCTGCTGCTGCTGCTGCTACTAGCACAGAAGGGCTCAGTTTCAGCTTGCCCCTTGCTAAACCAACTTCAAGCTCGATGTTCCCCACAGTCTAAGCCTTGCGCCTGAGCCTGGCCTTGCATTTCTGTTGCTCCTTGCTTCGACACACAACGAAACAAAACATTGCCTGCTCCATCATCCCTCCTGCTTCTTAAGACTCCACTCTTTCTCCTTTACTGTCTCTTAAGTCTGGGAAATCTCTCCCCACCCCCCAGAAGACCACAATCATACCATCTCTTTCTCTCTTGAGACTCCTTCCCAAAGAGACCTCTTCTGTGCCAACCACCCAGTCTCCTGCCCCCTACAGCAGCCTTTGGCAACCTGCTGCCCTCCAAATGCTTTGGATTACAACTCCAATCAGTGGCCGGTGATGATGGGAGTTGTAGTCCAAAGCATCAGGTACTACAGTGTCCTCCTGTCCTTCAGAAAGTACCAGGCAGATTGATAGCAAAGAGACCTACGGCACCTTAAGCCAACGGACTACAAGTCCTGACACCCATCATCCCTGATTGTTGGATATGCTGGCTGGGGCTGACGGGAGTTGCAGTCCAACATTCATCTAAAGGGGATCCCATTGGCTACTGCTGTCCTAAAGATTAACAGCTTGATTATGGGATAAACTTTTGCGGGCTACAGTGGACTTAACGGATCTGATGAAGGAGCTGCTGGTCCACAACAGCTTATCCTGTAATAAAGCTGGTGGTTCTGTAAGATGGCAGAATAATATGTGCCACCACCAATATTATCCTCACAACCCCACTGCGGAATAATGACCTGCCCTATTTCACCCAGTGAGCTTCATGGCTATGTGGGGATAAGAAACTGGGCCTCCCCAGTCCCAACACCTCGATTAAGACATGTAAAAACTGACTATATAGCCTGGCTGAGCCCAATTAAACAAAACAAAACAAAACAAAACAAAAAACCTTGCCAGAATCCCCTGGAATTTCCACAGCGAATATTTTGCAAAACAGCGGGTGTCACCACTCCCAATGTTGGAGGGAGGGCACGTCACAACATCAGCTCTGCCAGCTTTTAATCACTTTGTCATACTTCAGATGGAAATGTTTTCTTCCTGCCTTGCCTTTATGTTGGTCTTTAACTCCTTTCTGACTCAACCAAGAGGATGGTACCCGGGGGTGGGGGTGCGGGGAACGACAGCTGCTGCTGGTTCAGCAGAAATTGAAACTCCCAAAGAAAACATCAAATTTTAACATGAAAGCTGAGCTCTCGTTGCGAGGTTTCTCTGTTGCTTATATTTATAGCCTTCAGAACCTTTAATTGCCCTAGTGCAGCAAGTAAACTTTGACTGCTCCTCCACTCACTTTAGTTTCTCGAAGTAGTACACTGTCTGATAGGTACCAAAGAGACTTCTTTATGCTCCAGAACAATTTGCTTTAATAAGAGTGGCAAGCCGATTTCTCCAGTACAGTCCAGAACAAAACCCTTCAGTGGAGATATAGTGTATATACAGTGGTACCTCGGGTTACAGGGGGACGCGGGTGGCGCTGTGGGTTAAAGCCTCAGCGCCTAGGACTTGCCGATCGAAAGGTCGGCGGTTCGAATCCCCGCGGCGGGGTGCGCTCCCGTTGCTCAGTCCCAGTGCCTGCCAACCTAGCAGTTCGAAAGCACCCCCGGGTGCAAATAGATAAATAGGGACCGCTTACCAGCGGGAAGGTAAACGGCGTTCCGTGTGCTGCGCTGGCTCGCCAGATGCAGCTTGTCATGCTGGCCACGTGACCCGGAAGTGTCTCCAGACAGCGCTGGCCCCTGGCCTATAGAGTGAGATGGGCGCACAACCCTAGAGTCTGTCAAGACTGGCCCGTACAGGCAGGGGTACCTTTACCTTACCTCGGGTTACAGACGCTTCAGGTTACAAACTCTGCTAACCCAGAAATAGTACCTCAGGTTAAGAACTTTGCTTCAGGATGAGAACAGAAATCATGCGGCGGCAGCGGGAGGCCCCATTAGCTAAAGTGGTACCTCAGGTTAAGAACAGTTTCAGGTTAAGAATGGGCCTCCAGAACGAATTAAGTTCTTAACCAGAGGTACCACTGTATTTTGCTGTAATCTGCCATATTGGATTTACAGGAGATACTGAGATAAGAGAGATAAGACAAAGCTTACACATGCAAAAGAGGTGCACACAGCCCTCACAAGTTTAGAGAGAAATCTGTCTTGGAAGTTTCAGCTAAAAAGAATTAACATGCCAGTAACTTGCCAGCTGGACCATTAGGACAAACCACATCACGTGCCTTGGCAGAAAGGCAGTCTATACATGCAATAAACGACATTAAAAATAAACAAGTAAGAGACTGATTTCCACTCCCC
Source organism: Podarcis muralis (assembly GCF_964188315.1). Classification (NCBI taxonomy): domain Eukaryota; kingdom Metazoa; phylum Chordata; class Lepidosauria; order Squamata; family Lacertidae; genus Podarcis; species Podarcis muralis. Next base: position 15,521,695 of record NC_135661.1, read on the forward strand.
ATGAAAACGGCTGCAGCAAAAGCACGGCCTCAGAAGTCACACCAGAGGATCATTCCCTGCAGCAAGCTGGGGAAAAGTGTCATTTCAAAAAGCCAAGCATGATCTCTTGAGAGGTGTTGGGCTGACACGCCAAAGCAGAAAGGAGCTTTCACTACATAATGGGTCATCTTGTGAAAAGGGGAAGCAAACCAGTCACAGAGGGCATCAAGATCTGCCTTAATAAGTTGCTTAAGAACTGCATCCTATCATCCACCCCACCCCACCCGTATCAAGGGCACCCAAGCCCCAAATGGCACCTACCAGTGCCTTCATAAAAGTCATTTTCTATATCTGAGATTATCATGAAAATGTGTTTCCCTTCATTCCCAGTAACTTCAACTTATAAAGTAGTTGCTTTACCTAGATAGGTATATGTCTGGTGCTCTAGTTTTTGTTTTTGATTAATATACAGTCGTATCTTGGTTCTCAAACACAATTCGTTCCAGAAGTCTGTTCGACGTCCGAAAACCAAGGCGCGGCTTCTGATTGGCTGAAGAGATTTCTGCACTTGATTGAAAGCTACGGAAGCTGCATCGGACGTTTGGCTTCCAAAAAACATTCACAAACACTCACTTCCGGGTTTGCGGCGTTTGGGAGCCAAAACGTATGAGTACCAAGGCGTTTGAGAACCACTCTGAACACGTAGGTTGTGGCATCCCCAACCGTTCAAACCTCTTCTCATCTCTTTTGAGAAGTTTTTTTGAGCTTAGTTCCTACTGAAATGAAGCTTCATGCTCATACGCAGCTCCATAAGTACATTTTCTGCCCTTGCCTGTTGTTCTCTATCTTTGACCATACTTTCCCTGCTGCAGACTCATACACACACACACATCACCCCAGTCTGCCTAGGCTTGCTGCCATCACCTTACCCAACATTGTGCTTGTACTCTGTTTTAAAGCCCATCTTCTGCAGGGATTCTTTGGGAACCCTGTTCCCACACATGTATATTTACACACCAGTCATGGCAGCTTTTCTGTAATTTCCAGAATGGACTGCAAGCACGGGACTCTTTAGCCGCCAGCAAATAATCCGCTGGGCCTCTAGTACTGGAAGCCATTTCCAACGCAGAGCCAGCCACCAGACCGTAATATTTCTGACGCAGAAAGACAACCTTTCAGGGGGAAAAACAACCCCTCTCCTTATGCTGGCAGACACTGCAATAAAACCGAGGCTTCGAGCTGGAGGACAGAATTGAATCACTAAAAGGAATTCATCTTGTTGCTTATAAAGTTGCACCACCAACTGTTGTCTCTAACCAAGAAGTCATTGAAGGGAGGAATAATTTTAGCTTTTGGTATTTGCAACCCTCAGGGAGAAAAAAAGAAAAAAAAGGAAAAACCCAAATGAAAGGGGGGGGGGAGGATATTTGATGCAAATAGTTCAAACAGGACTGTTGGGTTTCTTTCTTTTTCTTTTTTAGCCGCCATGGCAGATGGAATGGAAATTCCCTCCGGTCCCTATATTTAGGATCAAAGCCCTTCTTAACACACAAAAACAGCCAGTCTCCAAGGGATCATGCCGCAGAGAATGGTCTGAAGTGAACTTCCATTAACCTGAGTTTCTGTGCCAACTTAAATACACAGAACCTCTCCACTTGAAAGAAGTCATTCACCCAGTACACGCTCTGAGATACATGGAAAACCCATTACTGGAATAATCAACAGTGATTAAACAGAAAATCTATACAATGGCAAAACCAGACACAGCTCATAAATAAGGCATTTTTGTGTGTGTGTGCGTGCAATTCTTGCAGGCACTTTTTATTTCTTTTAAAGGGGTCGTTAAAGTTCAGCCTCGTTAAGAAGTACGTGGATATGGAAGGTCTGCCATTATTTGCATCTTCTGAACTGCTATTTAAAAAAGAAAGGGGAGGAAAAGAAACCAGGTAACTGAGGGGGCATAAGACACGTACAAATTTCCCTAGACGGGTTTTGGCTGCCTCAACCACCAACGACTCAGAATTGATGTAATGAATTGAAGGATGTGAAAATGTCTGGCTCCTCTGTGTCAGGTGGAAGGGTTTGCAGCGAGAGCAGACATCCTAATTAATCATACTCTGCCTGCAGACAGCGCACAAGAGCAGAACCAATGGCCACGATTTTTACTGGTCTGGCTAGGTTCCCTTGTGGCGAGACTGGATTATTTCTTCTCAACACCCGAGCCGAGTTTTCAAAGATTCCTTTGCGAGATGCAAAAGCACACAGCACTCAGTGTAGGTTGGAATGAATAATCCGAAACAGGCATGCACAAGATGGATTCTGAAGGGGCTTCGCTGCTTAGGGAAGAAAAATGCATAAATCTCAGCAGGGGGAAAAAGCCCATGCTGAAAACGTTGCCTCAATTGTGCTGAGGCTGTAAAAACAGGAGGACACAATGTCTAAATGAGGACCTGAAAAATAGAGCATGCATCACTAAGCCATGAAATCAACCGGCTGATTGTATTTCAACTTTGTCCTGTAATGTTTTCATTGTTGTTTTTAGAAGTTGTTGTTTCAATGCAAACTGCCCTAGAATCAAACGATGTAGGGTTGTATATAAATGTCTAAAATAAATATACTGTGCACACATCGTTCTGCCTGTTTTGGGATCTGACAATCCTTCTGCCCGAGGCAGAACTCATTTGACAGCATGAGGAATTGTAAGGGAGGCAAAGATAAAACTGTGGAGGAGACAAACTGCAAATAAAACACAGCCAAAGTTCTCAAAAACCACAAAAAGCAAATACAAATAAAATAATCACAAATAAAATCAATTAAACTTTAAAAACCAATATATGCAACTCAACTACGAATTCTATCCAACGCTAGTGTCTGCTCAGAGTAAACACACTGAAATTAACAGATCTAAATTAGTTAAATCAATTCATTTCAACGGGTCTAAGTAGGACTAATGTTAAATATAGTGCAATGGATTGCATCCAAAGTTGGTCATAATCAGGGCAGGCCCATTAATTTTAATGGGTCTACTCTTGAGTAGAATCGGATACATTCCCATATCTCTGGGCAGGGCTTGCTGAAACAAAAACTTTTCCGTATGTGTTTGAAATAATATTGAGTGGCGTCAATAGGCAGGGAGTTCCAAAGGATGATAGCTCTTATTATACAGGAAGGGTTTAAATAGCAACAGTCCATCAGTATGGAACAGAATTGGGAAAACAAAGACATGCCCTATGATCTGTCATGATATCGGCTGATGATTTTATCTATGTTAAAATGCCCTGTTTGCCCACTGGTTCAAGTCAGCCATCTTGCCAACCCATGTTTTGGGACAATCACACCTGGTAACACAAATAATTGTGCTTTCAAGCAGTGTTGTTTGAGAATGAATACCTGGAGAGAAACAGGTAGGGGAAGGTTGCTCTGAGGCAGGGGTCAGCAAAATTTTCCATCGTCCCTCAGACCTTGTGGCAGGCTGGAGGAGCAGCACTGGGGTGGGTGGGTGTGGAGCTGGAAGAAGAGGCGAGGGGTGCAAGTAGTCCTCCTCCCCACCCCCAGCCGCTGCGCTTACTTTCCCTGGGGCTGCCGCCGCCGCCACCATCACTACTGCCGCCACTGCTTCTCGTGGGTTGGCAGAGCAAGCTTGTCCGCTCCATTCTCTGGCTCACAGGAGCACCAGGGCGGTGGCGGCGGAGGGAAGATAATTGGTGCGAAAGGGCTGGCTCCGGAGAGGGGCTGCTTAAAATGGCGCTCAGCCAGCTCAGCCCAGCCCCCTTCCTCCTCTAGGCAGGGCAGGGAGGAGCCAAGAGGAGGGAGGGAGGAGGAGGCGCCACCACGGTGTGTGTGTGTGTGGGGGAATGGAATGGTGCAGAAAAAAATGGCGCAGCCCGAATGAACAGAATCCCCACACCGATCCACGGACCGTCTGTGGGCCGGATCCTGAAGGCAATTGGGCCTGATCCAGCCTGGCCCGCGGACCTTAGTTTGCCAACCCCTGCTCTGAGGCATCAGCGGTTGCTAGAGCTGCAGGAGGAACAAACGGGCCTCCTTATCCTCCGTATCCCTACCTTTGCAGCAGAGTTTGACACACCGTGGGCAACGTTTCGTATAAGGCCACCGACATTTCCGTATTTTATCAGCCCGGTAACGCCTTCCGAAACGTCGTTCAGGAGACCCATCGGGTTGCCAAGGAAGTCCACGGAGCTCAGGATCCTTGCCGCTTGGCTGAGCAGCTCCTGGAAAGGGCATCAGAAATGTCACTGGAAACAGAGCTCACGGCAAGTCATCATGTTCAGTAAATGGGGCTCTTTTGCATAAGAAGGGGCGACCATAAAGGGGGGGGGAATAAGACCCTTTCCCCTCCTCTCTTCTGTATCTGAATCACAGAGCCGGAGAAGACCAAAAGGCAGCCTTCTGATCTCACCATGGGTGCTAAAACAGCAGTCAGAGTGAAGGAGCTGGAGACACCCCAGCGTTCATGTCTTACCCTATCAAAACCCTCAAGGGGGGATAATATGTGAGTTAGTAAGCTGCTTTGTAACTTGGGCTACAACACAGACAGTAAGAGAGAACACCCAGCAAAGGAAAGGGGGAGACAGATTGGGACAGAAAGGAAGAGAGGGAAAGGTGGCCACACCCATTTCCCCACTCTGATTATAAAACAGAGGTGGGCAACCTGTGGCCCTTGAACTCATTTCATGAGGCTGTTGGCAAAATACTAGTTCACACCTCTGGCAGGAGCAATACACTCTCTTCCCTGCAGTCTGCTGGGCAGGAACCAAAAGGAGCAAAGAAAGGTGTGGTCCCACCCATTTTTTATTCTGGCTGTGGCCACCATTGGCAAGCACATTTGGGGGGGGGTTTAATAAGATGCCCATGCAATCTACTCTAAATTGGATCAACCACACAAGCGGTCAGTGTTCGGATAGGGGAGCACACACAGATTGTCCCCAAAGAGAACACGGCCACTTAACAGACAAAAGGCTACCCACCCTTGCTATAAACATATCAGAACATCCGCGCTATCGCTGTCAAACACTAGCAGCCCTCAAGTCTGCTCAGACTGGGGTTTTGGTGAACCTGAGTGGGGAAGGAAGGTTCCTATGTTGCAATGCAGCAGGGACTACCTAGCAGGAAGGCCTGGCTCCGTGTGGCCCTGCGCCCTCTAGTGCAAAATTCACTCACTTCTTGGAAATGCTTCAGGATGTCGTTAATGATGAACTCTTTCGTCTCGTAGGGATGGACTCTGGTGAAGGGGTCCAGGTTGATCACAGCATCTTCAAACCTAACCAGAGGGAAGCCCAGGGTGCTTTTCAATGCCTAAAGCAAACAGAGTAACTAGATTAGCATCTTAATACTTTAAAGCAACAGCAACAAAAATCAACAGGATGAACAATTCAAAGGGAGGAAAACATAACTGTGACTGAGTGAAGTACAATATTGCTTACATCTTCTCCATCTTCAACATTAAGAAATCAAAATGGGTCAGAATTTACATCAAAATGTAATCAGATCAAAAGTCATCATCACCATCAACAACAAAGGGGACAGTCTGAAATATGTCTAGACCAGGCAAAAGGAGAAACAGTCAGAGAGGAGGCAACTGCCCTCTCCATGAGGCATGAGCCATTGGAGGTTTGTGTAATATGCTGTTGTTGGTTATAGGAGAAACCCATACTATATCTCCTTTGGCCAAACCTTGGACAACTCTGCAGTGGTAAATCAGATGTTCTGGCAATTCAATTTGCCATACCCTCTCTTGCCATCCGCTATAGGTAGGGCCAACAGAACATCTCCAGTGAGATATGACCTCAAGGCTACCAATCCTTTAAATTCCGTATCCTGGCACTTCTCAGCTAAATCTGGCAGCTTTGCTTATGGATTAATGCAAGAGGTGTTTTGTGTTAAACGTGCATGACTCGGCACATGCTTCTCCTCATCTTCTTTTCTTACCTCCCAACCACGTTGGGGTTGAGCTTATGAAAAATGAGAGAGAGAGAATACAAGAATGGACAGAGATTTAACATTCGAAGCCCAGGTGGAGGCTGCCTTTTCTCTGCTGCTTCACTTGTTAAAAATAAAACAGACATCTGAAAGGACATCTTGAAAATCTCATTCCGTTTTTCTTCCCCGAGCTTTTTTGCTTTTGGTCTGCACAACGAAGGGCAGCTTCCTTGAGTGGCAAAAACCTCTTCTCCATTCCTAAATCCACTTCTGTCTATTTCCTGAGAGGGACAGACAGAAGCCACTAAAAATGTGGGCTTCTCTGGACTGTAAGGACAGCAAACAGAATAACCCTGCCACTGCTTTCCAAAGATTCCCCAGCACCGTGCAGTTTAATGCTCCCTGTGTTTTTGTTTGCACTGCCTGCCCCAGACTTGAGCTCAGAATGAATGCCATAATACGTGTGGCTTTTTTCTTTTTTTGGTTAATTAAGTGGAGGCTCCTTGTCAACTGGAGGCTAAAATTAGGTCTGTTGACTTAGAACAGTCTTTTTCCAACTGTGTTCCCAGGAACTCCAGGTTCCCTGGAACCTTATCAGGAGTTCTTCAACAAAGAAGTGCAGGAATGAAAGCAAGAGAAGGGCAGCTTGCTCCCCAGTGCAGCTCTCCCCACCCAACACAAAGCAAAGCAAGAGAGCATGCTGTGCCCCACTCTGCTCCCACAGGGTAATGGCCATGCTGGTAGGTCCAGAAAGTGTTTCGCTTGGATAATGTGCAACTGCTCCATGGCAGGATGTGCAGAGTTTCTTTGGGAGCTTATCCCAGAAGGGTCTCTCTCTCTCTCTCCAGTGTCAAGAGCCAATGTGCCTCAGAACACCAGTTGCTAAGAATTGCAGGTTGCGAGGGCTGCTATTGCACCCAGGCCCCTCGTGCTGGCTTCCCATGGGCATCTGGTTGGCCACTGTGAGAACAATAAGCTGGGCTAGATGGGTCTTTGGGCCTCATCCTGCATTGCTTTTCATAAGGCCTGAAAACTAGAGAGTTTTTCCAACACGGAAATGGATCCCCAAATATCAAAGGCCAATATGAAACACAGAATGTGTTGCCTGGCCCAGACTTCAAACCCTCCACACTAGATAGCGTATGTTGCACAGTCGTACCTCGGGTTAAGGAGGTCCGTTCTTAACCTGAAACTGTTCTTAACCTGAGGTACCACTTTAGCTAATGGGGCCTCCAACTGCCGCCGCGCGAATTCTGTTCTCATCCTGAAGCAAAGTTCTTAACCTGAGGTACTATTTCTGGGTTAGCGGAGTCTGTAACCTGAAGCGTCTGTAATCTGAAGTGTCTGTAACCCGAAGTACCACTGTATATAATTTCACAGAAGTTATACAGTTCCTATTAGAGCATTTTCCCATTTTCCTTTAAGCCAGAGATGGCGAGTGGGCATGGGGCATGAAGAGCCTGTGGTTGTCCAGTTGTTGTTGGAGATGGCTGGGGCTGGATGTGGAGTCCACATCACTATCTGGACACACTGTAGGTTTTCCCATTCATTTTAAGCTGTACTCAGTTTGGTTTCAAATGACCAATAAAAAAAGCAAAGTCTCTGCCAATGATGCTCCAACAGGCTTCCATTTCATGATATGCTTCAGGTTCAAGTCTTAACACCGGCGCACACATTTAGAACGTGAATACCCTAGAGGCTGCCCACTGCTGTCGACTGAACATTCGTCAAGCCAGACGTTTGATCTCATTTGGCAAGAGAATCCTCAGTTGTTACGGGGGTGGAGGGGGGAAGAGGCATGCATTTTATTACCCAATTCTCCCTGGATTCTGCGCTTTCAGCAGATATTATTTTGCAGCCTTCAGTACTAGAAATCTAGCTTTCTAAATACGAGGAAATTCTCAGGAAGACTGCAGATCTCCTGCAGACCACTGCTTATCTATCACCCTGCAAAAAATTATTATGCAATACAGCAGAACACTCTGGAAGGATGGGCCCATGAAGCCTTACCTTGAGATCCAAGGGGAGCTTGCTGGAAGTGAAGACACTCAGCTTTATCTGCGGCACACTGATCTTGAGGTTTTCAAAGTAATATCGCTTCCGTGCTCCACCTTGATCAACCGGCTTTTCGTGAAGGTTTTCCTCGTAACTTTCAACTTCTGTGTTTCAACAACATGGCACGGGCATTATTACAACAGTACCCGGGGCATCTAATTTGCTGCCATTATGATGAATGAGGACAACTAAAGTAATTACGGCATAAATCCAGGGAGCTTATAAGTTAACAGTTTCGGCAACCAACAGTTTGTGCAAAAAGCAACTGTGAGTTGCACCCAGGGTTAGTCCTACTCAGGGCAGACCCAAATAAATTAATGGAAGCGACAGATAGTCAGAATAGAAGAAGAAGAAGAAGAGTTTGGATTTGATATCCCGCCTTTCACTCCCTTTAAGGAGTCTCAAAGCAGCTAACATTCTCCTTTCCCTTCCTCCCCCACAAACACTCTGTGAGGTGAGTGAGGCTGAGAGACTTCAGAGAAGTGTGACTGGCCCAAGGTCACCCTGCAGCTGCATGTGGAGGAGCGGAGACGCGAACCCGGTTCCCCAGATTACGAGACTACCGCTCTTAACCTCTACACCACACCTCAGATAGAGGTCTATTCATTTCAAGGGGTCTACTCTGATTAGGACTTAGTTGGATGCAGCCTTATGAATCCCAACCCAGCTTACTGCTGTGCTTTTTGGTACTCCCACTAATCATCTCCTACTCCAAATCAGTTCACCTTTAAATAATATATATTAAAATGTGTGGGGTTTTTTTTTTAATGCCCCTTTTCAGGACTGCACTGCAAAATATTTCAACATTTGCAATGTGTTTTGTACAAAGTATTTCCAATACAGTCAAGAAAACATTATTTAAGGCCCTTGCAAGGCATTTTTTCAAAAAAGCAAAAGCAGGATGAAACCAACACAGAGACATATTGGGGATGGATGAGAAGTATTCTGCCAAAATGTTTTCAGCTCAGGCTTTCCAGCTCAATGTAGAAACATTTCCAAACATTTTTTATTTCTTTTATTTACAGACTCCGCAGGTGTGACTGCGGACCTGACAACGTACCTGATTCTGACTGGTCACAGCCGAAGAAACTCAGAAGTTTCAGGAGCAGCTTCTCCTCGATTTGGACTGTGAACTTGCTAGCTGTGATCATCAGATGCTGGAACGAGAGGGAGGTGCGTTCTTTTCTATCGCGCTATGCACACAACTCTTTATGAAAGCAAACACAGATCACACGAGGAGTTTGCAATCTAAATAAATGCGCTCACAAAAAGACCCGTGACAGAAAACCCATATTTTAAACTCTGCATTCTGAATTTCAGCCTTACAGGGCTTCCACTCGGTAACACACAGATTCAGAATTAATACATGCCCAGAAGGAAGCCTGGTGGCGGGTGGCGCTGTGGGTAAAAGCCTCAGCGCCTAGGGCTTGCCGATCGAAAGGTCGGCGGTTCGAATCCCCGCGGCGGGGTGCGCTCACGTTGCTCGGTCCCAGCGCCTGCCAACCTAGCAGTTCGAAAGCACTCCCGGGTGCAAGTAGATAAATAGGGACCGCTTACTAGCGGGAAGGTAAACAGCGTTTCCGTGTGCGGCTCTGGCTCGCCAGAGCAGCGATGTCACGCTGGCCACGTGACCCGGAAGTGTCTCCGGACAGCGCTGGCCCCCGGCCTCTTAAGTGAGATGGGCGCACAACCCTAGAGTCTGTCAAGACTGGCCCGTACGGGCAGGGGTACCTTTACCTTTAGAAGGAAGCCTGAGGATTTGAACCAGGTACATATGCCAGGAGGCTGACGAAATGTTAACACATAATACAGATGTTTACCAAAATATTAAACGGGTTCACATTGCATGAAGTCAACTTTTTGTATCTTCAAATAGGTACAAGAAAAAGATAAAATGAAATGTTGGAAGCACTACAGGGTCAACTTGAACCTTAGGGATGTGGTCCCCAACATAGTGCCCACCTATCTGTTTTACTTTTATCTCCCAACTTTGAGGAAGTTCCCTCTTTTGAGATGTGTGCATGCACGTGCTATCTGCTTTCTTTGGTCTGCATTTTATTTGTTCTGTATGCGTGTCTCTTTGGGCATTTTGCCTAGTTTCCTTGTGGGGAGGGCTTCTGCAGATCAGTAGGTCTTCTGTGAAATCGATTTTGGGTGGTACCAACAAAATATCCTTAGATTTCCAAATATGGCTCTGGACACCCCGCCCACCCCCCAAGCTGAGATATCCCTTCTGTAGAGGATTCAGCATAGAACAAATACAACCAAAAACCATAAGTGACTGGCTCATGGTCCCCCAGTGAGATTTGTGGCTGTGTAGGGATTTGAACTTTGGTCTCCCTGGTCCTAGACTGACCGCACATGTATTCAAAAAATTTTTTTGCACATCTGTTTTGCTTTGTCTCCAATTCTGGCTACCTGAGGGAGCAATGCCTAGATAGGTACACAGAGCCCCTTTCTTCCCAGTTCTGCAGTTCCATAGCCCAAACGATATCCGGTTGTTGGATTACCTTGTATATATCAGTTAAAGGGCTCTTACTGGGAAATTTCATGGCATTCAATTGCAGGGCAGGACCTGTCTCGGTTGCTTCATTTTCACCAGTTTTGGGGGTCAGGAAGAGCATGAAAGGCTGAGTGGTACGAAGGAGCTGGTTGTCCACCTAAACAAGGAGAGAGATGGGGGAGAAGCATCAAGATACCTCAAAGTTGCAAAATGAAAAACAGCTCCTGGTGAAAAACGGTACCCCGATGTTGATATGCGAACATTTTTACAGGTCCCAAAGTAGATCACAGTTTACACCTGTGTTGACTTAGTAGGCACACCAAGGTCTTCACCGCTATATCAGTCAACAGCCAAAATGGCTCCAGCTAGTTTACACCAGTTATTTCCCATTGGCCAACTTTAAAAGGTTATAGCATGTCATTTTCTAGCACTGCTAGAGAGTGTTTTATCTGTTTGGGTGCACAAGTGCCATCTGCTGTTTGCACAGACACAATTCAATATTTGGGACTGCTTGGCGAACCAGAATATCCCGATCATTGATCCGATTCAAGGGCGAGCTTCCCAAGGGAACAGCGACTGCTCTTTATCGAGAAGAAGAAGAAGAAGAAGAAGAAGAAGAAGAAGAAGAAGAAGAAGAAGAGGAGTTTGGATTTGATATCCCGCCTTTCACTCCTTTTAAGGAGTCTCAAAGCGGCTAACATTCTCCTTTCCCTTCCTCCCCCACAACAAACACTCTGTGAGGTGAGTGGGGCTGAGAGACTTCAGAGAAGTGTGACTGGCCCAAGGTCACCCAGCAGCTGCATGTGGAGGAGCGGAGACGCGAACCCGGTTCCCCAGATTACGAGACTACCGCTCTTAACCACAGACAACCAGAGCCACCCCTGGCAATCAGCTGTACCCTCCTCCCTCCTGTTTATTTTTCCTTGCGTGTCATATTCGCATCTAGCTTATATACTTCCGGGACGAATTTCACTCCAAAGTCTTCTTTCTTTTTGTTCTTGTCTGAGAGTGGACCCATCCAGTTACCTGTATATCCTGTATACTCAGTTCAAGCACTTGACCCGTTGAAAGCTGCGTGAAATGGACGTTAATGCCGGTGAAGCTCGCAAACACCAGCTCTTCTGGGGCCTTGTTAACTAAAGATAAACCTATTCCGCCTTCCAATTTCAACTGGACCTACAAACGGAGCAGAAGCGAAATGGGTTGAAAAGCATTCACACAAGCATTAAACCACCAACATTTCTATTTTTCAACCTGGGGGCTTCAGTTGAGGCCTTTTGCATTCAGAAACAAGGTTCACATCCCCTGGAAGTAAAGTCTGAGGACTTGTAAATTGGGTGTGGGGAACATCAGGGCTGGGGACAAAATGTGGCCCCTAACTGGCCCTCAGGACTGTCCCACACACTATCCCCAGGCCTCACCCCTCACCAGCCCTGCCTTCTGCCACCCTAGAGTGTTTTTGCCTGGGGAGATGTCTCTTTGATACCTCTTGCTTGCCACAGAGAGATGCAAGTTGGAACTTTTGCATGGTTGGCACACCCTTTCAAACAAAGCCGAGAGTCACGTCCATCGCAGTGCCAGCTATTGTCTGTGGCCCCCCAGAAGGCTGATATGAGGAAATGTGGCCCTTGGGCTAAATAAGGTCCCCCACGGCTGATCTAAGGAGTCATTACGTTTCTGCATGAACCTCCTTGGCACAAAACACCCGTTTTGCTCCGACTCTGCACTTTTGCAGTCCGGATTCTGTGATTCATCTGCAAGGGACTCCTGTATGTTATGAAATGCAACCCCAGCTCTTTTGATTCCATAAACAGGAGTTCCTTGCTGGCTACAGCTTGATGTTTCAGAATTAAAACAGTGAAAGTTATCAGCAGTCGAATTTAGACAGTGAATGCTCCAAGAGGGACTTTCTACATTTAACGATGGGAACTCTCTCTCTCAGATCCAATCCTATCGGTCTCTGCACCAGGTCTGCAAAGCAGAATTTCTGAAGCACGATGAAGTGCAGTGGCCAATGCCTAATTCAGATTTGAAAACGAGAAGAGTGAGTGAATGGTCCTTGTTACACAGCTTTGCCTGTTGAAAAAACAGCAGCAACCGCAACAACCTCCCAACCCCAGATAGCAGCTTTCCTGACTCACTTCCAATTCTTGCTCTGTGTCAGGGTTCTTCAGCTTCCGCAGATCATGTTCCAGCTCATCCCCTTCGTATGAGAAACGATCATTTCTGCGTTGGTTGAAGTCTGTTATCTAATACAGAATACACTATTAGGATTTTTTTTCCCCTTTCTACAAGGCCAATGAAATCCACAGGCCTTAAAACAACACCCAGAAACAAAACCTGAGACCTGAAATAGAAAGTTTCAGTAAGAAATTGATGAATCGAAAAGAAACTGGCAGCAACAAAATATCTAATGCAACACTTTCTTCCTAGCTGGTTCTGTATGAACCTTTGCATCTTCAAAGGAGTCCTATATCCGTGTCCCCATCACTGGTAGGTACATCTGGTGGGGACACAACACAAGGTCTTCTTGGAGGTGGTGCCCAAGCTATGGAACTCTCAGTGCCAAGTGGTCTGCCTGTTTCTCCCTCTCTTTGCCTTTAAGGCAGCAGCAAGGAACCTGTGACCCACATGCCTCAGCAGAGCAAGTCTCCCCATTTGGCCCGTGAAGCAGGGGTTGCAGGCACTGCCAACAAGCAGAGGCTGCAAAGGTCTTTGTAATTTGATTCCAAACCACATTTTGGGGGGGGGGGTGTAGAAACAATTTTGCCTGATATAACTGGGTTGTCAGGTGGCCGACAGGTAGGCAGCCCTGCCCACCTGTAAAAATGGCCCAGGGAGAACTTAAGCATTGTGCCCAAAGGCTTCTGCACCCGTTTTAAATTGTCATTTTAAATTAATTGCAGGATGCTTTTCAGCAGCAAGGACATTCTTTGATCATTTTTGTTATTGGTATGGGTATGGAAAAGCACAATATAAACACTGCTATATTGAAAGATAGCATGGGTACTGAAAGATGCATTAGCTTAATTTGCAAATGTTAAGTCACCGTGCCTATGTCTGAAGAACTTTGGCTGAGGCCATTCCCCCAGTGCCTTGTTTAGCAATGCTCAATATATATGAATGCATATATAAACAGTGGACCTTTGGTGCAGTGGCATTTCAGCATTTTCTGGAGGTATGACTGGTGCAGACATTGTAATCTTTTCAATGGCGCTTTAAGACATTAAAAAAATCTGGGATTTTTAAAGGCTAATGCTGCTTCAGCCTGCTTTTAGTTTTTATAATGTTTTGCTGCCTAAAAGTTATGAAAGACACTGTGGTTTTCTATTAGCATTCTGTATGACTAACTGTCTATGTTCACTGCGTATCATGTCTGGGTGAAGATCGGTTTAGAAATACTGGGTTGTGTTCAATGTCAGGCTAACTTAAAAATAGGCCTGGTGCATTGAATAAACGTGATGGACTCGGCTCCACAAATGTCGATGGGTCTACTCCAAGCATAACTTAGTTACAGAAATAAATCTCCATGTGTCAGACGGAGAATTTCCATCACCTGCAGGACTCTGGTTGGCCCATCTGGAATGACCCTGACTACCAAAACTCCCGAGCCAGGCCTCATCTTCTGATTGACAAACTGCTGTTCCGGTGGAACTGGACCTAACATCTCCAGGGACGTATCAGGTCCAAGAACGACTTCTGCTCCGTCATGTAGCCCTGCAATGCCTCCTTTTGCCTAGAAGGAAACAGGAAACAACAGAGAAAGCAGAAAGAGCTTAAAACGAAATACAGTGGTACCTCGGGTTACAAACACTCCAGGTTACAGACTCCGCTAACCCAGAAGTAGTACCTCGGGTTAAGAACTTTACTTCAGGATCAGAACAGAAATCGTGTGGTGGCGGTGTGGTGGTAGCGGGAGGCCCCATTAGCTAAAGTGGTACCTCAGGTGAAGAACGGTTTCAGATTAAGAATGGACCTCCGAAACGAATTAAGTTTGTAACAGAAAGCACTAAGGTGGCATATGCAATTTCAGAGCATATGCAATTTCGAATCTTCGAGCCAATATATTTTAGCTGACTTGAGAACTTTTCCATTTATTCTTTTTTGTTGTTGTTTGCTTTGGTTAGGGGCTCATAGTAAACTGACTGAAGGTCCAATCCTGTGCAAGTTTGCTTGGAAGGCAGTCCCACTTAATTGTATGGGACTTACCTGGGAGTGAATGTGCGCAGGACTATAGCCTTAAAAGGCCAGGTAATCAGCAGGACAATCAGGAAAGGAAACATGAAGGGCCCAGGTACTAGTACAATATGCCTGTACCAAATTAACTTTACTGGGTTTTTTCAGGAACCTAGGAAGTCACCTTATACCAGGACATTGGTCCCTCTAGCTCACTATTGTCTTAAACTTACTGCTGACGGCTCTCTAGGATTTCAGACAAGGGATATTCCCAGCCCTACCTGGAGATGCTGGGGATCAAACCTGGAACCTTATGAATGCAAAGCTGATGCTTGACCATTGAGCCATGGCCTTCCACTTCTTTGCAAAGCACTACAAATAACTACATGGAATTAGGGAGGAAGGGGAGGCAGACAGGGCAAATAGAGGGATCACAAATCCCTTTAATAAAGAATTCTGAACAGTGCATCTGTTATAATATAGCTTACAAATTAATTCCAGATGGATAGCTCAGAGTAGGCAGTCTTTGATCAAAGATCTCTGAGTTACTAAAATACACTACCCCCACCCTTTTCTCTTTCTCTTTTGGTAAATCAGGTTTGATTCTTAATGGCATAGTTTGCATTCTCCCTTTGAAAATCCTTTTCTTGTGGAAAACCAATTCACCGTAATCCTACCAATTTTAAGTTTTCAGCTCAGAGCTTTCCTTTCCGTTAAGCTTCCTATTGCGGCAATCAGTGAAGATCACAGAATTTAAGTGAAAAGGTTTTTGGAAACAAAAGCTAGACAAACGTAAACAAAACTAACAAACCACACAGGCCATAAATAATTCCTGAACTGCAAGCATGGTGACAATGATCAAGTTTTGGCAGAACAGGGATGCTCTGTGGATTTCTTTACTTTTCCTTACAGGGCTGACAAGAGGCCGGGGCAGGCAGAGCTGTCCTGTGTTTTATATCCCAATTCTTATGCTGGTTTGTTGAATTTATCAGTCGCTTCTTACAACCGGCAGGGAGCCCCAAAGCAATTTGCAGAAAACTTTTAATGCAATGTAATCAATATAATGACCCCAATGATACAATGCAGAATATAGCAGTGCTTATAAAAGAAACCCCCCCAAACCCCCTCAACGTGAGCTGAAAGAATAAAAGGTCCAACCCTCCCCAATCCAAACCAAGAATGAACACCTGACAGAGAGAAGAAAATCCAGGTCTCTAGTGCTGTCCTAGTAGATGGGGAAATAAAAGAATGTTTCTGCTTGGTGCTAAAAAGATAACAATGCTAGTGTCAGGTGAGCTTCCCTGGAAACAGCGTTGTTCTGTGACTGGAGGTCCACTAGAGAAAAGACCTGCTCCCTGCTATCTGCCGGACCTCTCTACTGATAGGACCTAGCGGAGGTAAGCTGCACTCTTTAGCCTGTTTTTATTGGGTGAGAAGAACCCAGAAGAGAAGGGAGGAAGTAGGGGGAAAGCTGCAATGGATAGAGTTGAAGGGTGGGGTGCTGGGGAGGACAGGCTGTAGCTCCACGGAAGAAGGTCCAGAAGGTTCCAAGTTCAATCCCTGCCAGCTGGGGAGGATGCCCATCTGAAACACTGGAAAGCTGCTGCCAGTCAGTGCAGGCTTCCGACGTTTTCAGGCATGCAACCCACCTTTTATCAAAGCATCTCTGCGGTGGGGTGGGGCATCTTGCTGGTGAGGACAGGCGAGTTACTACTACTGACTGAGGTGGCTGAGAACAGTGTGTCACACTTTTTGCTTTGGCCGCAGATTTTGGCCACTGGTCATGGATGCTTTAGCTTAAGAGTCCTGCATTGCAGGGGGTTGGACAAGGTGACACTTGGGGTCCCTTCCAATTCTACAATCCTTATTTTTAACATAGTATTTGTCAGGCGGTCGTGCCCACAGATCCAAGCTTGGATCAGGCTGCGACTCAGCCATCAGTCTGGGCCCACCTGTCGAAGAGCAGTGGTGTGGAAGACAAATGGCCCGAGTCGACATAATGCGACTCCCTAGGTTTCCATGAAAGCTCTAGGCAAGACATTGGTTCAGAACTCTTGCCAGAGAAATCTGTTCCTCCCCATTTGCCCGATAATAAATGTTGGAAATGCAAAGAAACTGAAGGTACACTCTTTCACCTTTGGTGGACGTGCCCAAAGATTAAGGCTTTCTGGGAGATGATCTATAATGAAATGAAAAAGGTATTTAAATATACCTTCCTGAAGAAACCAGAGGCCTTTCTTTTGGGCATAGTCGGCCAATTGGTGCCAAAGAAGGATAGAACTTTCTTTATGTATGCAACAACAGCAGCAAGAATACTTATTGCAAAGTATTGGAAGACACAAGATTTACCCACCCTGGAAGAGTGGCTGATGAAGGTGATGGACTACATGGAATTGGTGGAAATGACTGGCAGAGTCCGAGACCAGGGAGAAGAGTTGGTGGAAGAAGATTGGAAGAAATTTATAGACTATTTGCAGAAATATTGTAAAATTAATGAATGTTAAAAGGATGTTGGATTGAAAATAAGTGGTATAGGTAACAAGGTTAATAAGAATATGCAAATATGGATTGATAATGGATGAAAATTACATAGCTATAATAGGTTAAGATATAGAGTTAAGATAAATGAAAGAGGGTAAGGATTTGCTGAATTGATTATGTAAATGGGAATACAAAAAGGGGAGGTGTGAGGAGGTCAAGGAAACAAGCAAATGAGCTTAAAGATATTGAAAAATGGATTTGTTTTTAAATTTTGTCTAAACTGTTTGTTTTTTGAATTTGGTATTTTCTTTTTTTTGTTTTTCTTATGTATTTTTTTGGTAATTCTTGTATTTCTCCTTTTATCTTTCCTTTTTTTTCTTTTCTTCTATGTTTTCTTTTTACTTTGTAAATCTCTGTTTTTATTCCTTTTATTCTGTAAATTTATGTTCTTTGTAAAACGCTAATAAATATCTTATAAAAAAAAAAAGAGAGAAATCTGTTCCTCCCCCTGCACCCGGCTGGGTATGGAGGGAGAGAAGAAGATGGGGCTGCAGAAAGAGAGAAAGAGTAGGTGGCAAAGAACGAGAGGGAGATTGGTTGGGAAGGGGAAGACCTCACTCTTCCCTGACGGTCTCTTAACTTTGACCCCTGACCAATAACCCCAAGGGAATGTGTCTCTCAAAACAAGAAAGGTTCCCCGTGCCATCTATAGCTCAGAATGACCGTGTGTGTTAAGTTAAGCTGAATGGGAGAGTGACTAGTCCAGGGCCACCCTGCGAGTTCCAGAACACAGCTCTCCCACCCAGCTCTCCACATTATATGGCTGGTCCTGGGCTACCGCAGAAAGCTGGCGGCAGTTAAGAAGCCTTTGTCTTTGAGCTACTCATGCGCTGCAAATTAAAATCAGGCCTATGGATCAACCCGTACCTTTGCCCTGGCAGAAATGTTCCAATGAAACGCAGAAGTTGGATGAAATGACGCCCTGAAGGCAGTGGGTGGCTTGTGGCTTACTGAACAGATTCCTGGGATTCCTGGTTAATTGTTGTTGTTTTTAATAGATCACGGGGTGCGGAAGCTTTTTCAGCCCTAGGGCCTTTAGGGAAACTTTCTGGGGGCCACGTGCCAAGGCCAGAGGCAAAAGTGGGCAGAACAAAGAATGTAACGCCTTACTGTTGTGCAGTAGAGAACTTTCTACACACACCCCATCTCCATCCTCCACCCGGGCAAGCAAGAGACATTTTCATAGGACCTTTCCCAGCCAGGCACAAATGGTCAAGGAAGGTGTAAGGCAAGTATGGATGTAGCCCAGGCAAAGTCCTAAGGACCAGACAGAGAGGCCTGGGGGGCTGCATCTGGTCCCCAAGCCCAGGGCTCCCCAGCCCCGTTACGAGGTTTTACAAAGAGCTGGTCCTTGTTCACCTCGAGAGACATCCAGGGGGGGGGGGGAAACACCCAATGCCAACCTGAACGACAAGCCCGTGCATGCCACAGACGAGCTTCCCATCCCGAAAACTCCAGGTCTGTGTCGTGCTACGCCGCCGGTCCGGCTTTCTCAGCATCAGTGGTTCATACCTGAAAAAGCAAAACAAATTCATCTGTGCACCATTTGTTTCCCCCCGAGGTTTTTTTAAATGATCTGTGCATTTTACTTTATTTCATTTCCACCCACCCACAATGCTAATTTACAGAAAGGCTGTTGCCCTCTGATGAGCAGTGGGATGCACTGTTTTTTGGCAAGTAGTAGTAGTAGTAATAATAATAATAATAATAATAATAATAATTTTTTATTTATACCCCGCCCTCCCCAGCCAAGGCCGGGCTCAGAGCGGCTTACAAGCAATAATAAAAACAAGATGAATGATTACAACTTAAAAACAAAAATAAAATACAACATTAAAATAATGGAACATTAAAATATTAAAATGTAGCCTCATTGCAGGAGGAGAGGGAAAAGAAAAAATAAAGAGAGGGAGGGAGGGAATCAAATTGGCTCCAAGCCAAAGGCCAGGCGGAACAACTCTGTCTTACAGGCCCTGCGGAAAGAAATCAGATCCTGCAGGGCCCTGGTCTCATGAGGCAGAGCGTTCCACCAGGCCGGAGCCAGAGTTGAAAAGGCCCTGGCTCTGGTTGAAGCCAATCTAACTTCTTTAGGGCCTGGGACCACTAGGGTGTTGCTATTTATGGACTTTGAGGCTCTCCGTGGGGCATACCAGGAGAGGCGGTCCCGTAGGTACGAGGGTCCTAGGCCATGAAGGGCTTTAATGGTCAAAAGCAGCACCTTAAATCTGACCCTGTACTCCACCGGGAGCCAGTGCAGCTGGAAAAGCACTGGGTGAATATGCTCCCATGGCAAAGACCCCGTGAGGAGCCTCGCTGCAGCATTCTGTACCCGCTGGAGTTTCTGGGACAGCTTCAAGGGCAGCCCCGCGTAGAGCAAATTACAGTAGTCAAGCCTGGAAATGACGGTCGCATGGATCACTGTGGCCAGGTCGGGGCGGGAAAGGTAAGGGACCAACTGCTTGATGCGGCGAAGGTGGAAAAATGTCGCCTTGGCTGTTGCTGTAACTTGCGCCTCCATGGAAAGGGAGGCGTCAAGGATTACACCCAAACTCTTAACGGAAGGCAATGGCACTAATTGGGCCCCCGCAAGAGAAGGGAGTTGGTCCCTCATCCCCATGCCATTCCGACCTAGCCATAGGACCTCTGTCTTCAAAGGATTTAGTTTCAATCGGCTCCCACGAAACCATCCAGCCACAGCTTCCAAGCATCTGGTCAGTGTGTAAGTAAGGCCAACATCTACTCACAGAAATTTGCTAACACAAGAGGTAGCGACGGACATCAGCTTTAAAGCTACTGTTTACCTACCTCTCTCTATCCTGCACCTAGACAAGCACCAAATTTCAAGGGCACATTCCAGCCAGGCAAAAAAACCCATAAAACAAACAACCACCCCCCCCCCACAAAACACTCAAGGAGGGCACAAAAGAGGAAAGGGAAAGTGTGTGTGGCCTTAAAGGTAAAGGGACCCCTGACCATTAGGTCCAGTCATGACCGACTCTGGGGTTGTGGCAATCATCTTGCTTTATTGGCCAAGGGAGCCGGCGTACAGGAGGAGGAGTTTGGATTTGATATCCTGCTTTATCACTACCCTAAGGAGTCTCAAATCGGCTAACAATCTCCTTTCCCTTCCTCCCCCACAACAAACACTCTGTGAGGTGGGTGAGGCTGAGAGACTTCAAGAAGTGTGACTAGCCCAAGGTCACCCAGCAGCTGCATGTGGAGGAGTGGGGAAGCGAACCCGGTTCACCAGATTACGAGTCCACTGCTCTTAACCACTACAGCTTCCGGGTCATATGGCCACCATGACTAAGCCGCTTCTGGCGAACCAGAGCATCATGCTTTCAAACTGCTAGGTTGGCAGGAGCAGGGACCGAGGAAGGGGAGCTCACCCCGTCGCAGAGATGCAAACCGCCAACCTTCTGATCAGCAAGTCCTAGGCTCTGTGGTTTAACCCACAGCGCCACCCGCGTCCCTCCATGTGTGGCCTTAGGCCTGATTTAAAGGCCGAACAAGTGCCAGCTTCATAACTAGTGCATTTTCTTCCTCTGCCCAATTTATTTTTCACCCTGCAAGAGTGCCCCTCCTGACAGCAATAACGCAATTACATTTTGGGAAGCAACATAGAACAACTGATAAGGCAGAATTATGTGTGTACAGTTTGGTAATAATCCATCACTAGCGCACCAATGCACCATCAATGACATGTTGCAGGATACACCTGCACTTTGGCAACAAACTCTGATCCCAACCTCCTTTGGTTAACACGAGTGAGCTCCGCATTAGGAAGCCGATTGGGATGTTTGCAGACCTGTTGTCTGTGACGGCAGCCAGGCCTGCGATGTCCAGGATCAGAGAGGATTCTGTGGAACGGGGAGGGGATGGCTTGTTCGGATGGTGAGGAACCGCAGAGCCCTCGTGGCAAAGCATCCCAGTGCCCGTCATCCTCCACAACTGGGAGCGCTTCCCCGGCTCCTGAGAAGAAAACAGCAGCGAGGAAGAGATGGGATCACAAGCAGCTCAAGGCGCCCGCTTTTGCGTTCAGAACGAGCCGGTTTCTCTCCCCAGACCGTTGAGCTTCTTACCTTTTTCTTTAATATGACTCTCTGCGTCTTCAGAGAAACATCCAGGACAAGTTCAGCACAATCCACGTCCTTATTCGAAGCCACGGGCCTCCCGGTTTCTTCCTGCAGTCTAGAATTGGAAGGAAATCGATTAGGTGCTCACGCAGAGAAGGGTTCCAACACTCAGAAGGAGCACAGATATTTTAATGTTATCAGACTTCTTACAAGTGGTGAGCAGAAAGGTAACTTTTACAGGAAAGCAAAAGCACAGGGAAATTTTTTAAAATGCTCCCAGTAGTAGCTGCAGAGATGGAAGTGTGCACCACCAGTGTAAGCAAGCCTGCCTGCCAACCTGTCTTCTTACATTTTAAGCCCAGGGGGTTGGCACTACCTGTCACTTTCTTCCTCCTTAGTCTCCGTGTTGCCCATGTGGAATTCAGCAGGGAAGAGGCAGATGGGACGAAACTAGAACTAGCTGCCAGTCATTGCCACTGGCACCATCTGGGCTTCTCCCCTACCCGTTCCAGTAGGGATGAGCTACCACTGGATATTATTATAATTATAATTATTAATTTATTTGTATACCCCACCCATCTGGCTGGGTTTCCCCAGCCACTCTGGGTGGCTTCCAACAAGGATTAAAAATACATTAAAACATCAGTCGTTAAAAACTTCCCTAAACAGGGCTGCCTTCAGACGTCTTCTAAACGTCAGATAGTTGTTTATTCCTTTGACATCTGATGGGAGGGCATTCCACAGGGTGGGCACCACTATCGAGAAGGCCCTCTGCCTGGTTCCCTGTAACTCCACTTCTCACAGTAAGGGAACCGCCAGAAGGCCCTCGGCACTGGATCTCAGTGTCCGGGCAGAAGGATGGGGGTGGAGATGCTCCTTCAGGTATACTTTTAAATTTTTTCTGAGCAGTACAGGGCTAGAGACGCCTTTCCTTTCCTTCTGGTTAGTGATGTGTGACTGTATAACTAAGAGGTTCGGGCGCACCACATTACGATACGCTGTAAGGGATAGTAACAAGCAAAGACAGGCAGCCCCCTGCCCCAAGGATGTTGCATTCTGAAACATCAACAGTGGGGGAAGAAAAAAGTGAGGAAGATTCACGATCAGGGGACTAACAGGAGCAAGTGCAGTTCCACAGTCTCAGTTTTAAATGGATTTCTGGTTCAAATGTGATGTTTCCTAGATTCACAGAATGGTCATCGGTGAATCAAATCGCTCACTTTCAGCCAAAGGTGAGCATTATGACCCCATAGTTGGCTCAGAATGTAAACTGAGCCAAAGACAGCCTCTTTCCCACCACCCCAGTGTCCTTCCTACTTCCCCCATACCCTGAATGCTGCTGTGGTGTTATTCCAGGCACCCTAAGGAAGATCTTCAACACTGCCTGTGCTGCTTTTGCAGTCTGGGGTGGGGGTGAGGAGGGGGCTTCCACTGTAGCAACCACTTCCAGTTAAGGAGGCTGGGCTTGGGGAGACTTACTACATTCTAAATATGTTACCTAGTTATGAGTCCTGTTATAAGCTCCTCCCACAATAAAGCTATCAATAGTTCTTTTTTAAAGCGTGCTCATTTTAACAAAGTGCCTTGTTCTGCCTATGGCCTATGAATGTGAAAAGCATTCTTAGGCTGCAGTCCTAGAACTGATTTTTTTTTTTTAAGCTGCTCCAACAGCCATTTGGTTAAAGCGGGGGGGGGGGGGGGGAGGTATAAACGCTGCAAATAAATGATGTTTAAAAAGAGAGGTTACCCCGAGAAAGTGTACGTTGCAGCAATATAAATGAAGTTCTCATAATAGAGCTGCTTGCTGTCTTGGAAGTCATCCATGCTGCAGCTGATTTCAGAGGAGCCGGCTCCTTTGACGGTCAGGGTTATGTAAGGCAGAAGGGTGGGCTCGTCCCAGGCATAATCTAAAGAGGTTGTTGGCTTGACTTCCGTGCTGAGACGTGGTTCTGCAACACCGTGCTGAGCGAAGACGATCGGGACCTACAGCAATGGGGATGTCACAAAGGGGTGAACCATTAACATCAAGCCCCAGAAATGTTTTTGTTATAGGCCGTTATGCTACGAAATGGTCCGTCACCTTGGAAAAGTTGTCAATGCGGAACGGGGGTGGTAACTGGATGGTGTCGCTGAACGAAACACGGTATGTAGCTCCCTTCAGAGTGATCTCTACTCGTAAGAAGTAGCATTTCCCAAGGGTGTCCCTGCAGAAAACAGAACCAGTCTGGTTAGTGTCACAAACCAGGAAAGCACCTTGCAAAACCAATAGGTTTAAGTAATGGCTCACAGTTTTAAATCCTCATGAAGGTGAGAGCTAGAAATCAACAATGCTTTCACATGCCGGCATACCGGTCCCAAATCTTGGCACATCCAAAGATAATGGGCGTAATGTGAACTTAGAATTAACTTAGAATCAATGCGCTGTCAATGAAGAAACCTAGATTTGTCTACTTTTGCTCCAGGGTTGTCAGAGCCCAGGGACTGTCTGGAAGACAGGGGTCATGGAGAGGGAAACTCTTAAGGTCAAGCAAGCAAGGCAGAGTAGATCCGATGAGGAGGGAGAAATTACACACACAGCTATCAGCCGATGGCCAGTATATCTATGGTTCTCTTTTGCCTGACTTTCTGGAGCTCATTTCGGAGGTGGCGGCTAGGAGGAGTGTTGGAGGAAGGTGTGTTGCCAGAGACTTGAGAAGGAGCTCATTCAGGTAGTGGCAGGTGTGAAAACCTTGAAGACAGAGCTGTGCTGCGACTGAAACCAAGAGATTTTGCATTTGAAGGCAAGAATGATAGAGAAAAGACACTGAGAGGAGAAGCTGTTCCGAAGGTGAAAGAAAGAACAGGAGGAGGAATCTGCAAGAGTGGCACTAAGCTAAAGCTCTGTCAAGTGGTTTTCCTGACCTCCTGGGTGACAGGGAGACATCCCCCATCTTCCTGGAAGCTTCAGTCAACCCAGATGGAGAGAAAAAACGTATTATCCTTGACTTAGCACTACCACTAACTCAGTGATTGTGGCTTGTTTTGCTCCCCAGCTCAAGCAAACCAAGAAAAACTTTGTGGTTTGTTGCAAGTGAAACAAACCATGGTTCAGGCACAATGCTAAGCCATGGATCATGGTTTGTTTCCTCTGCACACTAAAGGGAGGATCAAAGCAGCACAAATAGGCATGTTCACAATAAGCCATTAACAATACTCTGACATATGAACTGGGCCTATAGGTAAAGTAAATTCATTTCTTGCTTGTCAAAAAGCCACACACATTAAGACAACCCACTAACTCTCATTTGCCTGGAAGCATCAGACAGGCATTCCCTGCTCTCTAGAATCACGATGGTAAGCCCATGTCAAATTCTGTCTTGCACAACAACTACTAAGGAGTATGCCTGCACATGTGTTTTAGATGTTTTAAAGCAGCAGCATCCACGCGACCGAAACTACCTCATATTGATATGGAAGGAATTGTTTTTGTTGACTTCAAAGCCTCCAGACCAAATGCAGTTTGGGACATCCATGAGCCGGACGCAAAGCAGCTGGTCGTAATCGTTGCGCGGCCAGTGGAACACGACACTGGAGCCAGGGAGGGTGGAGATGTAGCCATCTGGGTTCGATGTGCCCTGAAACAACATGCATCAGCCAACAGCATTTACCAATAACCATTTTGCATGGCCCCAAGGTGAGCGATCAGTTGTCGGTTTTCCTTAACCCATATAAAGAAAACACAGGGCATGCTTAAATGTTAGTAAACACGAAGAACAACTGGTCTACCTGAAGGACAGATTTCCTTCGGATTGGCATTATTTACATCAACACCACATGGTGCTCTGCGCCCAGTACAGAAATCAAGTCCTTCCACTGCCAGGCCCTAGAGGGCGAGTTAACTTATTGAGGGCTTATTTTTTGTTGTTGTTGTTTAGTCATTTAGTCATATCCGACTCTTTGTGACCCCATGGACCAGAGCACGCCAGGCACTCCTGTCTTCCACTGCCTCCCACAGTTTGATCAAACTCATGCTGGTAGGGCTGTAAAACTCTCATGCAGTAACACTAAAACCACTCAGAGGGATGGAAGCTTTCTTACCTGTCCCCTGGCAAACGCCCGCTGTGCAAAGGCAAGCTTGTGCATGGATTTATTATCTAGCAGGTAGCGAGGGGCAAACGTTACCATACAGGTGTCAATGTAGCGACCTCTGCCCTTCTTGACATCGATACCTGGTAATAAATACAGCCACAGTTAGAACATGCAGCATCTGGGGCTCCACAGCCTTAAAAATAAATTTAGGCATTTTTTTTATTTCCCCAGCAACTGGTATTCAAGAGCATTACTGTGACTGACCATGGAGGCAAAGCACAGCCAATATGGCCAGTAACCATGGATAGCTTTCTCCTCCTCCATGAGTTTGCCTGATCCTTTTTTTAAAGCCATCAAAGTCGGTGGCCATCCCTGCCTCCTGTGGGAGTGAGTTCCGTAGGTTAGCTATGCGTTGCAGGAAGAAGGACTTCCTCTCTCCAATCGATAGGGCTGGTTTAGAAACAGTGGTGCTGGTCTAATAAACTATGGATTATCAGTAAAAGCACTATGCCACCACACATGCCTCGCTCCTCAGTCCAGCGGCGTAACACAGTCTGATAGCGAAGACTGATGCCATTTAGTTATTATTTAGTTTAAGTACTTACATGATGCAATTTACAGGACAACCCATTTGCAATGCTTCTGGACCAGACGTCTGCCAAAACGTATTATTTTTACCTGTCTACCTGTAATCCATACTGCAGTGGTTATATGTCAAAGTTGGTCCTAGATCTTATACCTCCCTCCACTTCCCCACCTTGTAGAGAGTTTAGAATTTGGCAACAGATATAGACGACTATTCAACTCTTCAACTTTCCATTCACCAAAACCCTTCACAGCTGCATGACAGGCAGCAATTCAGAGGGTTGTGGAGCTAGATCCAAGCGCAATGAAGAGGCAGCTTCTTCTTCTGCTGCTGCTTCTCCCTCCTTTCTTATGACTTAGGGGCAGTTATGGGGAATCTTTGGCCTTCCAGATGCTGCAGAACTACAATGTCCACCTACCCTGGCTTTGCTTTCTGGGGCTGATGGGAGTTGTAGTTCAGCAGCATCTGGCAGGCCAAAGATTCCCTACTCCTTGCATAGGGAAATAAGGTAACATCAAATCATGCTTTATGATTCTGGCTTGCCTCTGTAAACCCTACCCACCATTAATCAGAATTTCAGGCTCAGGCCAATAATAAATCACGGTTAATGGGAAAGCTTCTGATCTCTCTTCCTGAAATTCATGCAGGTTAACAATAATCCAGAATGTATCGCTGAATCCAAACCAAACCACTGTCTCTTGAATTTGGGGACTACAGTAAGCTGCTTTAGAATGCAAACTGCTTTAGAATCAACAAACAAGTAAATTGTTCAATATGATGACCTCAATTATTAGCCATACAAGTTCTTACCAATGTTATAAATAAGGCCTGGCCGGTTCCCTTGTTGGATCACTTTAAGGGCTCTGACGCCACTGCCTCCATCCAGCGAGAAGCCTTGGCACCAACCGGGCATACCTTCAGGGTGGATTCCTCTTCCAACTCTCATTGTGCAACTGCAGCAAGGAAGACAATGAGATATACTAGTTCAGCAATCCATATGATTCTGCTGATTTAGATGAGCCTTGAGAACCTACAGTGCAGTCTGGACCCAATTAAATGGTCGTATTTCAGTTGTCACAGAATCAATTTTCCAATTCGACTACGACATTTTGCCACTGCATGGTTCTCTCGCAATGGACCGTCACCAAAGCTTACAGGTTTGGCTGTTCTTTGTCAGCATAACAGAAGAGGAGAGGGCTCAGGCTTCTGGCTAGCTCATGTTCTTCAAACTGGCCTGCTGCATCGGTCTTGGCATTATCTTGTCTGAAGATCAGTGGCAACCCTTTAAAAAGAAACCAACAAGATGGCTGTTAGCATCTGAATCTGAACTTTAATGCTTTGTTAGTTGCATCTGTCAGAATCAAGCCAAGCCTTATCAGAGGAATTGGCCACTCTACAGGCACCGGGCTTAATTCCTTGTTGACCTTCCCGTCTGCGACTCCCGGCAAGATACAGGCGAAGGTCTTCTATCGGAGATCCTCCTCTAACGTGAGGAGAACACACCACTCCTCCCCTCTTCCCTGCCATCCCCAGGGAGGGGAAAGAGACAGACAGAAATGTATTTACATGCCTTTTATTTCTGTCTTTCAGCAGTACAGAGAAACGTGTCTGTACTCTCTTAACACCAACAGCAGAGAGAGAGACTCCTCCCCTGTACTTCCAGTACAGGTCAGATGACACTCTGAGCTAACATCCGGTGCTCAGCACAGTGAATAGACTGTCCCTTTGTTCCCACAGTACAGCCACAAGCATCAACATCCTGTTTGGCTTTCCAGCCATCTGGAGCTCGCTTCTGCATTGCTCCTTTTTCGTAACAGCATCATCACAGAACTAGATGGACTCACTTATTCTGTGTGTATCATTTAAGCATTGCTTTAAAACCAATTTCCTTATCTCGTCATGGGAAAAGGAAACTAACCCCCTCATGCAACAGGTAAACCCACATTTATTTATTTTTTTAAAAAAGTAGGCATATTTTAGTAAATCTAAAAGAAGGATGACATTCTGTTAAGGTCTAACTGCTTTTAAATTAGCCAGTGCGTTTTGCTTTCTAGAGAAGGAAGATTAAAGGATTTTGTACTGCGTCTCCAAAATTCTGCATCCATGGGTAAAAAAAGAGAGGGTTTTATGTGGTTGTATTCCTGAAGCTACCATCCTATTCACAAGTAAGCACCGCTGAAGTAAATGGCCTCAAACTCTCTAAACCATACCAAAGCGCCAGCATTCCAAGAAGAAGAAAAAGGTTTGTTTGTGCAAAATCTTTGAAAATCCAGAGAAAACAACCACACAGGATAGCAAATAAGACCTGGTAGGCATTACTGAAACCTGGTGGGATGAGACTCGTGACTGGAATGTAGGAATTGAGGGATATAACCAGTTCAAAAGGAACAGACCAAAGAGGGAGGGAGGAGCTACTGGGTGTGATCCCATGGTCAGAAATACTCAATGAACTGCAAGCCTGGAATGCATACCAGGTTGGTGGGGGCAAGCAGATGAGGGGTGGAGAGTTCCATTTCACTGGGCAGAGCATCAATGACTGGGTGTTTGTATTCAGATTACGTCTTTAACGTGATTCGTGTATTTTGATTACTGTTTTCTTATTCTGGTTGTAAATTGCTTTAGGAATCTTTGTGACGGGAAGCAATTATCAAATTCAGTAAGCCTAACCTGACCTAAGCAGACCTCTCATTTTCAGGTGAGGAATTCTTACATCCGTAAGAAGTCAGGCCAGATTTACCTGTTTTGTTGAGGAGCCAATACGGTGCTGAAATAAATATCTTCAAGGACCCTTCAGCGCGACACACGATCCTTATGGTGAGATTCATCTGCCGCTTGTTAACGTCGTACATTCGCATCCGCACAATGTAGTTCTGTGTTCCAGGGGGTATTAAAAGCTCTTTGCACTGTGGAAAGTTTTCAAGGGAGACCCCTGAAATTGAAAAGAAAGAAATGTGTGCTCGCTTCTTGACCGTTCTTATGGGGCACCTTTCTCCATTTGGGGGAGAGCAAAGTAAGAAACCCATTTTTTATTTTGTAAATAGTGTCCTCCCTTCCAACAACTGCACTATATGAGCAAATGTGATAGCCATGGTGTGACTTGAATCCTGGTACATCCAGAGAGTGCATCCAAAGTACAATTTTTAAAAGTTGTTTTTTAAAAAACCAATCAGTTACTTCCAAGGAACTCTCTTGGGGTAAACGAGGGATAAAGGGACCTTCGGCAGCCATAGTAAACTTGTGCTTTGGTCTTGACGTCCTACAGCTTAAGTCACAAATAATCCCAGGGGGCCTTACCAAGCTCGATGTTCTGCGAAGTGTCGGCTGTATGCAGTACCGCCTCTTTCCCAGGTTTCAGGGTCCCGTTAATGGGCACCCCTTTCACGTAAAACTCCAGTTCACAAGGCAGCAGGTTACAGAGCACCACGGTCGGAAGGAGATAAATGGTGTGTCCGGGCTGCCTGAAAATCTGCTTAGCGCTGTCGGAAAAGATGTTGGAGGGCATGTAATCTGGGTAATTCTCTTTCTTTATGGCGACACAAAACCTGTAAGGGAAAGGCAATATACATATGAGTCACGAACGTTGCCTTTTGAAGAAATGATTTTATATGTTTCCCCTACTGTGGGGAATCTCTGAGGCGCTACCAAATTTTTGCAACTCCACCTCCTAAAGAAGCTCAAGGCTGGACCATTTTAGGAGAACCTGCCTGTAACAACAATTCTATTCATCGTATTGTTTGGTTTGCTGTTTTGCGCAATGCTGTGTTTCTTTTTGTAAAAAAAAGCAGAAAAGTTGCAGGGTCAACGACACAAATTAGGTAGCACAGTCAGCTACTCCGCTGCCATCAAATAGTAGCTTGTCCATATTTCTCCCTCCCATGTGATGGTTTCTTTTCACTACCCTTGCAGCAAAACAGACAGATCTCAAACACAAAAAAACTTGGCCATGTTGTTTTCCAAATACTTCCTTTTCTTCATTTCTCGATAGCCTCTGCCAGCATACAACACTGTTTCTATTAGGAACAGGAGAAGCAAACAGTGCAGTTTCCCCAAGACTCAAGTCACCTGAAGAAACGGCTGTTTTCAGACTCCATCGCATGGCACTCTCGTTTGCTGCTGCTGACCTCCGAGGTCTTCTGCACATTTGTCCAGTGGATCGGAGACTTGCAGAAGAAAACTCCCATCCCTTTCGGCCTGGCCTGAAGTCGCCAGGATGTCAGATGCAGGGGAATAGCAAAGGAATCCCCCGGCATGACCGAAGGCAGCACTACAGGCTCTGCAACCAAATGAGAAATGCAAAATATGCTTGCAATACATCAGTTTCAGCACAGACAGAAGCGCAGAGTGCATAGTTGAAATGACCAATCTGCTCCTGCAAGAGGCAGTGACGCCCGCCAGATTGGATGGCTTTAAAAGAGGAATAGACAAATTCATGGAGGAGAAGCCTATCAATGGCTGCTGGCCACGACGACTATGCTCTCTCCCTTCTGCTGTCAGAAGTAGCATGCCTCTCAATACTAGATGAAGGAATCACAAAGGGGGAGAAGGCTGATGCCCTCAGGTCCTGCTTGCAGGCTTTCCAGAAACATATGGCATTTGGCCTGTGAGGACAGGATGCTGGACTATATGGGCCTTTGGCCTGACTTAG
Organism: Podarcis muralis; assembly: GCF_964188315.1. Taxonomy (NCBI): domain Eukaryota; kingdom Metazoa; phylum Chordata; class Lepidosauria; order Squamata; family Lacertidae; genus Podarcis; species Podarcis muralis. The sequence goes on from NC_135661.1 coordinate 15,552,264, forward strand.
CAGAGCTCTTTTTACATTCACCCTTCAAAGGAGAACTTCTGCTCTGAACTGTCATGGGTCTTGCCTTTCTCTTACACCGCTGGACCTTTTGGCCTCAATCTGTATCACAGTATCTCAGATTCCTCCTACCCCCCCTTTGCTTTTCTGTATTTATCTAAGGGCATGTCGTGTGTGTGTGTGTGTGTGTGAGAATGGAAGGCTACCGTTCATGCCTTTGGTTCACAAAGACTGAAGCTACAGTACGTAAGTCTTCAAAAGTGCAGTTCTATGCATGCACGTCCCGCTATGCTCAATGGAGCGTATTGCAAGGTAACTATGCACATGCTTGCAGCACTCAGGTGTCTATGTGGGGTTTAAGCAGGAATAGGAACCTGCCTTCTGCGGAGTCAGGTTAATGGTTCAGTACTATCCATGCTTGAGTGACAGGAGCTTTCCAGGGTTTCAGGCAGGGGGCAGCCTCACCCCTAGCCAAAGAAGCCAGGGATTGAATGTAGGACCTTCTGCATGCAAAGCAGATGGTGCTCTACCAATGATCTCTATTGGGGGCTGAATGAAGAATTCCTTAAGCATGGCTATCTTACACCACTGGTAATATTAAGAATCCAGAAAGGGAAAGCATCCTCCCTCAGGCCTTAAAAAATGAAGACACACACTTACTGTCTGGTGCTGAAGGGCTGTCTAGCCTGAGTTCCATAGGCGTCTCCAGTTTGTTTTTCACAATCAAGGCCGAACGGACAGTTATTACCTTCCGAGCGCTGCCTTCCATGGTGACTGCAAATACTACTCGGACTGGAGGCAATGAAGAAAACTGCAAAAACACAGGACTTATCAGTGGGGGGTCTCAAGACCTTTGGAACTCCCTTCCTATTGACTTGTATGAGCATTTATATGAGCCCCAAAAACCTTCCTCTTCAATCCAGCATTAAACCGAGATCACAATGAGCTTGGGAGTTACAAAGCCACTTCTTAAATAATGCCCTATGTTTGGCTACTGCGGCTATTAGATCCTTATATTTTGCCTTGCTCTTGTTTGTACGCTGTTTTATGGGAGCGTAGGCCTAAAAGAAATATAAAATACAAATTTTCTGTTTGATTTAAATGTCTGCTTTATTTACCCAAGCATTCCTAGAAAATAATGCTGATCAAAACACATACATGTTGGAATTCTGAAGGATTTCCTTTTTTTAAAAAAAATCTTTATATTGTCTTGCACCCATGGACCACTTTCATCCCTCCCCCCGCTTAAGCATCATTTTATAGATGTGGCCATTAAAGTTCTGTTTGAATGTCCAGAGATTTTTAACTGCCAACAGTTATTAAAAGTGTCAAAAGGAGGGGGGGGTGGAATCTACAATACAACTAAGATGTGAAAAAGTAAGCTAAATGCAGTCATGGATATATCCACTCTAAGCATGATCTTTCTTCTGTATCTGCTTTGCCAAACAACTTTGATACTCAAATGAAATGAGATGCATCCCAATGCCTCAGAAGAATGCCCCTCTTAATGTATATTGTACACACCACAAAGCTCAAGGGAGAATTTGCTACTCACATAAACATGTGGATGTATGATGTTTGTTCTGCTAATTGGGCTGCCAACCTAGAAAAGAAAAAGTAAAGCTGAAAACAGCCATTAGGAAGCTTGCCATCCTCTTCACAGAGGATGGTATTTCTTTGATAGACAGTAGACAAACAGCAACCCATAGAAAGGGCTGGGGAGGTTAGCAAATGAAAGGGGAGCATCTTTTTCCTTCCACCTTTCAATAAATATGTCCATTGCCAGAAAAGTGTCAGAACTACACCGAGAATAATCCCTCCAGCAAAGTGTAACTGCCCATGCCATTTTCATGTTTGCAAAAATAAATCCCAGGTAATGGATATATAATGGCAAGAATTCCAAGGAAATGATTTACCGTATTTTTCGCCCCATAGGGCGCACCGGCCCATAAGGCGCACCTAGTTTTTTGGGGGGAAATAAAGGAAAAAAAATTATTCCCCCCCCCGGTGCGAGGCTGGAGCGGGGGAAGCCCGAGCTTCCTCCGATCCCAGCCCCCAGAACAGGCTGCTCTCCGCAAGCCGTGGGAGCCCTTCTGCGGCTTGCGCAGAGCTACCCGAAGCCCCGGCACAACTGCTCAGCGTGCCGGGGCTTCGGGATAAGAGCCAGCTCTGCGCAAGCCAGGGGAGGGCTCCCGCGGCTTGCGCAGAGCTACCCGAAGCCCGGGCGCGACTGCTCAGCGCCCAGGCTTTGGGTGCAGGCAGCTCTGTGCAAGCCGTGGGAGCCCGGCGGGAACTCCCGCGGGCTCCGAAGGCTTGTGGATAGCTTCCTGAAGCCTGGAGAGCGAGAGGGGTCGGTGCACACCGACCCCTCTCGCTCTCCAGGCTTCAGCAAAAGCCTGCATTCTCTCCATAGGACGCACACACATTTCCCCTTCATTTTGGGAGGGGGAAAAGTGCGTCCTATAGGGCGAAAAATACGGTAATTCATATTTGCATCGCTAGTGGAAAGCTCACGCCAACCTCTCTCTGTTTCCCAAAGCCAGAAACCTTCAGTTATGCTAACAACCCGTTCTGATTCCACTTCACTGATGGAAACTTGTCCCCAAAGTCTAAGCCCAAAGGTTCTAGACCATCTTTCTCAACCTGGTGCCCCCTGTAGCTGTTGCTGGACTCCAATTCCCATCAGCCCCAACAAGCATGACCAATGCTCAGGGATAGTGGAGTCCAACAACACCTGGAAGGTGCCAAGTTTGAGAAAAGCTGTTCTAAGTTTCTCAGCCATGTTTTGCCCTTCCTTTGTCCCCTGGAGTGGCTATAGCTGTCAGTCGGATATTCCTTCAAAGAATAACGGAACAATAACCCTCAAGTGATAAGACACGCATTGCATCTGGAGACAGACAGAAGCCAACAACAACAGTGTAGTTTTAAGGCAGACACCTGGCTTTTAGCCACAGTTGTCATCTTTGAGGACAACGAAGTCCCTGGATCTTGCTTTGTACAAACAGTGTCCATATATATATACTTTATATTTTAAAAAATCTATTTAATTATCCAGCAACAATTATACACTGCTTGACTGTGGTAAAATCTCTGTGCAGCTTACAAATGTATGCCATGCCTTTCTAGGTAAAGGTAAAAGGTAAAGGACCCCTGGACGGTTAAGTCCAGTCAAAGGCGACTAGGGGGTTGCGGAGCTCATCTCACTTTCAGGCTGAGGGAGCCAGCGTTTGTCCACAGTTAGTTTTCCAGGTCATGTGGAACACTGGGACGGAAGCCAGAGTGCACGGAAACGCTGTTTACCTTCCCGCCGCAGCGGTACCTATTTATCTACTTGCACTGGTGCGCTTTCAAACTGCTAGGTTGGCAGGAGCTGGGAAAGAGCGACCAGAGCTCAACCGTTGTGGGGATTTGAACCGTCGACCTTCTGACTGGCAAGCCCAAGAGGCTCAGTGGTTTAGACCAGTGTTTCCCAACCGGTGTTCCGCGGCACACTAGTGTGCCGCGAGATGTTGCCTGGTGTGCCGCGAGATGTTGCCTGGAGGGAGGCGGGCGAGGGCGTTTGCTTCCCGGAGGACGGAGCGAGGGCGCCCCCTGCTGGGCCGGGGCTCACTCTCCCCAGAGGGTAAATCTGGATCAAATGGGGTGAGGGGCGGGCAGAATTCTGGGGGCCACTGATGCCCTACAGACCCCCCCCAAGTCCTCCGGGGCGCGCGCTCTGCTGGGCTCTTTTCAGTCGTCGTGCTTGTGGGAAGCCGCCCCTTCCCTGGGCGACGCGACGCCTCGCGACTCCGGAGTCAGTCCCGCGGGCTCTCGGAGGGACTCGCGAGCGACGGCGCGGTGGCTCCGGGGCGCGCTCAGCCGGGCCGCCGCGCGCCCCCGCGCAGCCCCTGCTGCAGCTGCCCGGCGTGGAGCGCGACGCGGAGCCGGCCGGGCTTGGAGGCACCCAGGTAGGGCTGAGCCGGGCGGGGGCGGGGAGGTCTCGGTCTGCTGCGGGCGCAGGAGGGCGAGCGGGAGAGGGGGAGCCGTCGGGTCTCCTGGAAGGAAGCGAGGCGGCGGCTGAGGGGGATGCAGCCCCGTCCCCAGCAACAGGCGCTCCTCGAAGTGAGGCCACAAGTCGGGGCTCGGACAGGGCCTGGAAGCAGCGGCTCCGGCTCTTGGGAGCGGAGAAGGGGACTTCGAAAGCGGCCTGGAGGAGAAAAGCCCCGATGCAGCGAGAGCGGGGAGCGTGCTGCCTTGTCCAGGCCTCCTCGCTTTGTGCCGTCCGCTGCCGGGAGCAGGACACGGGGGCTCCTCGTTCGCATGCTTTCCCGGGTGATCGGTGAGGGTTAGGGTTAGGGTTAGGGTCCCTCAGTCCCTCGCTTTGCTGCCTCCTCCCCCCCCCACCCCCAAAGCTTGGAGGTTCCCCGGCAAGGGGGAGGGAAAAAAATTGAAAGCTACACTTTCGTGCGTCCCTCCTGGCGTGACGCTGCGCGCTGACGTCACGGGGCTGTAATGGTGGTGTGCCTCGAGATTTTTTTCATCAAACAAGTGTGCCTTTGCCCAAAAAAGGTTGGGAAACACTGGTTTAGACCACAGCGCCACCCGCGTCCCATGCACATGCCTTTCTAATACACATAAGAACATGAGAAGAGCCTGCTGGATTAGGCCAATGGGCCATCTAGTTCAGCATACTGTTTTCATGGTGGCCAGCCTGATGCCCATGGGAAACCTGTAAGCAGGACTCGAGCACAAGATAACTCTCCCCTCCTGCGCTTTCCAGCAGCTAGCATTCAGAATCATTACTACACCTGACCATGGGGGCAAAGTTGAAACTCAATCATATTATTGACTATACTAAGGCTATTGACAGCCTTATCTTCCACTTGCTTTTTTTGGTAGTCTTTTATCAATGCGCAGACCTACTTTGATACAGCTGGGGAAAGGAAGTTGAGGGAAGGGAACAGCCAAACAGCATCAACTACTAAAATGGGTGGGTGGGGGAGAACGGAAGCATCAGGACTTACAGTAGAGGAAGATGTGCTCTTATCAGGAGCTGCATAGCGGAAAAATATTCCTACTTTGTCTACCGACACTGGACTGACTTGTTCCCAGCCGTTGACTCTCACTTGCAGCTGGTGGATTCTTAGGTCGTGTGTGTGCCTGTTAAGTTTTAAAATAAAGCAGATTAACATTAAGACCAAAGGAACAGTGAAGAGTTTCCAGATTCACATTGTTGCAAAAAAATAAAAATAAAAGAGCATTATCTCTTGACAGCAAAACTAAATGCTTCTCGGTTAAAGGACCAGTTGACTTTCACTAGCACAACACTATTGGGTCATACGAAGCTGCCTTATACAGAGTCAGATCACTGGTCCAAGAACATCTGGACTGTCTCAACCAGGGACAATGAACCTCTGGCCTGCCAGATGTTGCTGGACAACAACTCTCTTTATCTCTGACCATCTGGCTATGCTAGCTGGGGATGATGGGAGCTGGAATCCAACAACATGTGGAAGGTCAACAGTTCCGTGCACCTTGTCCACATTTAGCCATGGCTCTCCAGGCTTTCAGATAGGGGATCTCAGCCTTACTGGGAGCTGCTGCAACAGATCCTGGAACTTGCTGCAGGCAGCGCACTGGAGCTTTCAGTCGATCCACTAAAGGACCATACAAATTCCAGTTAAAGGTTACCTTCTCCAAGGTGCACGGTCAAGAGCTGAAGCATCGAAATGCAAGACCATCACAGTGGATAATCACAATGTGGTTTCAGTATGTGTCACCTGTGTCGCTGTTTCCCTTTGGCTTCAAATGCAAAGGGAACCTCTTCACCAGTAAGAACTTCTCGCCACTCGCTGACTTTATGCGTGCCATCCAGAAACGATCCGTTTTCCTCCGGGATGACTCCCGGGCTTCCACTGTGAGAGAGAGCAGCACTAAAAGCAAAAGTCATACCAGACTGTCAGTTTTTGTGTGGACCTTGCTTTGCCAGCGTAAAAGTCTTCAGTGTCTATCATATGCAGACCAACATATAAACTTGATTTCGCCTTGCGTTTTCATGACACAACAATTTGGGGTGGGGGGTGGGGTGGGGAATCTCTCCAAACAAATCTGCCAGGCTGCTTCAAGAAAAGGAATCCTTTCAACCTCTAGGTTTTGGGGGGGGGGGGTGCGCGCGCACACACTTTAAAAACAAACCAAAGCAAGATCTGCATTCACCTCCTCCTCCCCACCCCAAATTCCTTACCGGGTCGGTGTTGTTGTCAAAGTGGCAAACCACAGAGTGCAACCCGTGTGATTTCGCAGGGCAAATGGCACAAAAGGCTGCCTGCGTTTTGGCGTCTTCATTTCAGCTGTGAGGGAAGGAGGAAAAAGAAGTTAGGAAGCCATGGGCACTGACCTGCAGGGCTTATTTTTCTCTTGCTGGGATCGGATGCTGTTCCAGCTATGGGAACCGTTCCTAGCTTGACCAGCTGAATACAGCCTTCTCCCAAATTTTCAAATGCTGGGCTGGAGATCACCCTCTCCAAATAATTCCCAGTCAGCTGGATTAGATTGTTCATTTGCCTGAAACACTGCAAACAGTGTGTTGCGCATTGCTTCCAGTTAAGGAGAAGCCTGGCATCCTTGCCTGCTGCACAACATCATGCGGGGGAGAAGGCAATACTTTTCTTTTTTGCTTGGGTAAAGCGGGGGGGGGGGGGCAGCTAGTGAAAAAGGTAGGGTACAAACTCCATTTCACTCAAAATGGGGCCAGCCTTTGAGTTGTTATATATTAGTTTGGGAAGCCTGAGTGGAAATTTACTTAAGAATATTTTGTGAGTTTGCATTTTTGTGATAGAGCAGGTGTAGGTGCAGAGTTAGGTGTAAGAGAACTTTCTGCAGAGACATCAGAGAGCTATAGCTCAGAAGTTAAGATAGAATCAAAACGGTGTTTTCATGTCTTAAGGATTTTTAGCCTTTTAAAGATTACCCAATCATTAAACAAACGTGTTGTTAGGTTTTGCACAGATACTAGTAGTTATAAGATGAGAAATTAATAGCCATTAGCGGCAATATTAAAAGGTATGAAAGCAGAGCTCAGCTTTAGGACCAATCCGTACAGGGTGGTCCTTCACTCATAGAGTTTCCCTTACTTTGTTTCTCTGTAAGTCTGCGAACTTTTGCTGGGAAAGGCCATGAATGTTCATTTAAAAGGTAAAGGGACCCCTGACCATTAGGTCCAGTCGTGACCGACTCTGGGGTTGCGGCGCTCATCTCGCTTTATTGGCCGAGGGAGCCGGCGTTTGTCCGCAGACAGCTTCCGGGTCATGTAGCCAACATGACTAAGCCGCTTCTGGTGAACCAGAGCAGCGCACGGAAACATCGTTTACCTTCCCGCCGGAGCGGTACCTATTTATCTACTTGCACTTTGATGTGCTTTTGAACTGCTAGGTTGGCAGGAGCAGGGACCGAGCAACGGGAGCTCACCCCGGACATCTGTCTATCCAGTGGGAATCTGACTGAAACATCTGCTGAGCCTACACACTAGGAGAAACTGCTGGGAACTCAAGAACTGCACCCTTCTTCTCAGGCCCTGGATTCCACAGCAACCTTAATTTTACCCCTAACACACCAACGTGTGAAGTAAGTTCACAGGAAATGGCATTTCCAGTAAGTGGATGCTTAGTTTTTTATTTATTTACACCATTCGAAGAGAGGGAAGTGAGAAACCCAACTGGGCATTTCCACAGGAGCTCAATAAAGCCTGGCCAGCTTTGATAAAAAAAATGTTCATATTGTGTTTGATCAACACATATCCCAATGTCCTGTAGGATTTAATTATGCAACACCGCAAGCAATTTAACAGAACGTATTGGCTCCTTTTGACAAGTGACACAGAAGCAACAACTATCTGCTATACAAGACATTTCTGGGAAAGAGCAAAGCATCTCAACTTTGCAATACAGTACCTCTAGCATACATCTGGTGCTCTAGGTTAGTCAGACTGGCTGTACTCCTAGTTCTAAGGTAGACAAGAGGAAGGCCTGGCAGACAGGAAAGACAACATTAGCAAGGAAGGGGAAAATGAAGATATACAGGCAAGATTGTTGCACATACCCAAAGGAGGGGAAGTTATGAGCAGAAAGGGTATCACACGGCCAGAGAAAGAGCCCCTGTCATTGAGCTGGTTTACATGCAACACCAAGCCATGGTTAATGTAAACCCATGAACAATGAACCATCATGGATGTGGCTGACCTGCGGTTAATAAGCCATGGTTAAGATGCTAGGCCAGCTTTGGACAATCAAATTAAACCATGGTTTAGCGCTGCATGTGAACCAGGCCAACGGGGGTGTGAAATACTGCAACAAAAATATAGTGATACTGGGGGAAAGTAGGTGCAAAAGGAAGCTTGATATCGTCGTTTCATTTTCAGGATTTTGTATCGAAGAAATCATTTATTTATTTTTAAAAGACAGAGATCGAAGGTTTTAACAGAGGCCACAATACAGTATTTCCCCTTGGGTATCAAGGACGCTCCTACCATCTCAGTCACTCTCTCTCAGAGTTGTTAATACCACAAGGGATTTAAGACCAGAGGCATCTGACTGGGAAGCAGTCCCGAGGCAAAGGAGTGAGGATGGGAAGATCTAGGGTTTAGAAGTTGCTTCAGCGCCCATTCACAGTCTTCTCAATCTGAGTGGGGCTTGTGCCCAAACAGCTAGGAGAGTGGGAAGGAAGGTCATGCAAGAGCCAGGATCCTGGTTAAGAGATTGGAACTGGTTGGCAGTGCAGGTAGGAGCTTGGGACAAACATTGGGAAGTTGGGCTTGAGGCCACACAGGAGGCTGAAAGGGTGTTGGTGTGGATGTCCACTGCGAGTAGGGTGTAAACATGAAATAAAGTGGGCCCGAAAAGGGCTCCATGGCCTGGTTACACTACCAACAGACCTTTTGTGTAATAGAGTATTATGCACATAGAAGTTACAGACAGGCGGTAACAAGCGCTCAGTTTGAAGCCGAATTGCCAACAGCAAATTATCAGAGAGGAATGAAGCATAGAGTGGGGAGAACTCTAAAGGCAGTGCCCTAAGCATTCTACCAAGAGCAATATTATGGCGGTCTCATTCTATAGCTACAGTGCGGCATGTGCAATCACAAGCTAAAAGAAAAAAGAAAAGCCCACTGTAAGGGAGTAAAAGTCATACCTTGTCCGAAGGATGGAGGATCGACTGAAGAGCCCATCCAGTCTTCAGATTCAACTTCCTCTACTTCCTTCTCCTGCTTGCAATAATCTGCCATCCATGATTGTTTGGTGCTGGCATACTGCTCTAGAGACAGACAGAGAAACAGAAGAAGAAGAAAAAGAAAATATAGCACAGGTCAGGTTGAAGCTAAAAAAATTGCACAACCAATGACTTCTCTGGTGCCTGCAGAGTTCCTTTCCCCCCAAAAAATAGGCTTAGAGAAGATGCAAACAAAGCCAAGGGTTTCAGCCAATGCTAGTCCTACTGATAACAGACCCACTGAAATTGATGGGCAAGATTAACTTAGGCTGGTTAAATTCAGTAAGTTTCCTACCCCACAGGCCTGACATACCGATTAACACAGTAGTTATGTTGATGTCCAAACGATGCTTTGCTTTCACTTCCAGCTTCAACCGGGAAGGGTGGAGGCGGCTGGCTAACTGCTGCTGCCAGGACACAGAGCAAGGCCAGGGCTCAATAAAAGGCTCCCAGCCTAGGAGAAATAGAGGGAAACAGACCAATCATCACGGTGGGTTAAAACATGGATTTTGAATGCCAGTCACACCAGTTTCATACATGCTGCAGTGCGTTTTATGTTATGCTTTATTTAAGTAACTGCAGCTTCAAATGCAAGCAGAAGTACCCCAGTCTAACTATGTGCTTCTCAGGTAGCATAAAAACAGAAACAGGTCTTTTTTTCTTTTTCTAAAAAAAGAGTATTCTCAGATGTACAGTGAACTCATGTAAATGGCTGCTAGCCATGGTGGATAAAGCAGCAGCTCTCTGAGCGCCAAATGCTGGGAATACACAAACACTTATCTTCAAGGGTGGCAAACCCTTTTTAGCCTGAGAGTCATGTTTCCTTTCATGCGACTTTCCAGGGGGCCACAATGGCAGTGGTGGATGGGGCCAGAGGCAAAAGTGTACAGAGCAATGAATGTAAATATTATCTCTGTACAGTAGGCTACACACACCTCTCTGCCCTCCATCCAGGCAAACAAGAGGCGTTATCGAAGTTCAAGGACACATTCCAGCCAGACAAAAACACGCAAGGAATATGCAAAGCAGGGTCAGTAGGTGACGACCACCACAGGAAAACCCTGAGGGCCAGATAGAGGGGCTTGAAGAGCCACATTTGGTCACAAAGCTCCCCACCCTTCTTACCCGAAAGCTCACGGTTATAGTAATCTCCCGAGAGTGTAAAATTCGCATAACCTTCAGGGCTGGCTCTTAGATGCTGGAGAAAATTCAGGTCTGAAATTAAACCATTTATACAAAAATCGATGAGCAACTTTTCAACCATTTAAAAATAAATAAATCATATCCCCTCCCAGCCTCAGTCCATAGTTAACAAACATTTTTCAGTTCATCACTTTGTGAGAGGGTGCTCTAAAGGACTCTATCCAGGTACGCATTTAACCCGCACAAAAAGACACACGCACACCCTCGACAGTTTTTTCTTTTTAAAGCACACTGAAGCATCAGAAGTAGTCGTAACAAAAGCTGGATCCCAAGTGGGAGCAGAAGAGGGGGGGCTCTCAAAGGTTCAAAACAAAGGCAAATTAAATGGCATCACATTTCCAAGATATTCTTCCTTGGAGTACTTAGATGTACAGCATTGTGTTCTATGCCCATGAACTTCAAACAAACAAGCCTAATTAACTTTGAGTATCTTCAGAAATGTGTTGGGCCATTAATTGCTCCTTTTCGGTTTTTTGCTCTTTTGAGACTCCGCCTCTCCTTTCTTCCTCCTCTGGTACTCAAAATGCTTTACTGGCAGACCTGCTTGACATTAACAGTGGGCTGAGACTGATGGATTCATTGGTTTGTGGAGACTGGTGTGTAGCCCAGCAACCCTGCTTGAAGTCTCAGGTGTTGCCTTCCTAAACTCGCTCTTTCACTTAAAGGCACTTAACACCCGGGGCATGCTTTTCTTTCCCTGTTAATGACGGAAGATGCTGGGTAAATTCTGATTAATGCTAGCCATTATTCCAAAAGCCCACCTTGCTCTACAAGGGCTGATCCTCAGGTTCTTACAAACTTGCAGTCCTACATACCACACCCTGACCAGCATTGAGCGTTGACTGAAGCTTATGCGGCTAACTTCCCAAGAGAAGAGATTACAGGATGGATTTCCGAGAACCTTAAAATGCCCTCATCACTCCAAGATTCCCCAGCCCCAATGAACTGAAACACAAGCCATGTGACAGCCAGCAAACTCTGCAGCAACGGCTGCAAATAGAGTGGGAATATTTACGTGAAAAGGTTAGCTCGGCTAAGGGAACATCACAGTCCATGCAGTCGTCGATAAAGCAAATGCAGATGCTGTCTGCTTTAATTTCTACTCCAGAGATTAAGCGCAGAGCCATGGGGCCCTGGATATCACGGTGGCTGGAATCCAACGGTGCACACTTCAAAGGCTCGGCATTCTTGAACAACCAACTTGCTGCTTTCTTCAGCTGACCTGAGCGCACAACAAGCAAGCAATCAGACACCTACTAAGCAATGCAAAGCAGGAAGGACGTCAAAAGAAAACTGTTTCTTTCCCAATAATGAAGGCTTGTCCCTTTGTACTTGAAAACATTGGGTTGAGCTAAAAATCTAATCAAATCAGAAGCCTTAAAAGTGCCACCAGGTTAATATTATCTATCAATCTAATTGGACACACATTTCCTTTACTATCCCTCAAGCACACCCAAGGCCAAAGAAACTCCCTCCATGCCTATATACGTAGCCAGAAGGAATAAAATCATGCTTTGAGCAGCCCAAAACCCTTGCCAAGAAGGGCCATACCTCTTTCCCCACCACAGCAGCTTTATTGCTATCCTGACTATTTAATTTATTTGGATGGTCTAGGTATAGGGTGGTAGATAAATTCAATAAATAATAATAAATAATAATAAAATAATAAGAATGGTTTATATTGGTAGTCTTCAACTTATTCCAACCTTTAACACAAAATTGCTGGTAGTGCTGCTGCAGCCCTCCTTAGATCAGGCCATGGCCTGGTAGCAGGTCCACCCCTCTAGTTGAAAATCATATCTTCACAAAAACGGGGTAAGGACAATCAATGTTATGGCACTGAGGGGCAGGGGAGGGGGAGAGATGAGGGAAAAAAGTTGCGGACCGACAATATTGTCCAACTGCAAAGGATGGAATGCACTCCTGTTTTGCTGCGGCAAACTGTTACAAGGATGATTTTATTAACATCTGCAAGTCACACAAAAATAACCATACCTTGGCATACCAATAGAGCTTTGCGGCAGTCATCTAGGCTAAACCCAAGTTCCTGCAGTCGGGCCAGCTGCAACTCTGCAATTAAATAGTAAGTTGCTATTAAGGCCTGAACACATATTCACTTCCTGCTGTTTCCCCTCCAAAATATTTTACGGAAGCGGTCAATTGCAAAACACAAGGAACAATTCTATTTTCAAGAAAAGTAGTGCTATCAGTGTAGCATAAACAGTTAACACAATTAACAAGGTTGGGGACAAGTCAACCAGTGTAAGACTGTAGATATACTTCTGTCATTATGAAGCCACATCCCAATTGCCTAGAACTGCTATAACAATATATAAGATGTCATACTGGCTGAGTTCCGATTGTCATCTTTGCTTAAGTTGAGATAGGAACGCGCTTTTTGGCTACAAGCAGGCAAACAAATCAGGAAGTCTTCCATTCCTGCGTCAGCTGAACCGGGAATCTGTGGTTATTTAGCAGGATATTATTCCCAAGCTGTTAACCATGGTATCCTGGTTTAGATGACAACATGGATGGACCTCCTGGTATGTTTGCTCACTCAAAGGCAAGAAATATGAGAGTATATGACACTGGATGTCATATCTGTACCAAGCATTGAAAAATGTAATTAATAAAGGATTTTTGAGGGGGAGGGAGATAAGCAAGTGATATGATTGTGATCACATTCAGAAAATCTCCTTTTTATTGTATCGTTTATTATTTTTATTTGTATCTTTTAGTTAAACGAATTAATCACATATGTCGTACTAAATCTTATGCATGACCTCAGCAATGGATGACTTAAGGCGGAAGTAACACAAGTTTAACTTAAAAAAAATGCATTCATACCAAGAACGGGATCCAAAGTGTGCTTGTACGTTTCTATGGTTTCTGACACCAGTCCTGGGATCTCATTTACCCAAGAGGAAGCAGCAGGAGAAGGAGAAGCTGTGGCCCTGGCATCTGAAGCAGCAGCCGGGTCCGGCACAGCGTTGCTGGTCTGACCAGGAATGGATTTTGCAATGGCCAGAAACAGCTGGACATCATTGTAAGACAGCCTGATATCCAATGCTTGTAACTGAATCTAAATAAAAATTAGGAACAGCAGCAAAGAGAAATTAGCAAGTGGGAATGTCTACAGAATATAGAAGTGGACTAAAAACAAAAATTTTTACTTGACCCTGTTAATTAAACCATTAAAAAACCCCAAAACCCCTATGTTTCTCTTTTAAAACAACCTGGTTTAAAATTAAATCAGAATCTAAAACACAAAGACAGGTGTTAAATGTTACAAATCTCTCAGAACTGGAGCCATGAACTTTCTATCAAATGATGGAGTTTAAAGCAGCAATGGGGACTCCAGAGGTAGGACTCCAGATGTTGTTGGGCTGCAACTCCAGAAGCCCCATTCAACATGACAAATGGTCAGGGATGAAATGAGCAACCTCTAGGAGGCCACAGGATCCCCATCCCAGTGTTGAAATGATCCATTTATACCAAGGAAGAAAATGGGGAAAATATCTGCCCTGTGAAGCGAAGTAAATTGGAAAAAAAGGCACATACAAATTTCGGATTAGGATCTGTTCACTGGTGTCTGAATCCAACCCCTTGTTCCAAGAAGTACAATATCCCCCCCCCCCCCCCCGCCCCGGTGTCCTAGGACACATGTTTGTTCCAAAAAGGCACATCTGTTCAAGCAGCTATATAGCTTGTTATTTTTGTTTAAAGAAAGGTTTCATAGAATTGTAGAGTTGGAGGGGACTGCAGGTGTCATCTAGTCCAACTGGCTGCGATTCAGGAATCGCAGCTGAAGAATCCCTTGCAGATGGCCACCCAACCTCTCTTTCAAAATCTCCAAGGAAGGAAAGCCCACCAGCTTCCAAGGCAGTCTGTTCCACTGTTAAGCTGGTCTTGCTGCCAGAAAGTTCTTCTCATGTTTAGTCGGAATCTCCTTCCTTGCTATTTGAATCCACTGATTCGGGTCCTACCCTCTGGAGCAGCAGAAAACAAGCTTGCTCCGTCTTCCAAGTGACAGCCCTTCAGATATGTGAAGATGGCGCTCATATCACTTCTCAGAATTCCCTTCTCCAGGCTAAACTTAACACAACCTACACCCAACTCACTCAATCGTTTTACACGTTATCATGACACTTTCAAGGAAAGCAATCACGTAGCTTGCACGTATATTTGAGAATGCCGAACACAATCATTTAGAGAAGCCTGCCCCACCCAGATGTTTGGGGAGGCAACTTCCATCAACTCCAGCCACCATAGGCTGATTTAGAGCCTTACCTCTAAAACAGGTGGGAAGTCTTCACTGTTGAAGGCATCCAACAATCCTGAGCCGCTTGGATATGAAGAGTTCCCCACAAGTTCAACTTGAATTAGTACAGGGTCAATGATCGAGAGTGCCGTTTCCTGCTCATTTCCCAGTCGGCATGAGAAAACCTAGGTGACACGGAACAGAGATGTTTGTGGTCCCCCGCCAACACAATTGTATCCCTCCCCACAACTCGTGATGCCCAAAATATGCTGGGGGTGGGGACAGGGCAAGGCAGTGGACTTTCGAAGTCTGGTCCAAGTTACGGTGAGATCCAGCTTTTATGCATGTGCAGGATTCTACCCTATTAGATTATTTAAAGCTCTTATGATACACTTTAGGAGACAGCTTCCTTATTTTTCTTGCCTGTTGTAGCAATTGTGACGTGTTGCCCTGGATGCCGCCTGATTTTTAATTGTGCTTTTATCGCTTTTTTTTATTTCTTGTCTTCCATGGCATTACAATTCACACTCCATAGGGTTTAAGTTATAGGGACCCGGGTGGCGCTGTGGGTAAAAGCCTCAGCGCCTAGGGCTTGCCGATCGAAAGGTCGGCGGTTCGAATCCCCGCGGCAGGGTGCGCTCCCGTTGCTCGGTCCCAGCGCCTGCCAACCTAGCAGTTCGAAAGCACCCCCGGGTGCAAGTAGATAAATAGGGACCGCTCTGGCGGGAAGGTAAACGGTGTTTCCGTGTGCTGCGCTGGCTCGCCAGATGCAGCTTTGTCACGCTGGCCACGTGACCCAGAAGTGTCTCCGGACAGCGCTGGCCCCCGGCCTCTAGAGTGAGATGAGCGCACAACCCCAGAGTCTGTCAAGACTGGCCCGTACGGGCAGGGGTACCTTTACCTTTAGGGTTTAAGTTGCAGTGCAATAAAATACGATATGAGAAATGCAAGAAGCAACAAAATACAATTCAAGATCTATATGGATATTTAATGCGGACATGCTGCGGATCACCTGACCATAATTTGGGAACCCCTGCGGACCAGAGTTTGGGAACCCCTGCATTAGGATGACAGGAAACCTTCCTCCACCCCAAAAAAGAACATCATCGCCTGCTAGAATTGCATCAGCCAGCAGGAGAGATGCACTCTTACCTCAATGCCAGACAAACTGCCCGAGAAAGGGCGATCCACTAGTTTGGGTTTGTATGTGAGAACCGTGGTCCCCTTCAGAATAATTGCATTGGTATCCACACAGGACATGTCTTCGACCACCACAAATTCAGTATCTGAAGGGAAACATGACAAGCATTTCTCCTGTTGGTTAATGGGTTATGGATACTGTCAACATTCTCTCTCCAGCTTAGTATGGAAAGCCAGATGTCACAAAATGAGAAATTCAAGGTAAATAACATCTTTTTAAAATTTCTGATGCACGGGACTCTCCATCAAACACCACAGAAAGGTAGCTAATTCTCAGCAAAGGCCAAATAACACACTTGGTTCATCATTTCTGTTTATCTTTGCATCACATTCAACACTTCGCAGAACGCTGGGTGTCAACACAGAACTCCAAGAGCTACTGTCCCTAACCATAGTGGCAAACTGTAGAATGGGGTGTGGTGTGGGCAGATAAGCGGGAGAAAATCAGGGTTAACACAGACTGGCTGTTCCCTCCTCACCCTGCCAAGCAGGTATATCCAGGCTGAACCTGAGTCATCCCTACTGTAATGGTTCAGGTCTGAAACTGCAAGTGTTCAACCTGCAAACTGAGTTCTGTGTTCATGACTGTTAGGATATTTCCGTTCCACCTTAAAAGGGAGCAGGATGTTTGTGTCACAGCCTGCGTATTTCCTGTTGCGCAGGATGTTTCTGTTGTGTCTTTGCTTTCGTTTTCTCCCTCTTCGTGCCTGAACGCTGAAGCAGGCGGTCATGTTTTTTCTTTGTTCTGACCAACGCTGAATAAACTTGTAAATATGCTCTCCTGCGTGCATCTTTTGCTGTGCATTATCTGCTGATAAGAGTGTGCATCAGTTCCAGAATGTGGGACTATTTCTGGAGCTTGTGTCGCTAATTGCTGATACTGCGTGTCTACGGGAGATCGATGGATCGTCCGGCAGCCGGCTTGGGGGCCATGATGGACTTTGTCTCCCTGGCAGTATCCCAACAATGACGGCAACAGGAACATCAGAAACTGCACCTGATACTGAGACAGTATAATCTAGCTCAGCCTTGTCCACACTGACTGGCAGTGGTCCTCTGGGTTTTCAGGCAGGAAACTCTCCCAACTCCACCTGGAAATGCCAGAGATTGGGGCCTTCTATGTGTAAGGCAGATGCTCTATCCCTGGGCTTCATCTCTCCCACTCTCACCCCCCACTGTATGATAAAATGATGCACGAATAATGTGGGTAGAAGCATGGGTTGCCGCCATGGCAAAGCTTTGACCTCTGACTTCCCCCAGCCCTTTCCTTCCCAGCCTCCTGAGTTCTTGCCTTACCTGTCACATTTACCTTGACCTCCAACTGCTTTTCGGCGGAGACCTGAAGGGAAGAACGCTTTGTAACTATCCCACACTTCACTGCTTTGGGAACAACAGCAGTTTCACTGCTGTAATTGCGCTGTTGGGAAGGAGTGGCGCTGGACTCCTTTTTGGTGTCGCTGGGTGTCTGCAGAAAGTCGTGGACAAGCACTAGCCAATCGAAGATGAGAAACACGCGGAGGTTGTTCAGAACAACTGTGAAGCAGGAGGAATCCTTGGTGGATCTAGCAGGGAGAGAGGTGAGCAATGAGTATGTTTATGCACCTTCTATCAACCCCAACTGCCCACTTTTGAGCATCCATCATTTTGAAATTATTTTAGGGGAGTATTAAGCAAGCAAGTCATCCAGCTGATTACAAGATGGTTGCGATCCATCGTTTTTTCTAGTATCGATGCTGTGACATCGCCAGTTCAAAAGGATATACTTGAAACAGCTCAGCAGCTTGGCATTGGTTCTTTAGATGCCAGCTGTGCTCCGTTATCCAGTCACACTAGTTTCATTTCAAGCCCCCTTGTTGGCTCCCCAAAGGCACCTGATTGGCCACCTTCAGAACAGAACGCTGGACTGTGATGGGCTTTTGGACTGATTCAGCAGGGGTCTTCTTATGTTCTTAATTATAAATGTTAATGGAGCAAGCAATGCTGTAGAGACCATGAAATCTTGCCTGAAAAGGTGGCCTTGACACAGAGGCTCAAGTCCTCAGTGACCCTTAGCCTGCAGGCTGAAAACCAAGCTGAAGGCCACCTGTTCCACATGGGCCAGTACTGGGCTGTCTGTCTCATCTAGCCTGGTCTCAGTGGCACGGTGATCTCGGGCTCCTCCTACCTGTAATGCAGCTCAATCTGTATTGCTCCTTGAGTACTGCTGTTCTTCGATGACTGGAAGATACAGTTGAACACGTTTGGCATTCCCGAAGCCATCTTCTGCCCTGTGTACCGCGTATCAAATGCCATCATGGAATGTGAAACCAAGTTGATGGATTTGGTTTGGTTTGAGAAACCCTCAAAGAGCAATTTGGACTTCTTAAAGTCAAACCTAAAGGAATTTGAAGCAAGGGAGACCAAACAAAACAAAGCACCTCACAAGATGCTTCCAAACAGTTTCCAAATATTCTGCTCATATTTGCATATTGTAGCATACGCTTCCTCCACTTCCCCCTGGAAGAACTGGATCGTATCCAACTGAGTTTTACTCACGAGCAGACCCAATGAAATTAATGGACCAAAATGAGTGATCGCTGTTCATTTCAATGGGTCTACCATTGGATGCAACCCATTGTGGCTGGTGGGAAAATTAAGTATAAGGAGATGGAGAGCTGGAACCTGGTCTCAGCATGGAAAACAACAAGCTTGACGGGTCAACAGTTTGAGTTGGTGTGAGGAAACTTCCTGCGCTATTATTACCTAGCTAAGTGTAGGAGGGGGTAAGGAGAAAGGTTGTAACTTGATGGTAGGGTGGCTGCTTTGAATGCAGAAGGTCCCTGGCAACTCCAGATCTAAGACACACAGAGCTGTTGATTCCCTACTGTAAGCAGAGATCACCCTGGCACCGGATTTTCTGAGCCAGCCTCAATCTGGCTAACGAAAGAAAATGAAAACAAGGGCAAGTGAGGAATTATGGCTCCGCCTTAAGTTTTGCTGTAGCCAAACAGGATGGGCAGAGCCTTGTGACAGCACTAGGACGCATCTGCCACAAAGCGTGCTGCAGGGTTAAGAGCTGTGAAGGACTGATACACTGGAATGGTCACTATTGCAAATTGTTACTTTCCCTTCCAAATTGTACTTGCCCTGCTTTACAAGCTTGCTGGTTTAGGAGGAGTTTCCTTTTGGCGTCGTTCAGCGTGCTGAGCACACTGTCCATCCTCTCTTCGTAAGGCTGGGGAACCTCCAAGCCCACAGACTAAACATGGCGCTCCAGGACTCCTGCCCATTTGGCCCATAAAGCCATTACCACCTGCCCTGCACCTGACAGTATACATGGACTCAGGTGTGGGGTGACTGTTCCTTTGATCAAGCAAGGCACAAGCCCACCGGCCTAAAGTGTGGGAGGGGGGCGGAGAGGGGACGTTTGAAAGCAGGCTCCTACCAACCCATCAGCTGATGCCCCTTGCTCAAGGTTTTCAAAAGCGCCACCGCCTGGCGTTTCTCTTTCAAACCTTTGCAAAAAAGTTTTCCCACCCCTCACCCACAGGAAGCGACATTGTCCCCTACTTTCATCATTTGAACCCTCCCTCTTGTCCTTTATCATTCATCTCTTGCATGGAGAAAAATGGAAAAATAAAAAGCAACTGGGTTAGAAAAAATCAAACGCAGTAAAGAAGATTTTCTCTCTCTCGAAAGGGTGGGGAAACGTACCTGGCTAATGAGCCTTCCTTCCCCTGAGGATTAGTGAGTTCCAGACTTACATTGACCATGTCAATTAGGAAAGACACACAAGTGTAAACTTCACCACTCAACACAGTCTAAAAAGGAGAAACGAACAAAAACGGTTGCAGAGAAGGATTCCAGTTTCCTATCCACGTATTGCACTGAACACAACATTTTCTGAACGACTCCCAAGTTGAAGGATCACAGCCTTTGCTTACGGAATCCCCACTTGTGTTGCACCTCATCACCACACCTCTCAGTCCTCTGGAATTCTCCACACTCAGTAACAAGTGCTTCAACGTGACTCCTATGCCTTGACAGAGCCTCAACATTCAGAATCTTCCTCCCTCTTCAACCAATATTTTCATCTGACCCAGTCCTTTATTAGTCAAGAGCCTTCTGACGGCCAGTGGTGGGCAGGGCCAGAAGAAAAAGCAGGTAAAACAATAAGTGTAAATGTGATTTTTACCTTTGTACTGTAGGTTAGTTTTTACGCTTATTCATATGTCCCTCTCCATCCTCTGTCCAAGGAAGAGGCACTGCCAGAGTCCATAGACATATTCCAGCCGGGCAAAAGCATTCAAGGAGGTTGTGGAGCAGAGCCAGTGAAGGGGTGTGGCTGAGAGGGCCACATTTGGCCCAGAGACCCTGAGGTTCCCCACCCCTGGCCTATATTATATCTTAACACAATGCAAATATTTCAGGGCAGATTTTTCAACTGCAAAAGTGCACTCCTCTCACATGTATTCTTGGGTCCTGTAAGTCATACGGCCGCATGAATTCTTCTATTGGCTCCCCAAGATTATTTTCCAAGAGTCCACGAATTAGTTTATATTTACTCAGATCCAGGGAACAATGCACCGACGACAAGATGCCATGAACAGATATATCGGGCACCGCGTGGCTTATCTCCCTACAAAAGAAAAATGCACACGAGTCATCACAATGTCTTGGCATCGTAAAGCTGTTCTTCAACACTAACGGTTGAGAAGCGATCTTAAAAACAAGTATATATGAAAAACTGCCACACTGCCACATAATGACAAGCTGAAATCTTCCCAAACGCAAGTGAACTTAACTCAGGAGGGGAGGCACCCCAGTGAATGTGGAATCACAGAGTCACATAACTCACTTGTCCAAGTTTCTTTCTACTTGCAACTTCAGCCTGAAGGGTTCAGTCAACAGGCTCCCCCTTGTCTGCCTGACAACGAAGGATGGGAAGACCAGATCAGCACTCGCATCTTCCATAGCTTTCGAATATTCTCTTGAGTACCTTTCAGCAGCAAAAATATCCATGTCCTGCAGGTCAACCACAATGCAGTCCAGCAGGCACATTTGTTCCTCTGCAAGAGATCAACCCAGAATATTTCATTTTCCCCTGCCCAGCTCTGCAAAAAGTGCTCTTTGCTACAGAGCATCGTTCTACATCATAAGGGCCGGTTCAAAGCCATCTCCAAGTGAAGGAAGCTTACCATTTGGAGTTAACCCTCTTTGGTTACACACTTAAGCACCATGGTGGGAGGGTTTGCTATCAAAAATACAGCTCCACAAAAACACCTTTCAAAATCTACACTGAGCAGGGTACCTACCCAGACCCAGGGCCCTGCAGGGCCAGGCAGAGGCCCGGGCCAGGTAGATAATGTGCCCCCCCTTTTTTTACCCTGGGGATAACTGGGTTAAAATGTATTATACAATTTTTAATAGTTCAATAATGTATTTAAAAATCTATTTTTAAGTAGACAAATTTAACTATTAATTATAATTAAAACTTCTCCGTCTTCTTATTCGATTGTGAATATGCTGACCGAAGCCCCCTTTGGAATCGGAGGCCCGGGCCAAGTGGCCTATATGGCCCCCCCTCTGTCTGGGCCTGCCAGACCACCCTGACTGTTGGATAACTTACCACATCAGTGGTAGCCAATCTGAATAGAACCAACACAAAATGAACAGGAGAAGAAGA
This sequence comes from Podarcis muralis, assembly GCF_964188315.1. Taxonomy (NCBI): domain Eukaryota; kingdom Metazoa; phylum Chordata; class Lepidosauria; order Squamata; family Lacertidae; genus Podarcis; species Podarcis muralis. Next base: position 15,573,833 of record NC_135661.1, read on the forward strand.
TCAATGAGTCTGTTGGTCCAGCTCCCTCCAACTTACCAGGACTGTCCGGGACTGGCAAAGTGGTCATCTTTGGTGGCTTAGCCAAAGCACTTGCTCCTGGGTCACTTTTTAGCCGACTCAGATTTGGTCCAGAAGAGGACAGTTTCATGAACAACCCTTCGGAGGAACAAGATGCCGTCTTGGACTCATCAGTGCTTGCTGTTTTCTTCATGCTGTGTTTTGGGGTTCCCAGTGGCGAAGAAAACTGAACGGAATCCTGCTAAAAATGGGGGACGGTCCAAAGTTAGGGAAATTCACTGTTTGAAGCAACAGGCCGCAGGTTGCTGTTTTTTTTAAAAAAATCCATAAAGGGTTTTAAATAAACAACAGTCCTTGTTGTTTATTTCTCTAGCTACTAGTTGGGCCTGAACAGCTAACCTGGCGCTCTTCAGATGTTTTGGACCAGTGATAGCTGATGTCCATTGGAGAGAACTGGACTGACAGTCTCATTGATCCTCTCCCTCTAGGGTGGACAGCTAACAGTAGGTGAAGGCAGAGTCAATGACGGGCCGAGTTAGCTAAGTCTACTTTTCTACCTATCCTCCTCCCTGCTGAGTTCCACAAGGGCAAAAGTGAGAGTGAGGAGGAAGAAGCTGGCAGGAAGTGAACTGGCTGCTAAGTAAGAAGTACTGGAAGGTGGGAGCAAGCTGAGGTTGGAGGGGCAGTGCCCCATTTGTCATAAAGAACCAGCCTCCACTGTTTTGGCCTTCAACTCCCTACATCCCCAGCCAGCACAGCTGTACTAGCAAGTTCTGGTGGGAGTTTTAGTCAGGAAGGAACCTGGCCAGCAAAAGCTGAGCTATGTCATGACAAACGAAATATTCCATATACAAAGAGCAATCCTCACTCCAGCGATGCAGACCCTTACTGGAAGTGCATTTTCTTCCTGAAAAGCAGCTGCAGCTGAAGATACCCTCTGCCCACTCCACAAACACTTCCTATCACCCTATGACACCCGCCTCTGCTGTATGCTGCCCAGAAGCAAGGATGGCTACACAACTCCTCCAGACTCTAGGCAAAATGGGTGACGGGGGACACTGATGGAGATGTGTTACGCCTGTGAACATTGAATTACACCAGAAGCTTGCACCCACTTTCCACTGACACCTGCACTTCTGAAGAGCACTTTGAAAAGGCACAGCAAAAGAACACCGCAAGCTAAAATCCCAAACCAACCCTTGTGGAATTCTGCAACTAATTACTGCAGCAATAATCGTGTCAATTATTATAGCAGCAGTGGTAGTGTTTTCAGAAATATGGACATCGTGTTTTTGAATGAAATGTGCATGGTAGCTGAATTCCACATGGGTTCTCAGCACAAACACCCAGCACCCTCTCTGCAAGGAAGGATGCTTGGAGATACCTCACATAAAATGTGATCCTTGTAGACACCGCCTTGCAAAATTGAGTCCTCGGGGGGGAAAGGAAAAGGGGACAGAAATATTTCAAAACAAATGCATTCTTACTGTCTCCTGAGCTTGACTGCAATGTACAGAACGGTGAAGGCAAGTACATTAGTCTTACCTTATCTTTTAGCGAAAAGGTACCAGGGGTACCTGCAAAGAGGAACCGGTTCTTGACTTTCAGTTTCCCAAGATTGGCTACAATAAGATGGTTGGATCTGGAGCTTTCAGGAATGAGGAGGACAGGAGCGCCAGCTTCGATGTCCAGAAGAACTCTGGTGGCTCGCTGGGCCTGATCTCGTACCTTAGGGAAGAGAGAGGTTGTCTCAAAAGACGCCCTGTTAATGTCATCGGTATGCTATGCCTCTCCCCAAAAAAGTAAAGAAGAGTGATTTTACAAAAAAAAATATCAAGCGATTATTTTTCGCTACTACCACAATGCTGAAAACCTGCTACTAGTTTCAGTTAATCTCACCAAAAATTCTCACGGCCAAAAAGCCAGGCCTTCCAAGTCTGCCTGAATTCTACACCTTGGGGACTATCACTATTAAAATACTAAAAAATTACACAAAATTTACCGTATTTTTCGCCCTATAGGACGCGCTTTCCCCCCTCCAAAAATGAAGGGGAAATGTGTGTGCGTCCTATGGGGCGAATACAGGCTTTCGCTGAAGCTTGGAGAGAGAGAGGGGTTGGTGCGCACCGACCCCTCTTGCTGTCCAGGCTTCAGGAAGCTATCCGCAAGCCTGGAGAGTCTCGGCGGGAGGCTTGCGGATAGCAGCCTGCACCCCGAAACCTGGTGCGTGCTGAGTAGCACGCCCCGGGCTTCGGGCAGATATCCGCAAGCCTGGGGAGCCTACAGATAGCAGCCTGTTCAGCTCGGGCTTCCCCCGCCCCAGCCCCGCGCCTGGGGGGGGGATTTCCCCCCCCTTTATTTCCCCCCCAAAAAACTAGGTGCGCCCTATGGGCCGGTGCGCCCTATAGGGTGAAAAATACGGTAGTTTGACATGAAATTCAAGTTTCTAAACACAGGAAGCTGCCTTAGATCAGCTCAGACCATTGGTCCACTTACTCTGCATTGTCTATGCCAGTGGTTCCCAATTAGCTAAGTACCACAGATCCCGTTTTTCAAAAGCCAAGGCATAGACCCCTTACTTCTGAAATACTCTGGCCCCATCTGAGCTGAAGTGGAATCTCTCCAAAGCACTCAAAACTGGGGTGCTTTGGAGATTTGGATTTTTAAATTTATTTATTTTTAATGGATACTATGTGTTTGGAAATATACATCGTTTATAGGTCTAGCTCTCAAATCAGTGTGTTTGTTTGAGGAACAGATGACAAAGTAATGCGCCGGCTCGCTATGTATTGCTGTAGACTGTCCCGATTTCTAGCTCTGCTTGCTTGGAAAATGTTGTGGACGTTCAAACTCAATCTTCTGAAATTCCACAAGCTACTTTCATAGGGGCACCATTATGATGTCTGCCATTATGATAAAAGAACTGTGCCTTCTAGTCCTTGGCTGCCCAGGGCAGGGAAAACAGAAGGGCTATCGCAAAGAGGCCTCTCAAATTGCAGAGAAGCCTCCAGTAACCCTCGGAGGGTCCTCGTGTTTCAGAAGGAAGGCATCTCCTGCAAGCTGAAAGGAAAGCTATAAAGCCTACCGTCTGTCCCTGGATTGCTGCTCTCTGCCGCCCCAAGACATCCTGCAGCTGAGTGAAATGCTGAATGAAAGACACCACTTCTGCTTGAAAGCGCTGAGTGTGGACATACTGCACCGATGCCATTTGTAGGCTGACGCGCATATCACAGCCTCTCTGCAGCAAAGGATCGGGCCGGCCGTACCTTGTGGGAAACGAGACAATCAGTGTGCTCCACTCAAAAGTGCTCAGGTGTACCGCGGTCACCTGGCCACACCAGATGACATCTTCGTAACCAGCTGCCATTATGTTTTATTGGCTGAATACTTTTCTCTTCTTCCTTATTATGAGCGGGAGTCAAACAGACCAACGTATCTTGGCTCACCGTGAAATTTGTTCTCTACCCCTCCCTTCTAGAGCAGGAAACACTGGTGTTACACTGAGCTCAACACCCAGCAGAATTTCAGGGGATGAGTCCCTCCCTGACAGCTGAGAACATGGAAATTTGTTCCTACTGTTCTAAACCTCAGGTGCTCAGAAAGCAACGCCAAGTTCCAAAGCTCTCTGAGCAACCCTGAGGCTCAGTACGGCAACAGGAAAGTCCTGCCGTACCCCTGTGCTTCTAATCATAGAATTGTGGGGTCGGAAGCAGTGGGATGTAATCCATTGGTACAGTCAAATGCAACAGTCCTCATTTCCCTAGAGTGGGCACAGGCAGGGGGACATCCTGTCAGTGTAACTTCCTGTTACACTGGTCTGGAGCATCCTTCCCCTGCATGTGACCCGGGAGATGGGCTTGGCTCTGGCTGGCTCCATAAAAGAGCCAAGTCATGCTGCCATTTTCTCCGTCTCAGTCTTGATTCTTGCTGCTGCTCTCCTGCAGCCATTTTGTTATATTAATAGTTACAGATAGGTAGCCGTGTTGGTCTGCCATAGTCAAAACAAAAAAAATTCCTTCCAGTAGCACCTTAAAGACCAACTAAGTTAGTTCTTGGTATGAGCTTTCGTGTGCATGCACACTTCTTCAGTATCTGAAGAAGTGTGCATGCACACGAAAGCTCATACCAAGAACTAACTTAGTTGGTCTTTAAGGTGCTACTGGAAGGAATTTTTTTTGTTATATTAATGTAATTTTGCTGTCTGCTGGCTCTCAGTTCAGTCTCCCTATGAAATACTCACACTTTGTTTGTGCAACTACTGAGAAAAGCCTGCCTTTCAGGGACCGAATTGTGAACTGAAATGTGAGCAAACTTTTTGTTACTTTACTCAGAAAGACTCTTGTGCCTTTAAGAGGGATTAAAGGGGACACCAGGAAATAAACTTAACTAAGAGATTCAAACAAATCTGCAAACTAGCTTCCAGCTATATTGAGGGGAATCTGCTCTGCTACATCACTTACTAGTGTGAGTGAAGGAAGGATAATACTTATCCAATATATCCTTTCCTATTATCCTCAACATTCCCACAGAAGCGACCCTGATGATCATCTAGTCCAACCCCTGCAATGCAGGAATATGCAGCTGTCCCATATGGGGAGCGGACGAGCAACCCAGGCGCTATCAGCGCCACACTCTATCCAACTGAGCTATGATAATTCTGAAGGAAGCCTGATCATAAAGCACATTGTAGAAGGCAGGGACTCTCTTTGATGCTATGCTCTTGAAAAGATGTAATTGCCAGCAGTGAGTGCATTTGAGGATGTTTAAACATGAGGTGCCCAAAGCAGCTCACAACGTTTTGGGTTCTAAGTAAAATATAAAAAACTAAACAAAAATGAGACACAACCTGGCAGATGATGTGAACCAAGTAACAGCTAGGGAAACAAGCAAAACTGGCAGGCGCTGAAAATGAAGACGTCAGAGGCAGGCCTGAACAACAAATGTCTTCAGCCTTGAGGGAGTCAAAGGGATTTCCCAGGAGAGGGCATTCCCAAGCCTGGGCAAAGCCACAGGACCAGATATTAGCAGGATATGCACCAGGTCTCTGCAGAGGACCTCAGGAAGCACGGTGGCAGAACCTTGCAAATGACAAAGCTAATGTTGGCTTCCAGTGCCATCGCTCCTGAGGAATGAGTTTGGAATGAAGTGATGGAGTGCTCACATGGAAGGATGGACCAGACTATGGGTGAAGAACTGCTCTGAGATCTTTGCCCAGGCTTGGGAATGCTGTCGCTCTCAGGGGGAACCTCTATAAACACCACACATAAATCTAATGTACAGTGGTGCCTCGCAAGACGAAATTAATTCGTTCCGCAGGTTTTTTCTTCTTGTGAGTTTTTCGTCTTGCAAAGCACGGTTTCCCATAGGAATGCATTGAAAATCAATCAATGCGTTCCTATGGAAACCGCCTTCAGACCAGGTCCGGGGACAGTCTGTCCCCCGACCTCTTCTGAAGGCTGGGGGGGCAAGGGCTTTTCTTCCCACCCCCAGCATTTTAAAAAACCCCGGGACAGCGGAGACTTCTCCGCTGTTCCTGGGCGATTTAAAAGCCCCCGGGAAGGCAGGCAGGGGGGAGCAAAGACTTTTGCCCCCCGCCGGCCTTCAGAAGAGGTCCAGGACCTCTTCTGAAGGCCGGCGGGGGGCAAAGGTCTTTGCTCCCCCCCGCCTGCCTTCAAAAGCCGTCCGGGATAGCGGGAAATGCTTCCCTGCTATCCCGGACCGCTTTTAAAATGCTGGCGGTGGGGAGCAAAGCCTTTCGGCCCCTGCCGGCCTTCCTGGACCTCTTCTGAAGGCCGGAGGGGGGGAAAGGCTTTGCTCCCCACCGCCAGCATTTAAAAGAGGTCCCCGGAGATTTCCCTATGGGCTTTCTTCTTGTGAAGCAAGCCCATAGGGAAATTCGTCTTGCGAAGCAACTCGCAAACGGAAAACCCTTTCGTCTTGCGGGTTTTCCGTCTTGCGAGGCATTCGTCTTGCGGGGCACCACTGTATTTTAGTTTTGTTTTGGTCTGGTCTGAAACAGGTGTGGTAAGCTTTAGGGCTCTAGAACTCCCATCATCCCTGCTCACTGGCCGTGCTTCATGGGGCAACACCTGGAGGGCCAAAAGCTCCCCACACCTGGTTTGGAAGCACCAGTGGAATCCTACTGATCGTGCCGAAGCGGCCTAGCCAAACAGCAACGTCTCCATCACCTACTTGTAGATCTGAAAGATGAGTGCCTCTTCGCCGCTGGTAGTGAAACGTTCCCTGTACAACTCTCCGTGCGAGGTGAGATCACTGAGGGATAGGCTTCCAAGGCTCCCTTGAAGGGCCAGATCTCCTTCTACAAGAACAGAAGATGGTTCAGACACCACGTGAGTGAGCATTCACTGCCAGCAAATTTAAAGCCAGTAAAAGGGTCCAGGGAGGCGAGACCAGAAGTGGGTTATGAGAAATCGAAGCGGAAGTTTCAAGGTGCTCTCTCTGGCTGACAGCAATAGTCAAGCTGTAACTCTGAACTCCCTCCTGCTCAGCATTCTACAATAGGGAAAGGGATCAGGATTTTGAGGAAGCCAAAAAAAGGGGGTGAAATCCTCTTCCTTGATAAGATATATAATGGAAGAGAAGGAGGAGGGCTGGGTTTTCAAAACTAGTAAAGCCCTGATAGGTGAATCTACCGTACCAAACTAATAATAGCTGATGTTGTCTTTGCTTTCGTAATGCACTTCTTTAGTTATGTACCACATAAACAACCAAAGCAAGACATTTATTAGGATAAGGATTTTCTTGCTAATAGAATGCCCAATGTTCACCAGCAGCTCAGAGCAAAGTTATCAGCCAGCAGGTCATTTTTAGCTGTAGTTTACATACTGCTCTGAAGTGCCTTCTTAGGAAGTCTCTCGCTTTGCCACTCCAGGAAGGCCACACACCTTGGTTTCTGCTTGTGCTTAACGAAATTAACTATGGTTTAACATTACGTGCAATCTGGGAGATATTTGCTCTTTGCCAGATGTCAAAAAAGCCATGAATTTGGAGATCTGAGTCTCATCACCAAATTCAGCTGCATGTTCCCTTCCTCCGGTTTTCTGCTAGGCAAATTGGGTATTTAGCAAGTCCAAAAGGGACGTATGTGGCACAAGGGAGCAAGGCCGGCAGTGATTCCCAAGTGTGAAAATCATCCCGAAACACAACTCTCATTTCTATAATCAAATCCCCACCCCACCAAGAAGTGTAGGCAACTCACACTCACCAATCATTTCCACATGAGTGGCCAGTTTAGATACATTCGCTTTAGCAAGTTCATTGGTCGTCTTATTCAGAACTAAGGAGAGGGAATGAACCTAATAAAGCAGAAAGGGTGAGACTGGAAACATGCTCAGATGTATGACCTTTTCCATCCAAGTGCTACAAGCCTTCCTCCTGAATATTATTCCTCAAGGCACATTTTAAAGGTCATCCTTATGAGACAGAGATTCAAGAAATCTAGAAGGCAACAGGAGCTAGCAATACAGGTACGAGACACATCCAGTAGAATTTGCCTTACCATATAGCTGGCTACATACTGGGTCTAAGAGTTACTTTGACAGGAAGGCTAAATTCAAACACTACCCTGGCTATTGATTGTATCAACCACAGTTCAGAATACAAACTATGATTTGGGGGGGGGGGGGTGATTTTTGTTTTTTTTTTAAGCCAGGCAAACCATGGATTACAGTTGTTTCTTTGCTTTCAACTTCCAACTGCTTGGCAACCAGAGGAACATAGGAAACGCCTTATAATGACCATTGGTTCATCTATGACCATTGTTTACACTGTCTGGAAGCAGCTCTCCAAGAATTCAGACAGGGGACATTTTCTCACCCCTACCTGGAGATTCTAGAGATTGCTTTCTTTTGCTTGCATAGCAGATGTTCTGCCACAGAGCTATGGCGCTTCCCCAAATATCCAGCTCACAGGTCCAGGTTCAGTGGTCTCCAGAAACAGGGGGACAGCTACAACAATGGCTTGCCAGTATTAAAACACTATGCCAAATCATAAACAAACCATGGTTTACAAAGCCACATCAAACTAGTTTCTGATTCTGCACTGAGAGCTAATTATAAGCCAGTTTGCAAAATAACACAGCAAAGGATAAATCTCCTTTAACAATGGTTTAGCACAATGTCTGAATCAAGCCAACCTTCATGTCTCCAACTCTCCTTCAGAACTTTTGTCATCTGAACAATCAAAAGTATGTTTTGAAATACATCTGAATGCCTACTCAAAAAACAAATACAAACTTAGACACATATTGATTTGCCTTACTGGTTTGTAGTCAACACAAGCCTACCTTCATGCTTGACTTGGAAGAGAGGAAAAGTATTCCCACCTGCATACAAGTTTGGAGAACAGAAGAGCCAGCAGAAGTTTCTTCTCTTCCCCAAACTTCTGTGCAAGTGAGGGTCAAACCAGGCATGACATGCAGTTATCCTTGTAATAAACAGCCAACATGAAAAGCATGAGATGGAATGAGGAGGGCTTCAACCCTTTGCTTCTGTCACAGTGCTGAATTATGCCCTGTAAAGTCTTCAGTTGGCAAGGGGAGGCCATTGCAAATAGCAGGCAGAAAATGTGATGATTCCATTCAGGACCAAAAGAGGAGCAAAGAGTGAATGACCCCTCGTGCCACAGTCTGAATCCATCTCCTACCCATCCACGGCACCAGCTGTTTTATCTTTTTAAAAATCAGCTATGCAAGAGCAAACTCTATGATGCACTGGCTTAACAGAAGACTCTGCCTCTGTCACAAGGTATCTGACAAGTGCAGAGCTTGGAAGAAAGCCACTTTTCTTTCATTTATTCTGCTGTTTAGAGAAGTGAAGCTCCTGGTTTGAATCCAACAAAGCTCTACTCAAGAGTAGTAGACCCAATGAAATGGAAGGGCCTCTTGGCCATGTCCCTAAACATCCATAGGTCTACTCTGCGTATGATTAGCATTGGATACAACCCTGTTTCTCTTCTCCAAAGTGGCAACACAGAAGCGTCTACTGGGAGTCCTACTTGCCAAAGGGACAACCTGGCAAGTAGTCACTGCATGGAGACATAATTTATGAAGATAAACAGGACCCCCTGCCCCTCTCGTACCTTCAGATCCAGTTTGGTATTTAGAGAGTCCTGGCCTTCCGAGGCTGACAATACATTTGCCTCCGATTTAACGGTATGCTGCACATCTTCAGGCTGTGACTTAAAGCTGTGATTCTCAGCAGTGGACCCAATCCCAAAGAAGTCCAGTATCACCACCCAAGTTTGCAGAGTTATCAAAACATCCAAACAGTTAAAGTCAACATCCACAATACGGTTGATTCTGCCATAACTGGAAGAGAACTCGGGGTGCTTCTTGTCCACCAGCAACATGTTGATGTGGACCAAGGAATCGTCAAAGTCGCTCTTCCCGCAAGGTGTAGCTGTCCTTTCGGCGGTGGGAGAAGGGGGCGGCGTTAACGGATAGCCTGAGTCTGCATCTTCTTTGTGCCTTCTTTGGGAGACGCAGGTGGGCCGCTGATACAGCTGGAAGACATTAGGAGCTTCCTCCATATGAGAAGGGAGGGAACGGGGCATGTCTGGATATTCCACATTAGACACGGACGGACAAGACTGGGAAAGGTACTCCTTGTGTGCTAAACTGGATGGTTTGGGTGCTCCGCGTGACACCATGAGGTTCTTATACAGAGAGTCTGGATTCTTCTCCAGAAGATCCTCCATTAGCAGAGAACGTAAGGCAATCTGAATGGATAAGGTATAAGGGTGGTCCTTGGCAAACTCAACGTCAAAATCCTGAAATTTCAAGCTAACCAGGCCCTGTGCCCCAAGCGTAAGGTCACCACTCAGCTGAACCTGGAGCTCTGAAATGTGAAAGGTGGCTTGTATTTGAGTAAAGGACTGTGCCACTTCCTTGACGGGCACAAATTTGTTTGAAGACGCAGAAAAGCTGGAGTGACTGAAGAGCCCATTTTCCTTCCTGTCGGTGGAAAAGTCCGTGCTCATGCTGCGGTGTGATACTGATGGGGAGCTGGAGCTGGGATACGGGGAGGATGGAAAGCTGGATGGTGGCTTGGTCAAATCTTCATTGCAAACTAAGTTGTCAAGGGTTTGCAAGACTTGCTCATACACATGTTTTGCCAGCACCACCTTTAAGGGGAAAGATGTGCATTGTAAAACACTTGGAAACTGAGTTTCAAGAAGTCTGGTGATACTTTCAACCACATGTATCATGCTTCTTCTGGCATGAGAGTAGGGCTGTTCAGATGAAATTTTCCCCACTTCTTCAGTGAACACATGGTGGGGCAAAGATGGTTCACTGGAACTTACCATCCTCTGCTGGATAAAGGGACCCAATTACTGCTGGACTAATGTCTCCAACTTATCAAGACAGAAAACTTGTCAAGAAATCTGCATGTGCTCCTCTTCACCCTCTCTTCCAGGAAACTTCAGCGTAGTTTCCTGTAGCCTAGTTAGCCTAGATCAGAAGTCCTTTTGTCTCTTGCCTATTGAGAAAAAAATTCTCTTCTCTTACCTTTAAACTACCGTATTTTTCGCCCTATAGGACGCACCGGCCCATAGGACGCACCTAGATTTGGGGGGGGAATAAAGGGGGGAATTATTCCCCCCCCCCCAGGCGCGGGGCTGGGGGTGGGGGAAGCCCAAGCTTCCCCCGCCCCCAGCCCCCAGAAAGGGCCCGAGAGCGCTGGTGAAGGTGAGCGCACCTTCGCCATCGCTCCCGGAGCTTGTGGGGCTGGGGGTTTGGGAAGCCCGAGCTTCCCCCGCCCCCAGCCCCCAGAAAGGGCCCGAGAGCGCTGGTGAAGGTGAGCGCACCTTCGCCATCACTCCCGGAGCTTGCGGGGCTGCGGGCAGGGGAAGCCGGAGCTTCCGCCGACCCCAGCCCCCAGAACGGGGGCTGAGAGCGATGGCGAAGCTGCGCGCAGCTTTGGCATCGCTCTGGGAGCTTGTCGGGCTGGGGGGATAGCTTCCTGAAGCCTGGAGAACAAGAGGGGTCGGTGCGCACCGACCCCTCTCGCTCTCCAGGCTTCAGCGAAAGCCTGCATTCACCCCATAGGACGCACACACATTTCCCCTTCATTTTTGGAGGGGGAAAAGTGCGTCCTATAGGGCGAAAAATACGGTAATTATCTTTCCTTAGCTTTAAACTAATCTTTCCCGCCACCTCTATTTTCTTCCACAGCTCCTCTGCTGTTGCCAAAATGTTTCTAGATAGGCAGGAGGGAGAAGGACTTCTGGCCTAGGCTAGACAGGAAACAAAACTGTGGTTTCCTGGCAGTGGAATGTATGCAAACTACTTGAAGAGTTTCCTAACTAGACAACTTGGAGGCATTAGCCCAGCAGTGATGGGCTCCCGGACCAGGAGAAGAAGAGCCTAACTACAGCGGCCAGTCCAGGCCTATTTTACCAATGCTGTGCAGCATTAGTGAGAAAGAGCTCTCTACACCTGCAAGATGGTGGAAGTACCGTCAGTGAAGAAGTGTGGCCAGCGGGTACATTAGCCTGTAAGCAGTATCACTGTGTAAATGTGTAAAGGGAGTTTCTTCCAAACAGCCCTTGTTAAACTATTATTCACACTAAACTCCATGCTACAAAATCAGCTAGAGGACAGTATGCTGGCAGGACCATACTTTTATTGCAGGTGCTTGAAACTGCCCCACACAGAGAGAGGCCACTTTGTGAATTACAACAAAATAGAAGGAGAGGAGTTAAAGGTTATCACACAGGGACCACTCTACAGCATTTTAAATGTGGTGGGGGGTATTGTTTTGATTTGTTTTAACTATTTATTTTGTGCTTTTATCCTGCATTTTTTTATCTTGTGAACCACCATGAGATCTTCGGATGAAGGGTGGTATATAAATATAATCAATAATAATAATAATAATAATAATAATAATAATAATAATAATAATAATAATAAATGCAGCATATGTACCACTGAGAATCCTGGAAGAACCAACCAACCAACGGCATCATAGTCACCTCTAGCAGGAGGACCACTACCCAAAATTAGAAACAGAAGTGTACTCTACCCGTAGAGGGTTGACAAATTTCCCCTCGATCCGCATAAGGCTTGAAATTTCAACATCATCGTTCATGGAGAAGGCCAACTCTGCATCGCTCTCTACTGGAATCTTCTCCAGTTTGAACTGGATAGTAGCATTATTCAAAATATGAAACGCTGCAATTAAGGAGACGTGTGTTCAATGTTATTAAGGTCTGGATTAACAGTCACATTATGCGTTATGATCTGATAAGGACCAGAGATCGGTCACTAATAATAATAATAATAATAATAATAATAGTTTTATTATTTATACCCTGCCTACCTGGCTGGGTTTCGCCAGCCACCCTGGGCGGCTCCCAGCAGAATAGTAAAAACACGATAAAAACACTCCAGGCTATAAGCAGCAGCTTCACCAGCCAAGATAGAAACTTTGATTCCAATTCTGTTGCTCGAACTCACATGCTGAAAAGGTGCTGCCTGCTACAACCCGTAACAGCCTGCATTATGCAAATTAGTGATTGGGCATTCACAAATCCACTTGGTAAGAACCAAAGAAGAGCCCTGTTGGATCAGGCCAAAGGCCCATCTGGTCCAAACACCCTGTTCTCACAGTGGCCAACCAGATGTCTATGGGAATCCAACGAGAGCTCTCTCCCCACCTGGAATTCCCAGCAACAGGTATAGTCATCGCAGATAGCAGTCACTGACAGCCTGATCCCCCATGAAATTGTTTAATTCTCTTCTAAAGCCATCCAAATTTGTGTCCGTCACTACATCTTGTGGGAGCAAATTCCACACTTTAACTACACTTGAACTACAGTGGTACCTCTGGTTACGAACTTCATTTGTTCCGGAGGTCCGTTCTTAAGTTGAAACCGTTCTTATCCTGAGGCCCGCTTTCGCTAATGGTGCCTCCCGCTGTGCGCATGCCTCTGGCACATGACTTCCGCTCGTATCCCGGGGCAAAGTTCGCAACTGGGAGCAACTACTTCCTAGTTAGCAGAGCTCATAACCTGAAGTGTGTGTAACCAGAAGCGTTCATAACCAGAGGTACCACAGTATGTGCTGTGAAGAAGTACTTCCTTTTGGATGTCCTGAATTTTCCAATGTTCGGCAGCGCACAACTCTCATTACTGGGGCTTTTGTCCGTGGTGAGGTTTGCAAAAGTTAAAAAAAAGAAGCAGAAGTCTCTCCTCCTGCTACTAACTGTAGCCCAGTACAAACAGAAGACCATGCTCACCCACAGCCCTGAAAAATTCCAGGTTTCCGGAAAGAGATGACAGTCAAAGTCAGTTGCCTTTGACTATCTTCTCTTCCCAGAATCCTCTAGAAATACAAAGCCATGCTAAGCTGTGCGAATCGGTTAATAGTTGAGATCTTTTGTGTCTAAAATTACTTCAAAATGGGAAGAAGCTATAGATCGGTGTTTCCCAAACTTGGGGTCTCCAGTTGTTTTTGGACTACAACTCCCAGTGGACAGAGTTGATGGGATTTGTAGTCCAAAAACAGCTGGAGACAGAAAAGTATTGGAAGACACAAGAACTACCCACGCTGGAAGAATGGCAGACGAAGGTGATTGACTACATGGGACTGGCAGAGATGACCGGCAGAATCCGTGACCAGGGAAAAGAGACGGTGGAAGAAGACTGGAAGAAATTTAAAGTTTATCTTAAGAACTGTTGTAAAATTAATGAGTGTTAAAATGTCAAGGGAAAAGAAAAATACAGAATTTCAGCTGTAATTGACTGAGTAAGAGAAGAATGGGGAGGAAAAAAAAGAAAATAAGCAATTAGTTAATTGAAGTGAGGGGTTGCTGAAGAAATTATAAAACAGGGATGCAGGAAAGGGGAGGCATGGGGAAGTCAGGAAAGTAAAATTTATGAAAAAGAGGTTATGAAATTATACGTGTTTATATGTTTGTTTGTCTATGTATTGTGCATTATTTTGTTTTTATTTTGTGTTGGAAAATTAATAAAAAATTATTTTTTAAAAAAAACAACAGCTGGAGACGCAAGTTTGGGAAACACTGCCTTAGATGAAAGAAAACACCTATTATCACTTAATACAAGGGTGGGGGAACCTTTTATCCCCCCAGTCCGAGGGCCACATTCCGTGCAACCTTCCAGGGGCCACATGCCAATGGTAAGCAGAGCATCAAATGTAGATTTCACCTTTGTGCAGTAGGCTAGTTTTTTATACACACACCCCTCACTTTACCCTACATTCTGGAAAGCAAGAAGCATTATCAGGGCACATTAAAGCTAGGCAAAAACTCCCAAGGAGAGCGTGATGCAAGATCAATGAAGAGTCCCAAGTGCCAGACAGAGAGGCCTAGACATCTGCATGTGGTCCCTGGACCCAAAGTTCTCCACCCCTGACTTAATAAAAAACCAGATTGACTGCATGGCTACCAACAAATCCGTAGCTCTGACAAGTGGGAGCAAACGAGCCCAAGCCTTGTTTAACTCACCATGGCCTTTATGTAAGGATTCAAAGAAATCGTGCCGAGTGAATTGAGGATCTTCCTGGCTGCTGCCACTGCTGCTAGCAACGCCCAAAGGAGGGTGCAGCGCATCTGGCATCTCAGGCATCTCAGAAGAAGCTTCTTTCTTGGCTGCTAAATGACTGCTGTTTAGAGAATACATTTTAATATCTCTGATTTCAACCTGAAGCCTATCACTTCTCAGACTGTCCTCTCCGGCCACAAAATTCTGGATCGATATTTGCCCTAAATGCCCCACCAGCAGCTCTGGGCTGCCCGGCTTCCGGGGTATGGATACCACTGGGGATTCAATGTTCACATTCAAAATAAGCTTGATCGTTTCAGTTTTGAAGCGCACCGGAAAGACCTCCTCCCCTTCGCTGTTTTCCAAATTGAAGGGGTCTCTGGACCGAGGTGTCGTATCGAACAGAGACACCATTTCGCTATACTCAGCCGTCTTCGTGGCCAAGACGGTGGTCACTTTCGTGGCTGCACTCTTCAGCATGCTGCGGAAGTTCTCCTCCAGCTCGTCCATGGACAAGGTGATCTCTTTCAAGAACTTGGCCGAGTGGTTGTAATGCAGCGAGGCCATCCTGAGCTGGAGCGAGCACTCCTCTTTGGACTTCTCTGAGAAAGTGAAGCTCAAGGCGTCAGGAAGGCTACTGGCATCGTCGAACTGGAGAAATGTAGGCTTGAAGGAGCCCGTGACGTGGGTGAGGTTTTCATACCGCGTCATATTCCCAATGCTTACGACATACTGGTTTTTCATGCTGTCCAGAGTCAGGTCCATAAGATGCAAGCAACCCAGAGAGCCATTTATGTCCAGCCTGCTGCCCATGGAGACGTTCACTTTGGTTCCACCAATGCTTGCCGTTGCAATTTTCCGGCCAAGTTTTTCTCCGTTCACCATCGTAACCGTCCTAAGGAGAAGGACGTTTAACCAGCGGATGTCTACTGCTACCTCTGTACTCTGGGCGTGGGTGGTCTGGAAGGTTTCCTGCTCAGTGAAATGCCTTTCTGCATCAGTCAGGAGTGGCTGAGGACTAGAATCGTCTTTCTCCTTCGGGAAGGACTTTTGGAGAAAGCCAATCAGCTCAACGATCGTCTCCGGGTTGAGAATGATATCCAGGTTGTTCATCTGGACCGATATCACTTGGAGAGTGCTGTCCAAGTTCATGGAGGGGCACTCTGCGCTCACAAACTGGTATTCCAATTTAATTAAGGATTCGTCGTCCTGTGGGAAGCTGCCAGGCAAATCACTTGACGCCACAGCGTATTTCTTGGTCGAGTGCACCCTGTCAGCTACACGAGCCTCATCGAGCCCACCGACAGGGGACTGGGCTCTGCTGTCCCGGAGGCTTCCTGTTGGAACATCGAAACTGAGATTCTTGTGAGAAGCCATCAAGAGGTCAAAATCAGAACCGTAGGTTTGCATAGTGTCAACCAGCAGCAAGCCGTGGACCGTGAGGGAAACTTCTGCGTCGTAAGGCCTCTTCACAAAATGTGCATTCGTGCCAAAAACCTTGAGGACGGAGATATATCGGCCGTTGCTTTCAACGGCTAATTGCATACAGTTAACTTGGAACTCCGCTAAAAGCAGTTGCGATTCTACAAGGACTTCCTTAGTGTGTTGTTCTACCACCATCACGCTCTGTGTTAAATTCACCACAGAGCTGTGCAAACTTCCGCGCTGGTCCAGATCTGAAAAAGTCACCTCTTTGCCTATCTGCGAAGTGCCCACAATGTCCGTATCGGATGTGCTCAGCCTTCCAAAGCAGTTGTTCAGAGCCATTATTTTATCCTCGTTGATGTGTATTTTCAAATCGGGCAGATTCCCAGACAAGACGGCTCCAGGGTACTTGGGATCAGAGGTGTAGATCAACCTGCGTTCCAGCTGCAAGTGGACGTTGAATTTCTCCACCACATGGGTTGGGCCAACATCACTGTCCTGGGCATGCTTCCAATTGTCTTTCACTCGGCCGACCATGATCTGCAGATCCATGAATGACAAGCTGTAGGTCTCATACATTTTTTTACTCATCAAGTGCGCTTGCAACTGCGCTTCACTGATTTCTACCCCCGTGAACTTGAGAGTTTTGTCCTCGCCAGCCACACTAATTTCAGGAGGCGGGCTGCTTGGAGGGGTTGCAAGAGGCGTTTTATACTCATCGTCGCTCAGGTCACTCAGCTCTGAAGATGGACCACCGGAGCTCCTCTTTTTGTGCTCCTCTAGAAGGTTGAGAAGACAGGAGAGAGAAATTTAGTCAGGTATTCTCTCTTTCTCAACCTTATGCTCAAAGTCTATCCACGAACAAAGTCTGTCTGCTACGACTGGACAGTGCCAATCCTGAATGTGTTGGATTTGTGACCATTATGCTCATTTGCCTTCAGTAGCAGTAAAGCTCTCCTGGATGAAGTATTAATTGCCTCTGGTCTATTTTTTGGGAATCCTGCAATGTGCTAAGTTTCTTTTACTCTGCTAATTATACGTTGGAATCTGCTCTGGGTCCATATGAGCAGAATTCATGGCATAAGGTAAAGGTAAAGGTACCCCTGCCCGTACAGGCCAGTCTTGCCAGACTCTAGGGTTGTGTGCTCATCTCACTCAAGAGGCCGGGAGCCAGCGCTGTCCGCAGACACTTCCGGGTCACGTGGCCAGCGTGACAAGCTGCATCTGGCGAGCCAGCGCAGCACACGGAACGCCGTTTACCTTCCCGCTAGTAAGCGGTCCCTATTTATCTACTTGCACCCGGGGGTGCTTTTGAACTGCTAGGTTGGCAGGCGCTGGGACCGAACGACGGGAGCGCACTCCGCCGCAGGGATTCGAACCGCCGACCATGCGATCGGCAAGTCCTAGGCGCTGAGGTTTTACCCACAGCGCCACCCACGTCCATATTTCCCATATTTCATGGCATAAATATGTGTAATTAGAAAAGAAACTGGCATAGGAACTGAACTCCTTGCTGCTTCCAGGATTCTGGTTCCTTGCATTCAAAATCAGAATATTCAGTCACAGTTTTAGTTGTTTTTTTTCAAAAGGGTTTTTTTTTAAAGGACTAACACTGATGATACCCTGCAGATTCTCTTCCTATTCAAAGCATTTTGAATAAAATAACAATTTTCTGATTTCAAGATTAACAGGCATGCTCCTCCACCACCGTCACTCTACTAAAAGTGTAAACAGTACCTTGTGTGTTGGTAAGCAGCATTCTTCCCAAATCGATCACTACCAAAACTGGATCAGCAAATTTAAAGTCATCGGGGAAGATCACCTGAGGAGCAGAAATATCAAGGCACACTGTCCAGCGCTTGCTTTCTTCCTGAAAAGAAAAAAAAAACTTTAAAAAGAAGTTTATTTATTATGTATAGGTCCAATAAGTTTGCAAGAAAACAGCTAGCCCCAAATACTACTAAGGAACATTATAACATATGGCGTTCATATTATGTGCAAGCCTCTGTTCATTTGGTTTTGCTGTTTTCATTTTTGCTTTATTAGCTATTGTCATTTTTATAACTGCAATCATGAAAATAAAGCAGTAGAAATGAACAGCTAATAATTGCAAGAGCACTTTATGAATTTTATTTGTTCAAGAAGCTGAATATTATCCAAGTTGTGTAAGTAACAGGGTAAAACAATTACCAATAACATATAGTTTAAAACCAGCAAAATTTAAAACTAAGTAAATGTAAATTTCATCTGGTTGAAACGAAAAGGGTTTTAACAGGCATCTAAAACATATAAAATGAAGGTACCTGCCAAACGTTTATTCAGGGAGTTCCAAGGCACACAAAAATTAAAAACAGCACTGACAAATCAGTATAGAGAGACAAAAAGAGTGAATAATGCTTGTGTAACAAAAACATCTTCATAGTATGTCCGAAGACAACCAGAGAGGAAGCTGTTTTGGTGAGCGACTTCCCCCCTAAAAGTCCCCCCCAAAAAACAGAACCAAAATGGGCATAAAACAGAGTAGGTCAACAACTTTTACCTGAACCCCTAAAAAGAGGGGGTAGATCACTGTCAGATTTTAATTCTGAAAGTAGATCGCAGTCCCTTGGGAGTTGGCCACCCCTGCCATAAATAAACCAGTTAGCTAGTGTAACTGATGTAAAATTGGTATAATTTGAGCCAACTCTTGTATGGGAAGCCACCTTATAATGAATAAGAATTATCTACACAGTGACTGGCAGCTGCTAACCAGGAATTCAGGCAAGGAACATTGAGAGCCCTACCTAGCAACCTTTCCTGCATGCAAACCGGGCGCTCTGTCACTGGTTCTGCTATTCATATTCCAGCCAAAATCCAGGCCAACCATAGTTTGCAAAAAAATATAAAAATAAAAATCCATGCAAATTTCCCCCCTTAATATGCCACATTTTATACACTTAATTTTTCAAAGTGTGTGCTTGTCCATTGGTCCTCTCTCCCTTCTGATCCAGAGACCGACATTACATTAAGCTACTTTCACGCTGATACACATAGATGCAAAGAGCACAAGTCACCATCCTTTGAAGTCCCCTTACAATGAAATCCCCCACAAGCAAGCGGTCGATGGTTTGCCTGATTTCGGCTTTCGTCTGCATTTTGAGCTTGTTGTACTGTCTCCTGGCAGCTGCAGCCACTCTCAGCTCCAGCTCAGACTGGCATCCGAAACCTGCACCGAGAGACAGACAGAGGTGGATGCCAGAGTTTGCTTACACTTCAATGGTACAGAAAGGAAAAAAGTAACAATCAATGGAGATAAGTTTCATAGGCAAAAAAAAAGGGGGGGGATTTCCAAGTTAAGAGAAGATTATTTTCCCTCTTTTATGAGAATAAAAGTCAGAAGGTTTCTCTCTAACTAGGCAACTAGTCAAAACAAAAAAAATTCCTTCCAGTAGCACCTTAAAGACCAACTAAGTTAGTTCTTGGTATGAGCTTTCGTGTGCATGCACACTTCTTCAGATACACTGAAACAGAAGTTGCCAGATCCTTCTATATAGTGAGAAGGTGGGGAGGGGTATTACTCAGAAGGGTGGTGGGAATGGGTGATTGGCAGATAGCTGTGATGAGCCTGTTGACGACTCTTAACGACTGCAATAGGTCTTACAGGAAAAAGCAAGGGGTGAGAAGGTGAAAAATGGCATTGTCATGTATAATGAGATAAGAATCCAATGTCTTTGTTCAGACCAGGTCTCTCCATGGTTTTAAGTTTGGTAATAAGTTGCAATTCAGCAGCTTCTCTTTCCAGTCTATTTCTGAAATTCCTTTGTAGTAAAACAGCTACTTTGAGATCTTGTATAGAATGTCCTGGGAGATTGAAGTGTTCTCCTACTGGTTTCTCTGTCTTGTGATTCTTGATGTCAGATTTAGGTCCGTTTATTCTTTGGCGTAAGGTTTGGCCTGTCTGTCCAATATAGAGAGCTGAAGGACACTGTTGGCATTTGATGGCATACACAATGTTAGACGATGAGCAATTAAATAGTCCCGAGATATTGCAGTCGTTAAGAGTCGTCAACAGGCTCATCACAGCTATCTGCCAATCACCCATTCCCACCCATTCTGACTTTATGAAGATAAAACAATGCTCACAGAGGACTCACAAGCCACCGCAGATGTCATTTATGTGCAAGAAACACCCTATGCTCACTAAGTTATTTCTCTCCCAGGTTTAGCTCCAAGAGGGTAATTAGTAATTCACCCCTTGCTGGAACTCTGCAGGTAAGAGCTGAACAGCCATCTGCCGATGGTAATCTAGCTCTTGATTTCTTGCATCGTGATGCTCTTAATATTCTATGCCTCTTACTCTCCCCGGGGGCTCAAAGTCTCCCAGACACTTGATCTGGAAAATCATCCAGGAGTCAGGTCCGCTCAGGAATGATGACCACATCAAGGTAACGCAAGAAAAATTCTAACTTGATGGCCGTCACAACATCTTGGGGCATTGAGTTCCACAGTTTACATATAAGAAAACTCATTCAATTCTTACTAGCGCACATGTATTGCACCGAATAAATTCTTTATTGCTACTTCGACAGTACTTAAGTATGAAGAAAGGAAAAAAGAAAAAGAAAGGAAAGGAAAATAAAGAAATGTAATTATTCTAGCAAAAAACAAGAAAGGTTAACCTGAGGTATGAACCCTTCCCTTGTAGAAGAAATCGGCTACTTTCTTAATGGCTTGCGGATTGTAAATAATATTTAGAGGTCGGGTACTGACTTCCAGACGTCTCTCAAAATTGCTGCGAACTGGGTTTCTCTCATACAGCATCTCAAACACTGGAACAGCAGTATCAGCAGCTGAATCAAAACAGAGCACAAGAGAGATCAGCGATGATGCCACTGACATGCACAGCGCTCAGTTGTATTTTCAGTTGTTAATGATAGATTTGCTACAAAAATGAGAAATGTTACCAGCGCTTTCATTACTCGTGTCTGAAGAGGACGTCTGGAGACCAATGGAAGAGACACAGCCGACTTCTTTTTGCTGATGAGAACAAGAGAGCTATGATTATAGTTTATTATTTATTGCGTTTATATCCCACCTTTTCCTCCAAGGAGCTCAAGGTGGAGTATGTAGCTCTCCCCCCTCCTCATTTAATCCCCACAACAACCCTGTGGGGTAGAATAGTCTGAGAAGCTGTGACTGGTCCAAGTTCACCTAGTGAGAGCTTTATGGCCGAGTGGAAATCTGAACCCTGGTCTCCCAGGTGCAAGTGCAATGCTCGCAAGGCTACACCAAACTGGATCTCGCCACACTGTCCCTTGCGTGTTATGTCCTGCTCATCCAGCATCTATTCAAAACAAAACATCTTACATTCTGTTGTAATTTCTATCATTTCTTGGGCTTATTGGTGCAACTAATGGCCTTGTGGAATTTTAATAAAGGCAGCTGCAATCCTAAACACATACCCACTTGGAAGCAAGTCCCGTTGAAACCAATGGAGCTTAAAGGTAAAGGTAAAGGTACCCCTGCCCGTACGGGCCAGTCTTGACAGACTCTAGGGTTGTGCGCCCATCTCACTCAAGAGGCCGGGGGCCAGCGCTGTCCGCAGACACTTCCGGGTCACGTGGCCAGCGTGACATCGCTGCTCTGGCGAGCCAGAGCCGCACACGGAAACGCCGTTTACCTTCCCGCTAGTAAGCGGTCCCTATTTATCTACTTGCACCCGGGGGTGCTTTCGAACTGCTAGGTTGGCAGGCGCTGGGACCGAACAACGGGAGCGCACCCCGTCGCGGGGATTCGAACCGCCGACCTTTCGATCGGCAAGCCCTAGGCGCTGAGGCTTTTACCCACAGCGCCACCCACGTCCCAATGGAGCTTACATTCAAGTAAATCCTTTTCAGAGTGTGTGATCAAATTCACAAATAGAAGTCAGAATGAAAATACTTTTTTTAAAAAACTGCATGTCCCTTTCTTTGCAATCTCTCAAGCTTAAGGCAAATCATAAGGTATGGGTCACTAACCTGTGGACCTCCAGATACTGTTGGACTATCAACTCTTATCATCCCTGATTTTGGGGCCATGCTGACAGAGGCTCATGGGAGTTGCAGTTCAGAAGAACTAGGGGGCAGCAGGCAGGCAAAAGCTGCTCTACCAGATGTGCCTGCAGCGCAACAGCTGGATAATCCCCCCCAACTCATTTTAGCAGAAAACTGGTTGTCCCCCCAATCCCTTTCATGAACACAATGTAACATATATGTTAAATTCCAAGTTCTGCAACAAATCGTGTTATCGGCACAATTCAACGTACGGGGTTAGGGAAGACAAGGACAGGGAATATGGTCCCTTCCGTCGCTAAATCTCGTAGGAAGAGGCCACCAAGCTGAACCTTGAAAAGGGAAGAATTCCTCCGAGGAAGAGATTCTGCTAAGATGGTTACTCCTAGAAAAAGAAGCACACAAAAGCCGGTGTCATCTTGACTAAAAATAATAGTCACGGCATTGGTCTGCTGAAAAACAGAAACAGGGAAGATAAATGCCCCTAGACAGCAAGGGTTAACGCATCTTGTTTGTTACATCCGCTGCTGCAATCATGTCTGTTCCATATGATTTTTCCCAGCAGTGCAAGTGAAACTGTTTGTGGAGGCACATTGGCCTACATAAGGAACTGGGCCTTTTCCATTGCAGCCCCAAAGAGAATGCAACTAGGACAATTTGTTTGGTTGCAAGAACCGTATTAAAGAATTGGCAGTGTCTGGGTTGTCACCGATAAATGTTAGGTTGGCTCCGTTGTGGGCCCCGTCCGAGCACAGAAAATCAGCCACATATAATTGAGAGAACTGTATTGGGGGGCAGGTCTAAAGCTACCAAAGGATTGTCAGGGATACTGATGTACAGCTGGCGCAGGGAGCCCACCTCGTCCTTGTATCCCACTGCCATTTACTTATTGCCTGGTAAGGTGCCTATTTTGAGCAGCTCGCTGTTACTGCAATTCTCACCAATACCACTACTTCCTGATGGCATGTGCTGTTCAAGAGCAGAAGAGGCTGCTTGGAAGATTTTCCTGCATTAGAAGTGTTTAACACTGCACTAGTGGATCCCCTGCACCCCTGGGGATTCCAGTTCATAATTTTAACAGAAAGAGGCTTCCCGCACATGCACACACACACAACCAATACCTGAAAATTCAAGCTGCATGAAAGCTCTTTCATGGGCCTGCGGGCCCTTCTTCCCAGCATGCAGCAAAGTGACAGAGCCGCCTTGCAGCTGGAGATTTAACTTTGCCAAGACGTGATCCCTCTTTGTGAAGGTGTTTATGTTGGAAACGTCTGCAGCTGGATCAAAAAAATCATCGGCACCTAATAATACAAGGAGAGGAGACAGCAGAGACTTTAGAAAATGCAAAGCACTTGCAAGCAAATCCACCCAACCTTAATTACAGAGTAAGAGCTTCTGGCCATTAATTGTGCTGTTGGTTTTTTGAGGGTTTTTTTTAAAAAAATATGAATACTACTGCACAAACTTAAAGGAGCACAAAATAATTATTTTTAACAATGAACAGAAATCCAGACTTGGCCCAGACTCCTATCTCAGAATTTAATAAGGCTGGATGGAAGAGAGCCTGCAGAATCAGCAGGAAAGTCCCCAGATCCTTCTGGATGCCAAGGCAACTCATATTTTGCCAGAGGCAGATCATTTTAACAGATGTGGAACAGGTTTTAAACTGGCAAGAGCCTAGTCTTGGTCGGGTAAAGTAAAAATAGTACATGCCCAACAACGAGACCACCAAACCAGAGGTCAGCATGGAACTAATAATACAGGGTTTGAGTGCCAATTAGACTCTTTATCAAAACCTGGTCTTCAGAACAGCCATCCACATTTTCTATTGCCAGTCCCGGGAATGGAACAACACAGCTCCCAACTACATCTAGTCAAAACAGGCTCTTACTGGTTTTCCAGCGTAATCAGCATGGATACGTATTGTCCATGTAGTACACAGCAACTACGCAATTTTAACACACATTTCTTAAATAAAGTTCTGGGTCTTGTTTGTTGTGTGTGTGGGGGGGTCCTTATTGTGTACAGTGTGGCAGCACCTTCACCAAGAGCAAGGATGGAAAACCTGCAGCCACACAGGTCCTGTTGGGACTCCTGACTCCCATCACCATAGCCAACGAACAAGGGATGATGGGAAATGTAGTCCAACAACAACTGGAGGGCCACAAGAGTTTCCCACGACTGATCTAGAGCTTCAGGGTAAATTTTCCCGTACCAGCCACATCATCCGGCCTCCACTGTTCAGATGTTTCTGAAAGCAGTCCTTCGAAAGATTCCGTTTCCAGGGCTTCCTGAGAATCGCTGTACCAGCCTCCCCACCCAGGAAACCAGGACTGAAGATAGCGAAGCATTCCACTGCTGCTAGTATCCGATTCGATTGCAATCGTTTCTTCTGAGGAATCGGACAACGGCTCCTTGATGCTCTGCTTGAAATGAGGAAAGGTGTGATTATTTTTTTAAAAAAAGAGGAATTTTAAAAGGTGCTGCTAATCAGAACTATTTTCTCTTACTGTTATTACATGCCTGGAGTGAATGCATGATTGACCTGCTTTATCCCTGCTCTGTCTAAACGTGTGTGGTGGAATGCTGCTACCACCACACCCTCTAACCCACAGCATGATCCAGTGGCGACAGAAACGGGATCCAAACTGGTATTACCGAAAAACAAAAAAGGAGATCAGAATAGCTAGGGAGAGCCCCAAGATTTGTGCAAGAACCAAAAAAAGATATACAAAGAAGGGGAATCTAAGGGGACAAAGAAGTAAACCAAACACAGCCCAATGTGTACTGGAGAAACCTCATTAGCCACAGGGTGTTTGTTTTGGGATTTCCCCCCCTTTGTATCTCACTCTGAATACTGGATAAATCAGATTCAAACAATGCATGAAATCAAATCAATAATTCTGATGTTATTTCACGTGCTTAAAGTCACCGCTCTCGGACATTTCCAGGTTGGGTTGGTTTTCTGTTTGCATCATTAGCAGCTCCAAACCCCCTAAGGTGCTTCTAAATATTGCATCTCATATAATCTCTAACCTCAGCAAGTTCGCAGAATCTATTGTACACTATCTCACGCAAGATTTTCAGCTCCTCAAATGTCTGTTCATCCTCAATGCGCTCTATCTCCTCCTGCAGGCAGAAAAGGAAATATTGACAAATAATCCAGAAAGCTGAAAGACTCAACTCTTCATTCAGATAGCCATTTCTCTTCTTGAAGGAGCCACTTAATCTGAAGTTATGAGAATTAAGCTTTGAAATAACAACACCAACTTAAGTAAATGGTCCAGTCTGGATGCAATGCATTTCGGTTTATTAAGGAGAAAGATGCATGAGCCTTGTATGCATGCACACCACCCCTCAAATCCACAGTGTACCAGATTTCCGCTATAGTTACCTATTACATTCTAACTGGGAAACTATAGTTACTATGATTGGAACCCATTGTTTGAAACTGGTTTCAAATCCTGGTTCCAAATGGCACTCAGAGGCCTACTGCCTCCAACACTGGAGGGAGGTGATAAGGAACCCCTTGGAGTCTCTGTAAATGCTACTTCTGCAGTGAAAATGTTCAACTTCTGCAAACGCTTGCTGCTGTGCTACTTATACAGTGGTGCCTCGCAAGACGAAATTAATTCGTTCCGCAAGTTTTTTCTTCTTGCGAGTTTTTCGTCTTGCGATGCACGGTTTCCCATAGGAATGCATTGAAAATCAATTAATGCGTTCCAAGGGAAACCGCCTTCAGACCAGGTCCGGGGACAGTCTCTCCCCCGACCTCTTCTGAAGGCTGGGGGGGGGGGAACAAGGGCTTCTGAAGGCTGGGGGGGGCTGGGGGGGAACAAGGGCTTCGCTGATCCCGGGACTGCAGGCAGATCTGCACCGCCATCCAGAGCGGGGCGGGACTTAGCGCCCCGCTCGGGATGGCGGCACAGATCTGCCTGCAGTCCCGGGACGGCAGACAGCTCTGCGCTGGCATCCAGAGCGGGGCGGGACTTAGCGCCCCGCTCGGGATGGCGGCACAGATCTGCCTGCAGTCCCGGGACGGCAGACAGCTCTGCGCTGGCATCCAGAGCGGGGCGGGACTTAGCGCCCCGCTTGGGATGGCGGCGCAGATGTGCCTGCAGTCCCGGGACTGCAGGCAGCTTTGCGCGGCCATCTGGAGCGGGGCGGGCTTCGCCCCCGGCTCCCGATGGCCGCGCAGAGCTGCGCTGATCCCGGGACGGCAGACAGCTCTGCGCCGCCATCCCGAGCGGGGCGGGACTTAGCACCCTGCTCGGGATGGTGGCGCAGATCTGCCTGCAGTCCGGCGACTGCAGGCAGCTTTGTGCGGCCATCTGGAGCGGGGCGGGCTTCGCCCCCGGCTCCCGATGGCCGCGCAGAGCTGCGCTGATCCCGGGACGGCAGACAGCTCTGCGCCGCCATCCCGAGCGGGGCGGGACTTAGCACCCCGCTCGGGATGGTGGCGCAGATCTGCCTGCAGTCCGGCGACTGCAGGCAGCTTTGCGCGGCCATCAGGAGCGGGGCGGGCTTCGCCCCCGGCTCCCGATGGCCGCGCAGAGCTGCGCTGATCCCGGGACGGCAGACAGCTCTGCGCCGCCATCCCGAGCGGGGCGGGACTTAGCGCCCCGCTCGGGATGGTGGCGCAGATCTGCCTGCAGTCCGGCGACTGCAGGCAGCTTTGCGCGGCCATCTGGAGCGGGGCGGGCTTCGCCCCCGGCTCCCGATGGCCGCGCAGAGCTGCGCTGATGCCGGGACGGCAGACAGCTCTGCGCCGCCATCCCGAGCGGGGCGGGACTTAGCACCCCGCTCGGGATGGTGGCGCAGATCTGCCTGCAGTCCGGCGACTGCAGGCAGCTTTGCGCCCCGCTCGGGATGGTGGCGCAGATCTGCCTGCAGTCCCGCGACTGCAGGCAGCTTTGCGCGGCCATCTGGAGCGGGGCGGGACTTCTCTGCTGTCCCGGGGAGATTTTAAAATGCTGGGGGTCGGCAGCGAACGCTTCGCTCCCGCCCGCCAGCATTTTAAGATCGCCCGGGGCAGCGGAGAAGTCTCCGCTGTCCCGGGAAGGCAGGCGGGGGGGGAGCAAAGACTTTTGCCCCCGCCGGCCTTCAGAAGAGGTCCAGGACCTCTTCTGAAGGCCGGCTGTGGGCGAAAGTCTTTGCTCCCGACCGCCAGCAATTTAAAACAGGTCCCCGGAGATTTCCCTATGGGCTTTCGTCTTGCGAAGCAAGCCCATAGGGAAATTCGTCTTGCGAAGCGCCTCCGAAACAGAAAACCCTTTCGTCTTGCGGGTTTTCCGTCTTGCGAGGCATTCGTCTTGCGGGGTACCACTGTAAACAACTACCTATTTTACCTAAACATTGCAGCATCTTACAAATATGTATCCCAGGCATAGGAAAACTCCGGCCCTCCAGATGTTTGGGACTACAATTCCCATGATCCCTAGCTAGCAGGACCAGTGGCCAGGGATGATGGGAATTGTAGTCCCAAATATCTGGAGGGCCGGAGTTTGCCTATGCCTGAATCCGAACAAAGGTAAGCTCTAAAATGTTTCCAACAGGCAAAAACATATATATATATTTAAGCCACAAAAGCTCTACAACAGATTACGATTATACATGCCAGTTGCAGTTATAATCTCAAGATGATGGCTAAGATACCATAGCCCAGCTGTTTCCCAATACCTGCTCCTCATCAGACAGCTCCACTTCTTTTAATTTCTTGTAATACAGATCTGTGTACAATACAGCATCTTGGGCCCGATGCAACACGAAATCCCAGGAACAGCGTTCCCTCTGCTCTCTGATCTCCGCAATGTGTGCATTCAGAGCAAAAAGCCACCACTCCCGGCAGCTGAAACATTGCAAATGAATGTAATTCTGGTTATTATTATTATCATCACTCTTTCATTCACTGCCTTCTAACCCACTGCCTCAAGGCATTTTACATGCAATGTAATTAAAAGTCAAAAAGGAAAAGCAACACACACATTTTAAATGAGACTAAAATTCTAACAAGTGGACACTCATGGTTAGCAGTTATCCCTCAGGCTGCAGAAAGATGCAAGAAAAGGATGAGATACAAATGGTACTACAAGGCTCTTGCTTGAAGCAGGCTGCAAGTCTAAATGGGAACACCTTAGCCAAGGAAACACTCTAGCTGGTATTTCATTTCGAGCTCCCCACTTGTTCAATTCTAACTTCATTAACCACTGCAGGAGAGACCCTACAGCCTGCAAGATAAATTTTTAAAACCAATAGTGGACTGCCAAAGGGATCGACTGGTTATACTAAAAAGTCAAAACAACAAGGGGTAGACTATCTCCCATCAACAAGACAAAACTTAAAAACTAAGTTGGGTAAGATAATATAGAATGCTTCTGAATATTACAGGAAGGTGAAGTACAGCTTTAGACCAATATAAATATATATATAAATGTGAGCAAACAATATAAAAGTTGAAAATAAATGATACAATAAGGAATTTACTTCTCTATAGTCAAAATCGGGTTGAAATCCAACAGAATGACAACAAAAATAGTCAAACAGATACATTTCAACCCAATCGGCCTTCTTCAGTGATCAGAAGAATATTATTATAGGCAACCTGTTTACAAAGTATTGGCTGCTCTGTCTAAATGGTGTGCTGAGCTCAGCAGTCATACAAACTCATGATGCACAAGTGGTGCTACTGAAAGCACACCACACGAACAAACAAAAGCCCTTCTTCATCTTAGCACTGTTATCTCCATTTGTCACTTTGCCAAGCTATGACGCTCCTCCAAACTGTAGTTTCTGTGTATGAGAATAATCTTCAGTCCTATTTAAAATTAAGCATAAAAGCAGATGGCAACTCAAGTGAGCATTCTTATCATCAACAACAACAAAAAGTATACCAGAAGGTTTAGGGAACAGTATTTAATTAGGAAAGGGAGACTTGTGTGTATGGTTATTTGATCCAAGAAAACACCGAGCTCATACTTTCCAGCTACGGGGACCTTTGGCTTCCATCTTCTGAATCTGAGTTGTCGCTCTTTTCGATCCAGCTCTTTCAAAAAGTCCATTATCTGTCGGTATTGTGTCTGTGTGAATAAAAGCACCATACAGTGGTTAGGCGATCAGTACGGATGCATTCTGTAACAGAACACAAATGCCAATATTAACAGCTGAACTCAAGAATGAACTTTGCAGCTTTGCCTAAAAAACTGTCCACATGTATAACGAAACGGCAACACGGGCTTTAAGTAACTGTCCAGGGTAGCTGGCAAGGCTAGAGAGACGCAAATGCAGTAACAGATTTATAGTTAGTGGCTTTGACAGTTTATTCCCAAATTCAGATTAAAGAAGCTAAAAAAAGTGATGCGAACACAGGAAGCAATTTCTGAAACCTCCATAGATATCGGCTGTGAGGACTCAAGCTTTGTGGTTTGAAGCAAGCCCTCCCGGCCTGTTAGCTTCACTGCTGACTACTTGCATTTTTTTGTGGCCTATAGGCATGTAAGGCTATGTACTATTGGTAGAAAAGGTGCAGCATGGAAGATCATCATCGTTTTCCCCCCCAGTGCTTCAAGTGTTCAAAGCACTCTCTATACATACCTTGTTGCAACCCTTATAACAGATGTGGAGAATCTTTTTCAACCTGAGAGTTGCATTCCCAAGGTAAAGAAACTTCCAAGGACATCTTTCTAGGAATGGGTGGTGCCAGCCTCATACACCACCACAGAGACCTTTACGTACATAAGAAGCTGTTTTCCATGGAAACAGAAGCTAATGTTCAATTCTTGATAACTCCACTCAACACTCCCCTTTCTTTTGACTCCCCCCCCTCCCCCGGTTTAAAAGAAAAGGCTCTCCAACATTCTTTACCTGCCATAACTGGGCAGAATAATACAAACCAAGGTCAGAGCTGAGGTTTCCTAAAAGCTGAGCAGTTAATGGTTAAAAGAAGACCCAGAGGGCTGGTTGAAATCTGGCCGCAGCAAGCCTACATATTTTGCAATTGGGAGTGGCAGTGGTGAAGTCTAAGAGACTGCGGCTCTCCTAAGCTGCCAAGCAAGTTGATGGCAAAGGAGGAATTCACACAAGGGCCTTTCTATACAATTCTATACAAGCCTGGAGTAAAGAAGGAAGTTAAGCAACGTGTGCATGCATGAAAATATTGTATGCAGGAGAAATGGTATGTGATTTGCTTGAGTGGTATATGTATGCTGATACTCTGTGTTAAAATGAAAGGCGTACGTTAGCATTCCTCTTCTGTGAGTTGTTTGATATGACATTCAGCCTTGATTTGTGTAGGTTTTGCCAACAAGCACTGCATGCCGTTACTGTCTGGCTTCGACAACTGGAAATGTTCGCCTTACAGGGCAACCTCCTTAAAGCAGCTTTTACCTGTGAAAGTTTCAGAGGTATCGTCTCCAGCTGAATGTCAAACTCAAGCCGTGGGGTATTCCGCGATTTGAGGGGCTCCTTGGAACAGTTTCTCTTTAGAAGGGCAGAGGTACACACAGGCTCCATGATGTAGTTATGGTCACGGCTTTCCATGCTTTCATCCATTGCTTCCTGGAAATCATAACCAAGTTAATTCCTCTGAATAGGCAAGCATTTCTCATGCTCGCAGGAAAAGGGAAAGAAGAAGAAGCTTTTACCTGCAACTCCCCAGGTGGCAAGTCTCCCATTAAAGAACTATCAATGTCCCAATAGATGCTGAAGTCAGCAATATCCAGCTGCTTTTTCTTCATTAGCTCCTCCACCTTAAAATGAGGACAACTAGATATGAGCCACAGAAAAACCACACAGTATCAAATAACCAGCACACCTTGTTCCATTTATTACTTTACTGATTTATCAAATTTACAAACATAATACCATCAAGATGGTGCACAAGACAAAGACAGAATATGTTCTAAAAACAACAAAATCGTTTCAACGAAATCTAAAAATGATAGATCTTTACAAATCCTGAAAACAATAAAAAAGTTTCTGCAAACATGCTGAAGATGTCTTCAAGGTGTCTTCATAATCTAAGCATTATGACCAATACAAACAGAAAATGCAACCCAGATCATGCTGCCAGAGACAACAACAAAAGATCAATTGCACTGAACTTTAATTGGTGGCCAGGACCTGCTACCAGGTCACAGCCTGACTTAACGCCAGTCACAGTAGCAGCAATACAGCCATAAATATTAGGGTGGGTTCTGAGTCTGAGAAGGTTGAAGACTACTAGTACAAGGTACTTGTACAACAAATAACATAAATCAAATCACTTGTTACAGGAGAGAGCTGAAAAGAAAAATGAGAAGACAACAGGTTCACTAGCTGATCTATCCTAACTGAAAATCACTATTTAAGCCATCTCTGCCTCAGACCTGAATCAAACCACTGTTTCTTGAACTCACACATCCTTTAGTTGAATTCAGACTTTTTCTGTAAAAAATTCCATCCATGGAAACCAGTGGCATTTTTAAAAGCACTTTACACAACACAGCACTTCAGTTGAGGCAATTCTTCATGGGCACAGCATTGACTCACCGGCTCATTTACGGCATTTTGCACAGATACATTTTTTATGCAGACTCCAAACGCGAACGGTTGAGAAGGATTTGTGACGCCATCCTCAAACCTCAGGTGGACATCTTGAATGTTTAACTGAAGGAGGATAAGAGGGAGAAGGGGAGGTTCCCTTCAGTTAGCAGGTGCAAACTTATTGCTAACAAAGGTTTTAAACACATGAAACAGATGGAATACCGTCTTAAATAGGGAAATGCTGGTCAATCACCAAAAAGTACTAAAGGTTCCAGTCTGGCATAATATACTGCATAACATTTGCTCATGCTACACAGTCGCATGCTCAGCGGCAACACCCTTTGCACTTCATCATTTGCTACAGTAAAATCTTCCTCGTTGCTCAAAAGAGCCTAACTCGCCTCCCTCCTACTCAAAATGAAGTAACACCCAAGCCATCTTTTTGTAGAGGAAATTACAGCTTGGCTTATTTGTTTATTTTGCTGGCCTTGGTAGCCAAAAAACAACAACAACAACAACCTGTGGCCACCAGAACTCTGTCGCTCCTCACAATGACTGGAAGCTTGTACCAGAGAACATATTGTATGTGCCAGAATGAGATTCGGGCCAATCTACTGCTCTCCTCGCCAGCTGTAGGGGAGTGTTCTTGCAAGGATGCTATAAGGTAAAGGTAAAGGTAAAGACACTTCTGGGTCACGTGGCCAGCGTGACAAAGCTGCATCTGGCGAGCCAGCGCAGCACACGGAACGCCGTTTACCTTCCCGCTGGTAAGCGGTCCCTATTTATCTACTTGCACCCGGGGGTGCTTTCGAACTGCTAGGTTGGCAGGCGCTGAGACCGAGCAGCGGGAGCGCACCCCGCCGCGGGGATTCGAACCGCCGACCTTTCGATCAGCAAGCCCTAGGCGCTGAGGCTTTTACCCACAGCGCCACCCGCGTCCCTTGTAAGGATGTTATACTTCCAATGTATTCCAAGCATCTTTTTAAGCAGAGTGCCAAAAAAATAAGCCTGAGCCCTCCTCTCTAGCTGGACCTGACCACAACAGCACTGCCTCCCTCCTGTGGTTTCCAGAAACTGGTATTCAGAAGCATGACTGTCTCCAACTCCAGAAGCAGAGCATAACCATCATGGCTAGCGGCCGCTGATAGTGTTATCCTCTGTAAACTTGCCTGGCCCGCTTTTAAAGCCATCCTGTGGGAGTGAGCTCCGCAATTTAACTACGCGCCGTGCGAAGAAGTACTTTATCTGTCCAGAATCTTCCAACATTCAGTTTCACTAGATGCCCGCAAGTTATTGAGAAATCTGCCCACTCTCTCCATGCCATGCATGCTATAAAATGCTATCATGCCACATCTTACTTGTCTTTTCTCTAAACTAAAAAGCCCCAAATTTTTCTGC
This sequence comes from Podarcis muralis, assembly GCF_964188315.1. Taxonomy (NCBI): domain Eukaryota; kingdom Metazoa; phylum Chordata; class Lepidosauria; order Squamata; family Lacertidae; genus Podarcis; species Podarcis muralis. The sequence continues at coordinate 15,606,751 of NC_135661.1, forward strand.
TACATCTGCTTGATCATTTTGGTTCCTCTTTCCTGAACCCCTTCCAACTCTACAATATGCTTCTTGAGTCGAGGCAACCAGAAATGTACAGTGTTTTCCAAAAGTGGTTGCACTATAGATTCGTACAACGGAATTATGATAGCTGCAGCTTAATCTTCAGTTTCTTTGAAGGTGGGAGAGGGGAAATTGCAGGTCAAATGGTGAGGCACATCAAGGGCCACATCTGATCCAAGCCCCCCCCCCATTTTAAATGTCATGAAGGCATGTTCCCTATAATCCATCTATCAGTCAATTATGATCCCCACAGGCACTCATCATCCGTTCACAAGATTTCCTCTCCCATATGCTGTGCTTGCTACAGCAACCTGAGAATGTGTTTAGGGGGAAGGAAACTTTTTCTCTGCTTGCACACAGTTATGCTGATGGCAGGGTGCAGGGAGGAGACTGTCCACCGATCCAACTTACTTCTATGTTTTCTACGATCCGTGCGACGACAGATGCGGTGACGGAATACCAGTATGATTCTGCTATCTGTTCCCGCTCTTTCTGAAAGAGAGAAAGAGGAGGGGTTCAATTTTGCGCAAGTATGAAAAGAACACCTACAAGTGGCTTTGCGGACTAAGCTCGAGGGGAGGAGAGGAGACATTCCTGAACACTTGTAGGCTCTTGATCAAAATCAGCCACCTATTTCTCATGTTTGAAAATTTCGCTGTCTATAACAGAGATGGAGAATTTTGTGATCCTCCAGATGTTTCTGGACTAACAAAGTCTGTGACCTCTAACCATTGGCTATGCTGGCTAACACTGTTGAGAAGTTGTAGCGCAACAACATGAAGAAGCCCCAGACTCCCCAATCCTGATGTGTAATAAAAGTTCCTCTGCTTACCTACAGCCCCCTAAACAACCAAGATGTTTGAAAAATCTCCTCTCATATGGACCTGCCCATTGGTTGAGATACTCTTCCAAGGGCCTACTGCATGTCCCGTTACCAAAAGAGATTTTGTTGGTGTGAATGTGAAACAGGGCCTTTGCTGTGGCAGCACCCCGATTAGCAAATTCTCTCCCTAGGGAGGCAAGACTCGCTTCAGCCTTTTTAGTGGGCAGAAAACACTTGATTATCTTTCCCCAGTACTCTCTCTGAATTTGGGAAATATAGATGAATGTTACTATTAGGCTATAGCTCTAAGATCACAGAATATACAATAGCCAAGTTCCTCACTGTAGCCAAAAAAATCAGGTCACAGTTAATGGAAAGAGAAATCATGAGTAAAATTATGTGGGGGTTTTTATTTAAAAAACCCTATTTTTTATTGTTTATAGAAAAAGGAACCATTTGTGTGTATGCACATTGCCTTTCAAGGCCATGCCATTTTAATTTGAGAGAAACAAGAATTCGGTTTTCTGGATCCAGCCAGAAGGAATTTGATTTGTGGTTTTAAAGTAATTTCCCCAAATGCAGAGATAGTTTCATTCAAAGCCCCTAAGCAACTCACTTTCCATTTTTCTTCCAGTGCTAATAAAATAGCTGCCTTGCTTTCTTTTTCAAACAGCCTCTCTTTTTCTTCATCAAAATCTTCTTGCTTTTCCAGTGAGCCAATGAGGTGTAATTTTGATACCGATATCACCCATGGATCAGCATGAGGGCGATAAAATGGTATCTGTAATGTTATCTTGCCAATGAAGCCTGTAATTGCCAAGGAGAACAATGTCAGTACGTATAGAAACATCTTCCCTCTCTGTGACTGGTCGCTGACGCAGAAGCTTCCAAATGCAAAAGCTTCCCATTCACTCCAAAGGAAGGGGATGCTGTTCATACAAAAAAACAACACACCCTGTGGGGTGCCAGCAGAGCTCACGATAAGATGCACTGCCTATAAATTCCATACATACAAGTAAGGAATATAAATGTCACTTTCGTGACAAGCATTATTGCAAAATATGATGATCATGCTGTTTAAGTCACTGGAAGCCGCTGAGATTCACAGCCAATTTAATGTTTTAAAACCACCAGGTCACTATAATAAGAACCTTCTTACAAAGGTGTTCCAGTGAATATAACACTTCAACAGCTGCAGAAGCACACTTCTAAAACATACCAGCTTTGACCTCAAAAGGTAGCAAATCCTTCAAGGCCTCTTTCTTTAGTGGTAAATTTTCCAATTCTACAGCACCTGCAAGAACAAATCAACAAAGCAGATTCTGAAGGGAAAAGGCTCCTGTTTTATCATGGTATAGGGAAGGGAGGTCATGAGAAATATATTAAAAGATAGCACAACAACTCATCGTCCAAAAACAAACAAACCCAGGTCTGAAATACCAAAACCAATTAAGCACCACTAAAGGTAAAAGTTACAGGTTGTATCCAATACTAGTAGTACTCAGAGCAGACCCACTGAAATCAATGGGCCTATGTCAGTGGTTTTCAGCCAGTGTGCCGTGGCACACTGGGGTGCCTTGAATGATGGTCAGGGGTGCCAAAGGCAACACTGGCCTCTGTCCCTCTTTCCTTCCCTCTCCTTCCCTCCCTTCCCAAAGGCTTGCACAGCTGTTTGTTGCAGAAGTCCTGGATACAGGCTCCCCAGGTGAATGGTGTCTCTAGGGCTGGTGAGGGGGTGCTGGGTGCCAGGAGAGGTAGCCTTGGACTAAGCAAGCAAGTGGGTGAGGGAGCCCAGCCGGCCAGTCCACCAGCCCTTGCTATTTGGAATGGACAAACAAGTCTGAGGCCCCTATGGGGCAGTGTGAGGAGGCACCTTTCTTTGGGGCAGGGGGTTGGGCAGCTCAGAGACTAGGGGCGGTGGCAGCGGCTGCCCAGAGGACTCCCAAGGAGAGTGGAGAGGAGGCTGAGGAAACACTCCACAAGGGAAGGTGCTCAAAAAAGGGTGAGAGGCAAGGGGTGACATAACTGTGCTCCTGAGCCCCACAGGGGTGCCACAGAAATAATGAAGTTGGTCCCTTGTGGAGCCGTGGACTCAAAAAGGTTGACCTATGTTAATCATGTCCATTAACTTCAATGGGTCTACTCCAAGTAAGACCAGCAATGAATGCAACCCCCCATCATTTGTATTCTGCCCCCCTTCTAAAATCTCAGAGTGGTTATTTGGCCACATCACAACAGTGAGAAATAGACTGGGAGATGCCAGCTTGCCCAAAGCTTCAGAGGCAAATGTGATTCCATTAAGCTATAGGACAGGAAGAGAAAGAACTGCAGGGTCTCTCCACTGGCTCTCATGGAAGACCACTGACTTCTCAAATTGTTCTATTCTGGCTGCTCATTACAAGAACTCTGGTACAAGAAATAGTGCCCACGTTTGTCTTTTTTCCTCCTGCCTTTTGTGTTGTGCTTTTAAAATCATAAGCCTGAGCACAGGGACAGTCTTATCACTGATACCTGTAAACTGTTCTAAGGACCTTTACTGGCTGAAGAGTAAAGTAAATTTGAAGAATAAAAATGCTTTAAATAAAGGTATGTGTTTGAATGTAAGGTGTGTATTTGAATCCTCCTGTATTTCTATACTGGTTCCATGGTAGAACATGAAAACAGACTCTAACTAATGTATGGCATGCTTTAAACGAAATTAGTTCTGTTTGTAACATTCATGCACCTTACCTTTCAGAAGAGCTACTGACAGTTGATCTGTGTTCAGGTTGCTGACATACTTGCCGAGGTAGTTGTTGAGAACCCAGGCTACCAATCCCTCCAACATGACTACTTCTTGGGAGAGGGTAGCAAGGACTGCTATTTCATTCCTGGTTGCTCTCTTCCATAGTTAAGAGGGATCTGCATGAAACGCAGAAGGGGAAAATTAACCTCAAAGGTGCATACATGAAAGCTTCTAAATGCAGCCACTGTCACCACAGCAACAATGAATACTGTCCAGCAGTATCCAGCAAGAAGGAACCATCTCTAGCCCAGGGACAGAGCATTCACCCTGCATGGAGAAAGGTCTGGGTCCTAAAAAGCCACAGCCTCCCTTATGGACCTGCCCATGGGTTGAGATCCAGGTTCAATCCCCAGTATTTCCAGGTAGACCTGGGAAGGTCCCCTGCCTGAAAGCCTGGAGAGCAACTGTTAGCCACAGTAGACAATACTAGCTAGATGGACCAATGGCCTAACTCCTTCTAAGGCAACTTCCTCTGTTCCTAAGAAGCTGTAGAATTTTACTCCTTAAAAACACCTTGCCAGCATTCCCCTGATATGAGTTGTTTCTCCTTTTAAGCTAGTACAGCTTCCTCAAGCTCAGCCCTCCAGATGTTTTTGCCCTACAACTCCCATGATCCCTACCTAGCAGGACCAGTGGTCAGGGATAATGGGAGTAGTAGTCTCAAAACATCTGAAGGGCCAAGTTTGAGGAAGCCGGAGCTAGTAAGTTGCAGCATCAGTCACTGCCTCTGAGTCAATAATGCTGCCATCTCCCCCATCCCCAGTCCCAACACAGGCTGACTAGGTGGGAGCAAACCACACCATTTTAAAATTCCTTTCCTGATGCTCTTCCTGCCTCTGCACCTGCACCTTCCTGCCTCTGCGCCCACCCACTTCCCCAGCCACTACTTGTTTCCCCAGTTTTGTGAAACCCGTATCTGCAAATGTAGGGCTGCCTTCGTTGAGGGCTTTTCCTCACTCCTCATGTCCAACCCCAGCTTACTCCAGACACTCTTATCTTGGCCTAGCAGATTTTAAAAACAGAATGAGATTGACTCCTGAAAGGAAGGACGGAACGTGTGGAGTAGATTTCTGTCCAGCTGGTATGTGCTCAGGCACAAATTAAGCCGTACATGCAAAAGAACAGAGAGCCCACTTAAGGCAAGGGAGCTGAAAGGGTTTCTGGACTGGAGTTCTGGGGGGGGGGGGGGACGGAATAGTTTTTTGTTTGAAAGACAGTGTTGGTTTTCAGCTGTGCACAGCTGGGATGAGGCAAATGTTGCTGGACTACAATTCCCATGATACTTACCCACTGGTTGCATTGGCTGCACCCAACAGGATTTAGACTCCAACATCTGGAGAGTCACAAGTTCTCCCTCCCTAGTGTACTGGGGACATGGTTTAATTTCTTAGAAGAGAAGAAACAAGAGTTGGGGGATGGGGAGAAAACCTTGCAATCTGTTTTATAAGCCCTTCTTTATTCTGGGTGGTTGGTGGGTATATGAGAGAGAGAATTAATGAATGAAGTTGAACTCATTTGGTGTGGAAATGCAGCACTCCCACTGAGCCCCATGTATTATCACAGGCATCTAAGCCCAGTCACATGTTTTGACCCATGCAGCAGAGCACATGTTGTGATCCTACATCTGAACAGAAAGTGAGTCACTGCCAGCCATATGAACTTTCCAAAAACCTTCCTGATGCCCTAAATTGATTATTATCTGGCTAACATGTTCAGCTTAGTTAGTAAAGCTGCAAAGGTCAATGCTATGTGCAGTACTCTTACACAAAGTTATTCCAGTAGCCCAAAGTAGGGTTTAAGGCTACAGGAGGGGTCACTGCAGGCTCTGGTATATACCAATGATGTCACTGCCATGTGATAAGGCCTAGGATCAATATCCAGACTCAAAGCAGAGTCAGATTAACTCTGCAGAGAGCCAAGGAGCAGCCGTGGGGCAGGGGGAAATCAATCAGTTATTTCATCACCTCAAAAATCTAAGCCCCAGTTGCCCGCTTGGGATGCAGCCCAGACTTTTGCACAGATTCTATTATCTTCTAATTACTGCTATTAACTAGGGGGCACATTTGGGAATGCTTTGTGTTTTTGCAATTGTAACCTTGATTTTGTAATTCTTTACACAGGCAGGGATCAGTCTTCTTCTTAATTACACCACTATAGTATATCGATGTCACAATGCTACTACTTAGTGACTCAGGTCCAAGGATCTACTTTATGAATATCCAAGATCGTGGAGGTTCTAGTGGAACTTTCGACTCTCCCCACATTCTTCAGACTATTTATGAACTTGCCTCCCTTTCAAAATAAGTGTGTTACAAACAGCATTGCACTACACACAAGTCCAAACCTGTCTTGAGCCAACAAAACTAGTTATGGGGTGTTCTGGATCCAGGTCAACATTTATATATTGCATTTTAAGATTTCAAAATGCTTAACACAAATTATCATCACAGTGGATCTTTTTGGAAGCTCTATCACCACCACCATGTTGCAAAAAGATAATAATTATGCAAGAGGAAATAAAGGGGAGAACACTGTTCACCCAAAGCCAGGCCTTTTCTTCCACTAACCTGTTTTCTCTCAGTCACAGCAATCTCACCTCCAAATCTGAAATACAAGATGCATTCCAGAAAGGTAGCTGTGTTAGTTATGTTGCAGTAAAACCACCAAGCGTAGTGCACCTTGCAGCTGAGAAATAAGTTCAGGCATCAGCTTTCATGGGGCAAAGCCCACTTTGTCAAATGCAAGGAGTGATTGTATTAACTAGTTGATGGAGGAATTAATGAGTTGTGTACAGATACAATTTCAGCCTAAGAAGGGACAGAAGAAAGGAGAAGGTGTGTCCCATTTATGCACAAATGCAATGGAAGGGAAAATAATCCAGAGTGAGAAGAACTATCCAGTCCCAACTGGCAATGAACAAACAAAGCAAGAGAAATCGTATGCATCAGCATCCTCAAAGGACCAAATTTTAGAACAGTTAATCTGTTGTTGAAAGAGCTGCCAACCCTTTTACGCCAGAATCTAATTCATCAAAAGCAACAATAAATAATAAAGCCACGTCTAATAAGTTTTGCAATATGAAATATTTTAGGTGACAGCTAGTGTAGCATAGAAGCCAAGAGATTTGGCAACAAATCAACTAATTCCAGGTTCAAATCTTGTATCTGCCATGAATTCACTTTGTGGTCTGTGGAAAGCCATTCTTTGTTCCTGTCAAATCAGGCAATGGGGTTACTACCCAAAGAATTGTTGTAAGGGTAACACTAAGATAAAGGATCTAAAAAACTTCTGACCTAGAAAACACTACATAAATGCTATATAGAGCAATATGTGGGATAATAGTAGCATTATTATGGCCTGCAAAACAGCTTTGGTATACACTTGGAAGGAGGATAATGGATGTGATTAAAAAGCTCTATAAGATGAACCCTGCTTGATCTGACAAAAGGCCTATCTAGTTCAGCTTTCCACAGAAGTCAACCAGACATAAGAAGAGAACTGCTGGATCAGGCCAAAGGCTCATTTAGTCCAACATCTTTTCTTCAGAGGCCAACCAGATGCACATTATGGGATGCTCGCAAACAGGACTTGAGAGCAACAGCACTTTCCTCACTTGTAAAACCCAACAACATGTATTCAAAGGCATACTGTCTTGGACAGGGGATAACACAGCCATTGGGGCCAGTAACCAAAATCATCCATGAATTTGCCTAATCCACTTTCAAAGCCATCTAGGTTGGTGGCTGCTGTTACATCATGTGGGAGCAAGTTCCATAGTTTAACTATGTGTTGTGCGTGAACGTGTCTCATCTGTCCCAAAATGATACATATGAATTGCGGTATCACAGAATTCCTTAGACTGCCCATAAGGAAGCCACAACCTTATATATCATACCATCAGCAATCAGCAATCCCTGGGATAATACTATGACCTTACCTCTGAAGGCCATTGTAACTGTGACACCACGATAATAGACATGAAGCACTTTTGATGTTTGAAAGCACAAAGCAACTACTACTCTTACGAGCTACAATAAGGGGTGGGGGTGGGAAGGAGAGAGAGAGATAGAAAGAATGGGAAGAATCCTACCTGCCCCTCCCCAGGGCTGCTGCAATGTGGACATAATATACTATATACGGATCATTATGCAGAAACCACTAGAAACAAATTAAAATGCTATTATTCTCCCACCCACAACAAGGGGGGGGGTATGGGTTGAGGGGAAAATGTGAAGATGCTCATTGCACTGACAGACCTCACAGGGATGCTATCAAGCCAGCTGCCTGAGGGAAACGTGCTGCAGGAGCTACTGTCCTCCTGACTTGGGTGTTGTCACCTGCACTGCTCCTGGATCTGATCTGGGGGAAAGAGTGCTCATTATCAAGAAGACAGCCAGACCTGCCACTAGCATGGGTTGTAACCTTAAGAGCTTGTGCCTGAGATTGCTTTTCCTTTCTTTCTCCCTTCTATTCCCTTTCCCTCGATTGCCATTCCTTGTTTGCCTGACAGCCTTATAAGTGACTTTGTGTGAGCTGCCTCTATTTAGAGAGCCTTTCCAGCTCACGTGCTTCCTTAATGTTTTTATATGTGTTGGAGGCTGCCCAGGTGGGATATAAATAATAAAATATTGTTATATATATATATGTTATACATATATATATATATGTATATGCTGGATATGTGCTGCATAGTTAAGTAATAAATTAACACATTTCAACAAATGAGAGGGGCACCATTGATTAAAGCACCATATAGACCCGAGAAAGGCTAGGTGAAGCGTTTTCCACGACGCAAACTCTACACGAATACTAAAGGGGGGGTGAAATGGGAAGAAGCTCCTTCTACCGGCCGACCTCACAGGGTTGTTGACAAAGATGGACACCTAGAGAAGAGGCACGAAGCAATGCCAATGGGGGGGGGGCAATACTATTCTTTCCCAACGGCAACATGGTGGGGGCGGAGGAGGGAGAGAGAATGGGAAGACGCTAATCGCACGGACCTACCTCACGGGGTTGTTGTGAAAGGGAGGGGGGAGAAGCCCAACACAGTGGAGATAAATGGACGTGCGAAGCCAAAACCAAGTGCGAAGCTAGCGGGCCCCGCCCCCTTTTCCCATCAGGCGTAGCGAGAAAGTCACCTCCTCGCCAGCCAAAGGGAGGGGGAAAGGACAGGGCAGCCCAGGCGGGCCTGCGCCGGGTCTCCTTCTCATCCGCCGCTGCCTCCCGCCTCAGCACTTCCGGCGACTTACTTCCCTCTTCCGTCCCGTCCCCGGCGCGCGCGCGCGAGAGAGAGAGAGAGAGGCGGGCGTACCTGCCAGTCCTCGCGGGCCGCCGTCCTGCGCTCGCTTGTATGACAAGGGACCAGCCGGGCTGGTCCCGCCTACCTTCGGCCTGCGTCAGGTCGAGCGCAGCGCGAAGGCGCAGGCCGAGAAGTGGGACGCAGAGCCGTCGATCAGATTTGTCGGCCGGGCCGGGCGTTTGCCGAACGCCATTGCTGGGAGGCCGGGGAAAGCGGGCGCGGCCCGAGGGGGGGGGCTCTCGGTTGTCGTGGCAACGGAGGCCGCCCGGTTCAGGCTGCAGTGCTGTGCGCAGGCGCACCTTAACATAGTTGTAGAACGGCGTGATAGAAGTTGCGCTGGCTGAGCTCAGTTTGTTAGAAGGGGGCGCTGATAACGCCAGGGTTCCAGGTTCGATCCCCGTATGGGACACCTGCAACCTGCATATTTCTGCGGGTTGGACAAGGCTCTATGCTGCCTTTGGCTGAGTATTCACTCCAAGCCCTCCAGCACGTCTCCCATGAAAATAGGGGCGGTCCTATTCCATAATAATAATAATAATAATACTCTGTCCATTGTACTGGACGGAGCCACTCTGGGCAGCTTCCAACATAAGTAAAAAAGTAATTAAACATGAAACATTAAAACGAAACTATACAGGGCTGCCTTCAGATGTCTTCTAAAGGTCTAGTTCCTTATTCTCCGATGAAAATAGGGACACTCATGATGATTTAAAAATTGGGATTTGGCTTTTGCTGCCCAACTCCCCATGGGATTCTTGGGTCCCCTAAGTCAATGATCCATGAGAGAAGAATGGATGGAGACAGGAACCAGTGGAAAGCAAGGCAGATGTTTATTTTTCTGTTGCAACAGAGTTCCCGCCTCTCCTTGCAAGGAGGCAAGAGAGACCCTGAACAAAAGTATGCAGGAACCTTTACAGACTTTTGACATTGCCCAACCCCTTTCACTAAAGACCACCCCAAAATCATCATACATACATCATAGGAGACAGTCTACACCAGGCATGTCTGAAAGTCCGTTTTGGGGGTCTAATCTGGCTTGGAAGTTGCTTTAACAACTCGGGGGTAAAATTGTAAAAAAAGCTCAACTTTGGTTGGACCTCACACATGTTCACATTATCTGGCCCTCTGAAAAAAGTTTGGGCACCCCTGGTCTACACAGAAATCCTCTGCCAGGATAAGGGTCACTGATTGCATTACCTGGGCAGCCTGGCCATTCTTTTGTGATGGTTCATACTTTAGTTCCTGAATCCAGGTCACAGGCTCACCATAAAGGTAAAGGTACCCCTGCCCGTACGGGCCAGTCTTGCCAGACTCTAGGGTTGTGCGCTCATCTCACTCTAGAGGCCGGGAGCCAGCGCTGTCCGCAGACACTTCCGGGTCACGTGGCCAGCATGACGAAGCTGCATCTGGCGAGCCAGCGCAGCACACGGAACGCCGTTTACCTTCCCGCTGGTAAGCGGTCCCTATTTATCTACTTGCACCCGAAGGTGCTTTCGAACTGCTAGGTTGGCAGGCGCTGGGACCGAACGACGGGAGCGCACCCCGCCGCGGGTCACCATATTCATACACAAATAAGCCCTTAAAACAAGATTTGTAAGCAAAAGGACAATGGAAAGGCTTTCCCCATTTGCCTCCCTTATTGCAGAGGAATATTTGAGGTCAATGAAAGAGTCCAAATGGCTTAAGGATTGCTCTCCTGAACATGGTTTATATATTTAGATATGTGTGCATTTATGAATGGTTATTCTATATTTGAATTCTTATAACACTAAGGAAAAGCAGGAGATTCCAGGATCAAATCAGAAACCGGGATGGCATCTGTAAATCTGGGACTGTTCCTGGAAAATAGGGACACTTGGTGGGTCTCGTTCTGATTTGTTTATTATGAGATGATGATAACAGCGACGATGGTCAGTTGGACTTGTTACCCAAGGTTTCCAAATGACGTCAATTTTAAAACAAAATGCATTGCATAATACAAAGATGAAGTCATATAAAGAAGCATTAATGCTTTTGTAATTCAAACAGCACACATGCACTGAACGACAACAGTAAAATAACAATAAAAACATAAATCGGTTCAGCCCATCAAAGTCCTGGTGGAAAAGCCAAGTTTTTGCTTGGCGCTGAATAATGCCAGGTAGACCTCACATATGACAAGGAGCATTCATCCTGATTTGCTTGTGGGGTCTTTATAAGTCTTCCCATTAGTCATTTGTTTGCCCCATCAGTTCCAGGTTTGTTTGCACTAGGGCAACGGAGCACAGGTTAAACCCCCTGCTTTCCACTGGCACTGCAGAGTGCCCCGTTTTACTGCCTCCCATTACAATAAATGGCATGTGAAGATCAGTGTGTGAAGATGTGGAAGCCACTCAAAATTACCATACAATAGATGTCCCTGTCAGATTTATTTAGCTGGAACAAAGCGATAGATCTGCATGTCCCACCTGCTGGGTTTGGGTACTTTGGCCTGTCTGGAGAGCACGGGCCCAACAGACACTGGCAAAAGCTTGAGGGTTGTTCCTTATAAGTCATACCAACAAAGAAAAAATTGTTATGCTATGTAAAGTCTAGTTTCATTTCACGGGGGTTATCAGCTGTCACAAGCTCTGATTAACTTCCCTGAAAACGGAACTCTCCATTTATCAGCCACTCAAGATGCTTCAGAATCATAGAGGCAGAGAAGTGTTGGGTCCTTCTAGCTCAGAACTTATTGCACTGAAAAAACCCCAGCTCTTCGGGGTTTCAAACAGGAGTCCCAGCGCTGCCTGGAGATTGAACCTAAGACCTTCTGCATGCAAAGCAGGTGCTCCTCCAACACAACGGAAGGATCAGGAGGGACCATTTGAAAGGCAAAGCAAAATTCTTCACTTTTTTCCCTCCAAGGCGTCTTTCAAGCAAGCATGTGTAAGGGAGGTAGAAAGAGTTAAACACTAGCAATTGAAGCTTTCTCCTGCACAGGTGACTAAAATTCCCTCTCTTTTTATTAAACTGCTTCCTCTCCCCACTCAGTGATATATTACATTCTTTTCTTTATTTATTACAGAAACTGTACACAATTACATAAATGGAAAAGAATGCTGACTAAAATTCTGGAAAAACTATACTGAATGGGGGAAAAAGTTTTGAAAAACAAATGCATCATCCCTATTGAACAATGGAAACCTATTATGAAGGAAAACATTCTTTGCAATCAAACTGCAGCTATCTTACAGGCCTGGGCCTCTGGAAGTGTGACTGAAAATCCAGTCTTCTGCTTAAATTGGATAACTAAGCCACCTTTTACCAGGTCAGATCCAGCTCAGTATTGTTGACACTGACCGGCAACAGCTCTCCAGGGTTTGTGGCAGGAGCCTTTCCAAGCTACCTGTGTTTGCCTCAGACCTTTAGGGAACAATGCATGTGATTTGCCACTAAGTTGTAGATGCCCCTAATGACCACAGGAAGCTGCCTTATACCTAGTCAGACAAAAAGTATTCCCTGAGAGCGCAGATACCACTACACCAGTGGTATCATGCAAGAAGACCATTGGTCCATCTGCCTCAGTATTGTCAACACTGACTGGCAGCGGCTCTCCAGGTACCCAGAGATACCAAAGACTGGACTTTGAGTTCTTTGCATGCAATGCATGTGCTCTATATACGCTCCCACAGGAAGCTGACACTTATGGTCAGACCATTAATCCATCTGGTTCAATATGATCTACACAATGACTAACAGTGGCCCTCCAAGGTTTCAGACAGGGGAGCATTCACAGCTCCGTCTGGAGATGCTGGGGACTGAACCTGGGACTTTCTGCACTCAAAGCACATGGTTTCCCCACAGAGCAACATCTCTCTTCCAGTTGCTAAAAACACAGGTAGCATTTCTCCACTCCCTGGGCAGAGCTTGTCTGGGCAGGAACCTGGGACTTCCTGCACCCTAAGCAAAAATAATACACGTAGGCCAAAAAGCAGGAATGGGGCCAACTAGGGGGTGATGGAAAGAAAAAGGTGGGATGGAGGCATGGGGGGAGGGGACACATTTTGTGGTGGCAACTGGGCACGGAATCAGAGCACCATACCACAATAGGTGTAAATTTGGGGCAACGTGGTGATCAATGCATTCCAAAATCTGCATCTTTAGTCACCAACAAATCCTGGAATTCCAATACTGTACGAATATTTCTCACGAAGTTCATTTTCTTCCCCTTTTGTATATTACTAATTAAGCACCTGAGATTCTCTAGAACCCGTGGCGGGCTTGTGATCCATTTGTAACATACAGAAACTGCTGTGCCACGCCCAGCGAGTCTCCACAAGCCTCCTTCATGTAGCCTTCATGCCCACGTCTTGTATGCTCAGGGGAAGTGCCTTCCCCAGGCTGTGGTCAAACGCGTCCATATTGTCCTCAACCTCTTCCGCAATCTGCGTCCCGCTCTCCTTTTTCAAGGGGCTTTCCTCCTTCGACAGGGGAAGGTCTTCTGCCAAAGCGCAGTCTCTGGAATTGGAGGCACCCGAAGTATTCAGCAACTGGAACGGCAAGCTGTGGTCCGAAGTGTTACAGATGCTGACAGTGCAACTGACATTGACGTGTGTTCCTCCACTGCCGGATTGCTCTGTTATTAAAAAAGAAGAAGGGAAAACCAATTTATAGCCGGTACTTTATTCCACGATAGCTCTTTTTTGTGCATCCTGGTGCTCCACTCTGTTGGAGGGGCTGCCATGTGGTTGGTACATATAAGCACACATGGTGGGACTGAAATTTGGTGGCTGAAAGGTGGCTGAATTTTGGAAGAAGGTGTTTGCTGAAATCGCTCTGATACCTGCACAAACAATTACTCCATCTTTCCACCTGGTGCTTTTGAGCCTGTACGTAGAAACAGAACTTGTATCACCTCTCGTAACAGCAGCCCAGGGTTATACTGCATTGCCAAATCCTAATAATTTGGATTTGGAAAAACTTCTGTGTTCTGTTTATAATATGGTTTGGGGAGGGGGATCTATCTTGTTAATAATTTGGATTGCTGGTGTTCTAGGGTTTAACAAATTACCTTTATTGAACAGATAGCTCACAGACTAAAAGTGTCTAAAGGGCAGAGCTTGAATGACCATTTTTAATATATACAACATAATTTTATTTCTTATACAAATATTGAGGCACATGGTGGTTACTCAGTGCCAGCAATACATACAAAAGTCTGGTTTGTTTAAAACTATATAGAACCTTTATTCTCAATAATGATAGAACTCACAGGGGGAGAACACTTTTATTTTTCTATACAGTGGTACCTCTGGTTACGAACTTAATTCGTTCCAGAGGTACGTTCTTAACCTGAAACCGTTCTTAACCTGAGGTACCACTTTAGCTAATGGGGCCTCCCGCTGCCACCGCGCCACCGGTGCACAATTTCTGTTCTCATCCTGAGGTAAAGTTCTTAACCTGAGGTACTACTTCTGGGTTAGCGGCGTCTGTAACCCAAGGTGTTTGTAACCTGAGGTACCACTGTATCTTTATTATTTGTAAGGAGGACACTCTATTGTCCCTTTGGAGCTGCACTGGACCTGTGCACTTTTGTCCTTCCGTGCCGTGACACTTTCTGCTTTATATTTTTGACTCTTTGTTTTCTTTCTTGCTATATTTGCACTTTTCTTTTGTAACTGATCAATATACCTATTTAAACCACACTATTATTGGGCAACTGATAAATGGAATAAATGAGTACAAGTAGCATGCTCAGGGGAGTTCCTTACTTGAGTTTGCGCCGCTGTGATGCACGCAGGTATTTGATGGAGAAGATCTTTGTTGAGTCCTCTCTGTGTCGGTGCTTAAAGTGCCCTCGCTGCTGACCCCGCTGCTTTTCTCAGAGGCTGGTGGGCTATCTAAAGACCCGCTGCTTGAGGCGGAGACCTGAAGGAGATTCTGCTCCTCCTGCTGCAGAGCGTTGGTGTCCTGATGCCAGTTGGTGGGTGCTTTTTCGGGACATGAAAACGACTAGAAAGCAATGAAGGACAGAGGTGTCAGAGACACACCGACTTTGTGTTCAAGTAATTGACCATCAGCAGGTGCCCCTGACTGAGTTTTCATTTTTAAAGAAGTCCTCCTAAACAGAAAGTTATGAGGCAAAATGTGCAAGTACCTTTCAAACAATTTATGTGAATTGAGAGTGGTCGTGATGTAGCCACCTTGTGTTTTTAGTCCTGTTATGTTTAGCCGGCACCAGTATGTGAGAGAGATCAATATTTTCAATGAAACAAGAAGCTTGAATTATTCTGGAATAAAGTCTCTGCGTAAAAGGGTTGGGGGTGGTTGTCTCTCTGATTTTACGTTATGCCATGATCCCTAATGGCGGCCTTTTTGTGTTATGCCCTGCCACACCATGGCAGCCATTTTGCGGCTGGCACCTCCAACACACACACAACATTTGAAATGTGCCCACTGGTTCAAAAAGGTTGGCGACCCCCCAGTGCAGAGTGGAGGAGTTGTAATTATCTATATTCACCTTTGCCTGAGTATTATCACTGAATACTCTAACCCAAACTGCAGGCCACAGTTAATATTTAGCTGAGGGCTGATGACCAGACAGTCATTGCAGAAGCTAGAGTGCATTTCACAGGGCCAGGCATCAGAAGCTGGCATTCTTGGTCAGTTGCTGCGAGATCCACACCCCAGCAGGGGGATGATGGGATATATTTTGATTTGAAGGGCCAAGAGGTTGGGAGAAAGCTGACTTGGACCATACTGAGCTATATGGACCAAGTGCTTTTATTCAGAGTGGACCCATTGACATTAATAGAAGTAGATCCACAGGTGCAAGGACGTTGGGATACCCAATGGAGTTTACCCTCCATCTCGCTATGTGCCTCCCTCAATCTGTTATGGGGATTCCCCCCAACTCACCAGAGCAGATTTGGGGACTGCAAAGGGAAAGCGTGTTCTCACTAAAGGAGAACACGTGTTGCGGATGGGTAGGACAAAGCACCCTGTAGTAATTAGGTGGATTGGATTGAGGGGCCTACTTTTGGCTGGAGTTGGTGTTGCTGGGGCAAATTTGATGTTGCAATTTTGGGGGAGGGGTCAGAGGTTATTTAAGGAAGGTCCACAGCAGGGTACTTTCTCTTTCGCTGTGGACATCGGATCTCCCGCCCGCCCTCCCTTGTTGGGCTTGCGCTTGACCTTGCTTTGCCTGTCATGGGGTCGTCCGCCTTGGTGCGGGGGCCCAGTAGGAATTTACCATTTGGCTGATTAGTGTGTGCCTCTTGGGTTTTGCCTACTGCTTAGCAATACGTCACAACTTGTAAGGTTGGCGGTTAGGCATTGGTTTAAATTGGTTGGTGGAGGGGTATGGATTGGCTGTGCCTGCCCCTCCAATGAGGTTGCTGCACGGGAATTCCGTTAAAGGAATTCAGGGACTTACCATCCTTTCGTCCAAACCCCTGGAATCGGGCTTGGGCCGTGTACGTCCCTAGGAGCATGCGGGGAGAAGCTGAGGGTCTGTGTCGCAGCTCCGCCTATCCCTGAACTTGTTCCTCCACACTGGCTTCCGCTGGAATCCGGGAGCCAGTGCTGTCCCCAAGGCGGGAGGGACAGCTAGTCGTAACCAATGCCTAAGCAACCACTCACAATTTGTATGCAAATAAAGTTGTGGCCAAAATTATGCCAAAAACCTTAAACAAAATTCATGTGTGATGTGTGAGTTATTGGGGTAAGGGTGTTTTGGGGACCTCAGCACGCAAGGAGAAGGCAAGTTTTGTTGGGCAAGCAAAAATCCCCTTGCTTGCAAATCTATTTCACTGCATATGGTCCAACAGACCAAAGTTAGTCATCTCCATTAGTTCAATGGGCGTACTCTGAAAAGAACCAATGTTTGACACAACCCTAACGGTCTGACTTTGTATAAGGTAGCTTCCTATAACCTCCACTCTCTTCTTATTTTTATTTTAGTTTGTTGTGGAGGAGGAAGGGAAAGGAGATTGTTAGCCGCTTTGAGACTCCTTAAGGGGAGTGAAAGGCGGGATATCAAGTCCAAACTCTTCTTCTCTTCTTATTATTATTAAGAATTTGCCTCAGGAAGGTTTTGATAGTGCTCCAAGGCATTACGGGATATTAAAATGGTTCTATATGAGAAACACCATGTAAGGCCTTATGGGTAATTAAAATGGAGGATGCCTCATGGACTCTGTGACCTGGTGCAGTGGAGATTTGCAGAGGTGCACTGGGGCTGCCCACAGATGCTGTCTGTGGCACACAGGGAGGAGCGTCCATGCTTGGTATAGTTGGAGATGAAAATACAAGATTATAGAGAGGCTGTCACTCACCTGTTTTTCCTTGGCAAAAGGCAGTACATAAAGGTGGCCTGCCAAAGAGAAAAATCACAAATTAGAAATTAACCTCCCTTCATGCAAAACTAGTTCCTGCAAAAGCCCACAGAGGGATAGATGAATTGTCAATTTCAGTTTCTCTCAGCTTCTCATTTCTTCCCATCTTTTAGCTATAAACCAGGATAAGGACAGGGAACTAGATCCATCTTTCCTCAACCCCTGTGGGCAACTTTGACAGTTGGGCTGAAGCTGCCCACCTGACAATCACCTGATGCCACAATACTTGCGTGGCAATTCCCGCCCCATCCCAAAGATGAAGTAAATAAAGACACCGGACACCAAAATTTTAGGTTAATGGGCGAAAATGGCCACAACTTTATTGATTACAGGTAAGAGCGGTATTGGCTTTAGGCATTGGCCCTACCAGACTATCCGGTCTAACCGGGAAGGGTTAAACACCAACAGGGGGAGCCCCCCAGATGTACATCCGTAGGCGCTCCCCAAGAGGTTACCGCTCGGGAGCGCGCTTTAGGCCCTAGCCTCTGTAGGTTTCGGACGAGGCGACGCCCCCCGGAGTCCTTTAACGAACTACCCTTCAAGCTTTGGGGGAGGTGATGGCGTTCCTCCCCCCCGACCTCATTTCCATAACAATACCCCTGCCAATGCCTAACCGCCACACGAGCCTGGCTCGCCGCCAATACCCTCAGACCTATAACCAATCCCTAATCCCGTTAAAGATGTCGGCCAGCCAGACATTGTTACCATCATCAGAAAGATGCACGCCATCCCCGCGGTAGAGTGCCTCCTTGCTAAAATGGATGCCAGGGTGTTCGATGACCCGCCCACCCATTGCAGTCACTCTACGCGCCACAGAGCGCTCCAGGATCCTCCTGGCTCTATTAACGGCCACAGGATTAGTGGCGTCTCGCCAACAGCGCCTCTCCAGCAAAGATGACCATATGATTGTGAGCTTTGGACACGCTGCCCGCAGCGCCTCCAGATCGCTGACAATGTGCCACCTTATGTCCACCCCCTTTCTGTATGCTAGGTCGTTCTCGCCCAGTTGGATGACCAGCGCCTCGGGTGGACCTAGTACTGCAATTTTGGAACGAAAAGGGGCGAGCCGGGGCTGCCCCGACCTTAAGTGATCCCGGGAGGCCCGCCCTTACCGACAGCCGATTGGCTGCCGCTGTGGGCGGTGAATACTAATTAGCTGGGGGAATCCCTGCTTCTCACGGGGCTGACGCTAGCCCCGCGAGATTGATGATGGGGGCGTGAGCCCGCAACCCCACCCCCTCTTTAGGTCGGTAGTGGCTTTAGCAAGCACCGCTATGGTCACTGGTGGGGAGCTGACAAGCAGAGATCTGTAGATTGGAAGATGCCCCAAAGGTGTAGCTCTTGAGACACAATTATCAGAATACTTCAACTACCTATGCCAATTAGCATTGCATGTGCCTAGAAAGAGTTATAGGAATGGCCAGTTCATATCATTTAGAAAAACTAACCTATTGGACCCATTCTCGGTAACCAAATTGTACATAGTAATTCTCCCATAACTGCTGAAGGAGGCCAATTGGGTCTAAAAGCCTTTGACTAAATTTGTTGCTATTCGTTGGTCATGTAAGTATTTTGATCAGTCTCAGACATAAACAGAACAGGTTAAGTTGTCATTGTGTTATCATAGTGATTTTCTCCGTTTCGACTGCATGCTTATGTTTCCACATTGTGTTAAAGTTGTATTTTATTTTCTTATAATATTTAGAAACATTTTTTTTCCTGTTCCTACCCAACTTAAATCTTTGAGTCTTGGTTTAAAATATCCTTTTATTATGTTGCACAGTTACTAAGAGAACATCTGTTCTTATCCATTGGGCTGCCTGGTTTTCTGTGCTCCAAATTCCAAGAATCTGGAGCTGTCCAGCAACATCCGTTGTCATTTATTGGAAGCTGGTGTGTTCACTGCCGCTGGGAGCATAGTCAAGATGCCGATCTCATTCTTTTCTCTCATTTCCGGCTAAGAGCTCTTGCAAGATATAATACTGTCCCCTCCAGAAAGTTGGGAAAGAGAGAAAGCTGGGGCAGCAGGCAGCCAGAGTATTCTGAAGCTATGTAAGTAAACTCTGGTAAGATCACTGAGACATAGGATTGTACAGGGACTTCCGGGGTGGCGCCATCGGCAATGGCGGATTCCCTCTGATCCGGAGGGACTGGCTCCACGGAAAACGGGTCTGTTCCTCTACGGCGAAGCGGGGACCCTTTAAAAAATCACAGGCGGATGAAGCCTGTGACCATGGGACTCGGTGGGCACCTTTCGCGCCCCCCCAATCCGTAAAGGAACCCAATTACGGGTTCCGGAGCGAAGCGGGTCGAGTGGCGTGATGCTGAGAGTCAACTGCTTCTTCCGTGGAGCGAAGCCGCACAGCCGTTGCCGGAGAGCGCTACCTTTTTCCTGGGACAATTTGGCTACAAAAACAACTACCCGTGAGTAGATTAAATTTGGGCAATTGGACTTTAAACAACGACCAGTGAGTAGAACGGAAAATTGGATTGAGAAATTCTTCTTCAATTGGCACTGAAACGGGAAGGTCTAAACAGGAAGTCAGCCTTCCGTTTCTTGTAGATAGATTAAAGCAAAGACATGGTAAACTAGAGTTCAAAAAATCGTTCGCAAAGGATCAACTTTCATCATTTAAAAGTACTGAACCCCCTTCGGAAGCAGGAGAAGAGGGGGGATTTTTTCCGGATTGTTTAAACCTGCAGAAGAGAGTGTAAAGAAAAGTAATTCTCCACCGTCTTGAACCTGGGAGCGGGGTGTCAGGACAGAAGCTTTTGGGAAGTTCATTGACTACAGACAAATGTTTTTGACAGACAGTCAAAAGAAGAGAAACATAGTGATTCCATTGTTCTCCTTCGCATTTTAAAGGAACAAATATTGACAAAATATCTGAAAAAGGAAACTTTGTTGCTTGATCTAC
Organism: Podarcis muralis; assembly: GCF_964188315.1. Taxonomy (NCBI): domain Eukaryota; kingdom Metazoa; phylum Chordata; class Lepidosauria; order Squamata; family Lacertidae; genus Podarcis; species Podarcis muralis. The sequence continues at coordinate 15,626,987 of NC_135661.1, forward strand.
TTTTGAAAAAAAAGAAAAGAAAAGAGATGGATACAAATAGAAGTTTTTCCCCTAGAGGGAGCTTGTGAAACTGTTATTGAATTTGAACTGGGGAGCTTTGCAGCTGCAAATAGATTAAGACCGTGGGAACAGACTTCTGACCTTGCATAACAATGTACTCAGAGGCTCTGGTGCGTGCTTTCTGCAAGACAAGTGCTTTACTGGAACAGTTACATGAGAAGACGGATTTGATGACTGTTGCGATTAGAAATTTTGGACAGGCAGTGGGTATCTATATAGAACCCACCCAGGAACCAACTTGTGTTCTGACAGATCAGATGAAGGAGGAGGTTGTTGTTGGACCTCGGGTGGCAGAGATGGAGGGAGATGTGGCCCAGCAGGAACATGAGTTGCTGGATCTGACAAATGAACTTGGAAAAAGCCAGATTTGGAGAGATAGAGTTGTATTTGGCTTGGAAATGGGGGGCTGGATAGACCCCCCTATGCAGGGATGTTTTGACTTTTCAAGTCTGGCAATGAGCCGTGAGGAGTTTGGGGATGTGGGGGTCCTCAACTCTGGAGGGGGTTTGAAGCATGTCTTTAAAAATCACATGGAGTTCAGTGTGGACTATGGAAAAGGGGCTGATCTGTCGAGAAGGGACAAAAATATTGTTAAATTGGAGTTTCCACGAGTGAAAGGAGCAGGAAACAAAGTAAAGTACAGTTATAAATATGAAGAAGATTTGCGGAAGGGACATGGAAGAGACTTAAGGGCCTCGGACATAAGATTACCAGGTTAATGAACTAGATGGATGGGATAGAAAGGACTGACTAAACCCGGGACCAGGAGGAAGAGACGTTGGATGAAGATTGGAAGAAAGTTTTTTTAAAAAAATTATTTAGGATTGTTCTGAAAAATTAATGAATATTAGAAAAATGTTGGAACGAAATTATTTGGCTTTAGCAGAAATGTTAAAAAGAACTTTGCAAGAATATGCTATGGTTAGGAGAATTTGGTATAAATAAGATTTAAGTTTTAAATTTTAGGGTCTTTTATGTAATATAGGTCAAAATAGATCAAGGTAATTTAATGACAGGATATTATGAAAAATGGAAAGGATTTGCTGTTATAATTAACAACTAGAATACAGAAAAGGGAGGTGTGAGGAGGTCGATGAAACAAGATCATGACAGTTAAGGATTTGGGAATATTGGATTTGTTTTTAAATTTTTGTGGTTTATTCTTGTTTTTTGATTTTGATGTGTTATGTGTTTCGTCTTTGTTTTTTTTATTTTGATTTTTATCGATTTGTATTGTTTGACTGCTGTTTGCCTTTCTATTGTTTTTTTTCTTTCTTCCTTCTTTTTCTCTCTATTTCTTTGTAATCTTAAAATTCTTAATAAATATCATTTAATAATAAAAAAGAGACATAGGATTGTACAGTTGGAAGGTACCCCAACGATCGTCTAGTCCAGCCACTTGCAATGCAGTAATAGGACAGAAGAGTCTAGGGTTGCCATGCCTAGTGGAAAGCCAGCAACAGAGAGGAATGGAAACACAGGCAGGAGAGAACACTGTACTAGGGGTGTAAAGAGTTGAACTGTATAATGGAAGACAGGAGAGAACCCGCTGTATACAAAACAAAACAAACAAAATGGGGGCTTATAATGCCAACAAAGGTCCCTATAGTTAAAGCCATGGTTTTCCCAGTAGTGATGTATGGAAGTGAGAGCTGGACCATAAAGAAGGCTGATCGCCAAAGAATTGATGCTTTTGAATTATGGTGCTGGAGGAGACTCTTGAGAGTCCCATGGACTGCAAGAAGATCAAACCTATCCATTCTTAAGGAAATCAGCCCTGAGTGCTCACTGGAAGGACAGATCGTGAAGCTGAGGCTCCAATACTTTGGCCACCTCATGAGAAGAAAAGACACCCTGGAAAAGACCCTGATGTTGGGAAAGATGGAGGGCACAAGGAGAAGGGAACGACAGAGGACGAGATGGTTGGACAGTGTTCTCGAAGCTACCAACATGAGTTTGACCAAACTGCGGGAGGCAGTGGAAGACAGGAGTGCTTGGCGTGCTCTGGTCCATGGGGTCACAAAGAGTCGGACATGACTAAACGACTAAACAACAACAACATAATGAAAGAGAGGACAATGGAGGACTTTGAATATGTTCCCCACCAGGGGGAGCTCTGAGTGCAAGACACCACTAGGGGTTCTGAGGCTCTCTTAGTCAGGGATGCAGCAGCCATGATGTGGTTTAGTTATTTCCTCAGCAATTCTTCACACGTCTCACCTTTTTTCCTCAGAACAAAGCAGGCACAAGTCCCTCCGATCAGTGCAAATATGGCACACGCCACTCCGGCCACCAAACCTGGGAAGACAAACGACGACAGTGCTAGGAACCCCAATGCAAAACCCAGAAAAACACAACTTCCAACGCTTCCAATTTCCGTCTGGAAAACACTAGGGTTTTAAGATGTCACATTCCTGGAAACTTTGAAGTGTACTGGGTGAGGGGGGGAGTCAGTTTCAAAAATGTAAATGATGGGAGAAATCGAATTTTATGCCACCTTATCAAACCTAGACTGGACTTCAAGAAGAAGGGTCTAAATCTGAGTCCTCAAAATTAGCCAAGGTGAAATGTCTTTTTTTTTTTTTTTTTTGTCGTTCTGTTGTGGATGACATGTAATAATAATAATAATAATAATAATAATAATAATAATAATAATGGTAGTAGTAGCAACCCTTAACGTTGGTTTTTTTACTGCACTTCTAAGTGCTCAAAGCACCCAACATGTGTTATCTAGCTGTGATCTTTTATTTGTTTATTTCCTAACCAGTCTTCCCATGGCAGGTTTACAGCAATACAGTTATAAAAGAAGTTATGCAATCAAACGGTTACGAAACAAAGTACAACAGTCCCAACCAAAACAAGAGCAGGGGTTCTGGATTTCGCCAAAAGTGATGGGTCCCCGAAACAAAACACCTTAAGAGTGAAAGAGCAGAGCGAAGAGTTGCATCTGTAACACATGGCAGAAGCCGGGTGCACCTCTGAAGGGAAGGAGTTCTGCCTTTAGGGGCTGCCACAGAGAAGGCCCCCATCCTGGGCTACCTTTCCCCACATTCCTGACCATGGCAGCACTACCAAGAGAGCCCCCTCGGCAGATCTTAACACCCAAGAAGACCCTTAGGGATCGAGGCAGAAGTCCTACAAGGCTAAGTTTTCAAACTTGTTCTTTTCTTCATGGGCCATTTGAAAATTGATGAGGGCCTTGACGGACCGTATAATGTTATTTTTCTGCCCCATGTAGCAATTGTAATGTGTTGTGCTGTAGTCTTTCCTTATTTTTATTAATTTGCTTCCTCCTGCTAATCCTTCCCATGGAAGGATCCAAGGGGTCATCTAGCCCAACCCTCAGCAATGCAGGAGTCACAGCTTTAGAATCCCTGACAGATGACCCTCCAAACTCTGCTTAAAAATCTCCAACGAAGGAGAACCCACCACCTTCCTAGGTAGTCTGTTGTTACATAGAAACATAGAATTGTAGAGTCATAAAGGGCCCTGAGGATCATCTAGTCCAGTGTTTCCCAACCGGTGTTCCGCGGCACACTAGTGTGCCGCGAGACGTTGCCTGGTGTGCCGCAAGATGTTGCCTGGAGGGAGGCGGGCGAGTCGGGCGGCGAGAGGCGGGGCGGCGGCGGCGAGGAGAGGCCGCGCCTCCTGCTGCTGCCTGGCGCTCCTCCTCGCAGCCGGCAGCGCTGCCTGGGCGCCTCCGCGCGACTCTGCCTCGCTGGGTTTGGTCTCCCAGCAGAGACGGGTCACACGCGCCCCTCCCTCCCTCCCTCAGCCTGCGCGGAGGGAGAGCCAGAGAGAGGCATCGCTCCTGCGCGGCGGGAGAGGGAGCAGCCGGAGGGCTCCCCCAAACGAACGCATGGGACCGGAGGGGAAATCCTCTCCGAGGAGGATTGAGCGCAGCCGAGAGAAGCCTTTCGAGGAGCTGCCGTGTCCCCTGGAAACCCCCGTCCCAGCTCTGCCTGCCTGCCTGCCGTGGGGCTCGTATCGCCCTTTAAAGGGCGCGGGAAACTAGAAATGTGGGGACTTGGGGTTTTCCTCAGGCTGAATTCCGAGCCTTTTCACAATCTGGTGGCAGGAGAGAGGGGAATCAGCTGCGAGGGAGGAAATAAAAGGAGCTGCTCGCCTTTCCTATGGCCAGGCTACACAGCTGCTGTTTGCAGCCCAGTCTGAACGCCGCCTCGCCAACCCCGTCGATGGTTTCTTAGGCACCCCCTCCCTCCAAACCTGCTTCGCCCTGGGACGTGCCTATAACTATAACTCGTGGTTCTGATGTCCCAACGCTCCCACGGGGCACATTTCATTCAGGCGGAGGAGGGGGTCGTTGGCTAACGGCCAACAGGCAGAAAGGACTGTCCAACAATGCGATTATCCACACACACGCATCTGATCCATGGATTAACATCAAAATCCTTGCATTAAAGCTCACTCCTAAGGAACCAGTGGGTCATTAGGCTTTCAGATGCACTTTGAACAAAGAGATGTTCAAAGGGAAAGCTGCTTTTAATAACGCTGCTTTTGCAGGTACTATTGGTCTGGGTCTCATCCAGCATCTTTTCAGTACACCCAGTTAGGATTCAGCAGTCCAGTTGTACACTCTTGGGTATTCAGCATTAGCTTAAGGCGTGCAATAATCACATGCCCACTTTTGCAGCATCTTCATAGCATCCCAAGTCACTCTTGGAATGCTCTCTTTATCATACCCTCCAAGTGTTTACTTGTGTAACACACCCTACCATATCTTGCAGAGAAGCACTTCAGAGAGGGCCAAATTGTCATCATTCGCCGTCTGCCTGCCTGGCTGCCTGCGTGGCGCTGACGTCACGGGGCTGTAACGTGCCCCACATAGGCACACGCGGGGCGGCGAGCGAGCTCCCTCCCACATCCCATCGCCGCTCGCTTCGGCCGGCCTACTGGGCTGTCGCAGGCGGAAGGCCTGCGCATGCGCGAGGTTTTCGCGCCTTCGGGATTCCCTTCACGCCTTCCTCCTCCCGGGTCCTTGAGAGCGCGGGAAGCGGCAGCGCGAGACCGGCGTTGAGCCTGGTAGGTATTGCGCTTGCCAAGGCAGTCATTTGGGAAATGAAAACTTGCAAAGCAAGCAACCAGTTCAATCTGAAGTATGTGTATGCTTAATATCCTGTATCTGAAACCTGTTCTGCCCCCTCCCCCACACTTGGTGCCATTTTCATCTACACATGCAGCAGAGTAAGGTGACCCAGAATAGTACCAATTCAGATGGCAGATGGGAGAATGACAGTGCTGAATGCTTTCCCATGTAGAACAGTCCCTGCAAATAAAAACCTAGCATATTTGGAAGAGGGATGCTAGCCTAACCATTACCTTCTATGCTGTTACTATTTTTTTTTTTTTTTTACATAAGTAAAAAGTGACCTTTCCCCATCTGGCATGGTGGTGTGCCTCGAGATTTTTTTCATGAAACAAGTGTGCCTTTGCCCAAAAAAGGTTGGGAAACACTGATCTAGTCCAACCCCCTGCGACGCAGGAATATGCAGCTGACCCATGCGGGGATCGAACCTGCAACCTTGGCGCTATCAGGACCACACTCTAGCCAGCTGAGCTATCCAGGCTCCTGTGTTGTTTGAGATGCATTCCTTTGATGCAAGCTGCTTTGAGCATGATTTTCTTTGTGGGGAAAAAACTATGAACGAACTACAAACGAACGAGTCCATCCCGACCCCTGCCTGGAAATGGCGAGTACTGAACCTGAGACCTGGCACTGTGGCGCTGTGTCCCCCTCTCTAAAAGAGGAACGTGAGCCCAGCTCACTCTGTACACTGTAAAGGTAAAGGTACCCCGACCATTAGGTCCAGTCGTGACCGACTCTGGGGTTGTGCGCTCATCTCGCTCTATAGGCCGAGGGAGCTGGCATTTGTCCACAAACAGCTTCCGGGTCATGTGGCCAGCATGACAAGGCCGCTTCTGGCGAACCAGAGCAGCACACAGAAACACCGTTTACCTTCCCGCCAGAGCGGTACCTATTTATCTACTTGCACTTTGTGCTTTTGAACTGCTAGGTTGGCAGGAGCGGGGACCGAGCAACGGGAGCTCACTCTGTAGCAGGGATTCAAACCGCTGACCTTCTGATCGGCAAGTCCTAGGCTCTGTGGTTTAACCCACAGCGCCACCCGCGTCCCACACTGCCTAGAAGTTAAGTTAATTCCCCCGCCCCCCACAATGCTCACCAGCAATTTGAGACATGTCTGCCGGAGGCTGTTGCAGAACCGGCTTCCCTGTCGGACTCCTGGTGACCAAACGACTCTTTGCAGTGACTGTGGTGCGCAGAGGAGTTGCCACGGTGCCAACGGGTGCACCGAGATCGCTGCAAACTGCATCATGGGTGCTGTTTCCGGGAGTGATTTCTGATTCACAACTGCGAGGAGCCAAAAAAAATGGGAGAAGGAAAGTGAAAAATCCAGCAAGAACCAGGAAAGTGTACGTTTATGACAGTTAAACCAATCATAGAATTGCAGAATTGCAGAGAAGAATGGCAAACTAAGCTGCTGGATTATGCCGAAATGGCAAAACTGACCGGAAAGCCCAGGAACCAAGAGGACCAAAACTTTAATAAAGAATGGGAAAAATTTATAATTTACTTGAGAGACCACTGTAAGCAAATGAAAACATTAGCAGGATTCCAATAACACTTGCAATGTAGAAAATACTATGGACAAAATGGAGAGACATAAAATTTGGGTGATGAAATAATATGCAGTTGATAATATTTTTTGATAATAGGACACATGGATGGGAAAGTGGGAAGTCTAGAGATTCGGAGAAATCTCTAAACATGGATTTGTATTTTGTATTGTTATAATTCTACACTTCTAAAATCAAATAAAAATTATTTCGGGGGGAAAAAGAATTGTAGAATTGGAAGGCACCCAAAGGATCATCTTATCCAATCCTCTGGAACCACAGCTAATATTTTTAAAATAATACTAAACTTTAAGGCAGCAACTAATGAGGACTAAGGTCACTGGTACAGCAGCTGTTTTGCATGCAGAATATCCCAGGACCCAGTCTTCCCAAACCTGGAATTATTATGATTAAAATCTGTGTATCGCCCTTCATCCAGGGATCACTGGGCAGTTCACAACATAAAAACACAAAACGAGAACTCAAAATACATTTTTAAAAAGCTATAAACAAACACATTAAAAAGACCATGTAATGTTTCATCAGCCAAAGGCTTGGTTATAGAGGAATGTGTTTGTGTGTGTGTGTTCTTAAAGATCACTTGGGTTTTGCATTGCCAGTAATTAAGGTCCAAGAAGGGTCTGTGTACTCCATCACCACGAAAACCCGCTTCAACTTTAAAGGAAGAAGCAGGACTGCTAGCATCCTTTGCAAGGCTGCCACCTGTGTATCTGCATATTTGGTGGAGAGATGGGGCAACTTACATCCTGTGAGGCCTGCAGGAGGCGCTGTGGGACTCCACATCTGAAAATGTGCCTGGACCGCAGGGCACACATTCCACATCCCTATTTTCTGTGCCTACAAACAAACAAACAAACAGGCATTTTCAAAGAGTTCTGGTTAGTCACATCCATGGAAACATGAGAGCGGAAAATGGCTCAGAATCCGAGACCCAGATGCTTTGAAGTTGACCTCCCAAAGGAACCGTAGTTCCCAGGTCCCCAGCTCTCTTTTTAAACAGAGACAGAGAGAGTGTGTGTTTCTTTTATATATATAGAATTTTTATTAAATTTTCTGTTTTACCATTTAAAGTACCGTATTTTTTGCTCTATAAGACTCACTTTTTCCCTCCTAAAAAGTAAGGGGAAATGTGTGTGCGTCTTATGGAGCGAATGCAGGCTGCGCAGCTATCCCAGAAGCCAGAACAGCAAGAGGGATTGCTGCTTTCACTGTGCAGCGATCCCTCTTGCTGTTCTGGCTTCTGAGATTCAGAATTTTTTTTTTCTTGTTTTCCTTGTCAAAAAACTAGGTGCGTCTTGTGGTCTGGTGCGTCTTATAGAGCGAAAAATATGGTACTCATTTTTACATCCTTAAGATATCAATGACTTCCCTTCTTCTCTTTATACGGTTCATTTTGCATATCATAAATCCCTGCATATTTTACAAAAAACTATACCATTCAGTATTCCATTATTATGTCCATCAAAACTTATTTACACTGTTGAACTTATCTTAATGCTGCCAGAGTTTTCAGCTGTACACAATTATTTCCCATATATTCAACAGAGAGAGTTTTCAGCATTTGTAGAAGTTGATACATGAGATAAAGGCCACACTCACAGCCATACATTTGAAGATTTACTATACTTGATCTCAGCCAAAAGGCCGAGAAGCGATGTCCATAGCGGTCAACTTTTTCCTTTTCTTGTGAGGAATCCTATTCGGAATAAGGGAATTTCCCTTTAAAAAAGGGAAACGTTGACAGCTATGCTACTGTCATGGCTTCCCCCAAAGAATTCTGGGAGCTGTAGTTTGTTGAGGGTTCTGAGAGTTGTTAGGACAGCCCCCCCCCCCCCAATTCCCCTTCCAGAGTGGTTTAACAATCAATCACTCTTCATAGGGAATCTGGGGAGTTGCAGCTCTGTGTGAGAAATCTCCGAATAACTCTCAGCACACTTAACAAACTACAGGCACCCAGAATTTGTGGTAGGGGGCGGAGGGAGGAAGCCACGACGGTTTAAAGATGATGGCCCATGTTTGGATATTTGACGGGTGCAACTTAGACGATGGAGCAAATGAGTCTTCCGTCGCTCCAGAGGGCAGCACCCATGGCAGTTCAAAGTATAAGAAAGGAAACTTTGACAAAACAGTAGGAAGAGCTTCCAGACGACATGGGCTGTCTTACAGGGGAACAGACCCCGCCTCAGAAGTGATGGTCTCTCCTTAGATGTTCTAGCCTGGGATAAGCGCAGGAAAGTGGGGAGCAGGCTAATTTCTCACCTAAAATAAAGCAATGAGAGGAATAGCACCTGTACATTTCAGGTGGTCCCCCGTGTCAGCTGTACTCAGAGCAGACCAATTGAAATAAACAGATCTGATGAACTTAATTGATTTCAGTGGGACGCGGATGGCGCTGTGGGTTAAACCACAGAGCCTAGGACTTGCCGATCAGAAGGTCGGCGGTTCGAATCCCTGAGACGGGGTGAGCTCCCGTTGCTCTGTCCCTGCTCCTGCCAACCTAGCAGTTCGAAGCACGTCAAAGTGCAAGTAGATAAATAGGTACCACAACGGCGGAAAGGTAAACGACGTTTCCATGCGCTGCTCTGGTTTGCCAGAAGCAGCTTAGTCATGCTGGCCACATGACCCGGAAGTTTAAACCGGCTCCCTTGGCCAATAAAGCGAGATGAGTGCCGCAACTCCAGAGTCGGTCATGACTGGACCTAATGGACATGGGTCCCTTTACCTTTTACTTTGAGTAGGACTTAGTTGGATACAACTGGCCGCCCCGTCCATTTAAAAGCGCTGCGATACCACTTCTTCGCTGAAGGGTTTTAAACAGAGGTTGGACAGACATCTGTCGGGGATTCTCGAACCGTGATGCAGCGGGTTGGACTAGATGACCCCTTGGGATCCCTTCCAACTCGACAGTTCTATGATTCTACAACAACACTCTGCCCACCTGCAGCTCCCAGCAGCTGGCACCCAGAGGCCTAATTCAGGAGAGATCCTGCACGACTACTGTTCCCAAAGATTTTTGTGTGTGTGAAGTTTAGCATTTCTTTGCCTGAGCCGCACAGAAGTTTTACTGGCTCTTTGCCACGCTCCAAATCTCTCCCTGCATTATCGGCCACTGCCCTTTCCCGTCCCTGTGTAAACTTCCCCTTCCTGCCAGTGAACTTTGCACAACAACAAAACCGCCTACAACATGCGGATCAGAGATTGCGCTCCTTCGTGTTCCCAGCCTGCTCTGGCTCTGCTTCCTTGGCTTCCTGGCGCCTCATTCCTACCTGACTTGCTACCTGCCGCTCTCTGTATCTGCCTTGATTGCCTTTCAGGAATTGAGCTATGGGAGAGCCATAGCTGAGGGGCAGAAAATCTGCTTTGCATGCAGAAGGTCCCAGGTTCAGTTTTACAGTAAGAAGGTCAGAAGGTTTTAGGTCATGTGGGTAGAGCAACAGCTTTTAGTCCCTGGTATATTTCATGCGGGACGCGGGTGGCGCTGTGGGTTAAAGCCTCAGCGCCTAGGACTTGCCGATCGAAAGGTCGGCGGTTCGAATCCCCGCGGCGGGGTGCGCTCCCACTGCTCGGTCCCAGCGCCTGCCAACCTAGCAGTTCGAAAGCACCCCCGGGTGCAAGTAGATAAATAGGGACCGCTTACCAGCAGGAAGGTAAACGGCGTTCTGTGTGCTGCGCTGGCTCGCCAGAGCAGCTTTGTCACGCTGACCACGTGACCCGGAAGTGTCTCCGGACAGCGCTGGCCCCCGGCCTATAGAGTGAGATGGGCGCACAACCCTAGAGTCTGTCAAGACTGGCCCGTACGGGCAGGGGTACCTTTACCTTTTACATATATACATATACATATACATATGCATATATATATATACACACACACACAAAATCACAGCAGTTTACAACAATATAAAAAAACCATACAACCAACCCCCAAAAAACCATAAAATCATAAAAATTTAAAAGCAAAAAGAATTTTTTAAAACAAACATCAGTAGACCGTCAGGTTGGGGAATGTACGCTTAATTGCCTGGATAGCCCTGGCAAAATATAAATTTTCAGCAGGCATTTGGCCCAGAAGGCACTTGCTGATTCTCTTGTGGCAGGGTATTCCACAGGACCGGGAAAACAACATCTAAAGGCATTTTCTCAATGCCGTCAAATGAGTCTCACCAACTCTGGGAATGACCAGAGGCCATTGGCCATGCTGGTTGGGGCTGGCGGCAGATGTAGTCCCCAAAGGCCATCAATTTCCTATCTCAAGTCACACCGAAGCCAGAAGTTCACACACATGCCTCTCCATTCTCCATCCAGATTAGAGTGTTGGACTGCAACCTGGGAGACCAGGGTTCAAATCCATGCCCAGCCATGAAGCTTGCTGGGTGGACGTGGCCCCAGTGTCTTAGCCTAACCTATCTCACAGGGCTGTTGTGATGATAAATTTGAGGACCACATGCACCAATCACACTAATAGGGACAGATTCCAGCCAGGCAAAAGCCCTTGAGGAGGGTGCAGAGCAGGGCCGGTGAGGGACGTGGCCCAAGGAGGGTTGTGAAGGCCATTTTGAAAGGTCTAGGGGGCTGCACCATGCCTGTTGGCCTGAGGTCCCCCACCTGCTGCTCTGAGACACCAGAAGACACTTGTTTTTGTGTCTCTACCATCACCATTTGTCCCCTAGGGAGAGAGAAAAGAAAAGATTTACCTTGTGTTGCGACTCCAAAGCCTTTTTGGCATTGCTGGTATAATTTGCACCATAAGCAGGTGCCTGAATAGGGCAGTTGGCAGAAGTGATGAGGAGGACACTGGCACAATCTGTCTTGCATCCGAGTGCACTCCCTTGTTTGAACAAATCCTAATTTCAGGGGGGAAATATAAGACATTAGGGGGCTGTAGAATGGCAGAAGCTCAAGTCCTTGCTGTAAGAAGCCAATACAGTGGCACTTCGGGTTACATACGCTTCAGGTTACATATGCTTCAGGTTACAGACTCCGCTAACCCAGAAATAGTACCTCGGGTTAAGAACTTTGCTTCAGGATGAGAACAGAAATCATGCTCCGGCGGCACAGCAGCAGCAGGAGGCCCCATTAGCTAAAGTGGTGCTTCAGGTTAAGAACAGACCTCCAGAATGAATTAAGTACTTAACTTGAAGTACCACTGTACTGTACTCAAATGCCTGGAGACTGGAGAGGAGGTGGTGGGCGAGAGGAACCGTCCTCTTGTAGGGATTACAGGATTTGACTTAATTTGGTGGGAGTCAGGAAGTGGCATTTTATGGGCTCTATGGAGGCCCTCGTATCTTTCCCTAGCTCAGTGATGGAGCCTCTGTTTTGCATGCAGAAGGTCACAGGTTCAATTCCTGGTATCTCCAAATAGGGCTGAGAGAGACCCCTGTCTGAAATCCTAGCAAGCCACTTTCAATAAGTGGAGGCAATGTTGAGATAGATGGACCACTGGGCTGACTTGGTATAAGGCAATTTGCTATACTAAATATATCCCTGCTGAAATATGAGAGGCGTCGGTGTAGTGGTTAAGAGCAGTGGACTCGTAATCTGGTGAACCGGGTTCGCTTCCCCGCTCCTCCACATGCAGCTGCTGGGTGACCTTGGGCTAGACACACTTCTTTGAAATCTCTCAGCCCCCCTCACCTCACAGAGTGTTTGTTGTAGGGGAGGGAGGGAAAGGAGATTGTTAGCCGCTTTAAGACTCCTTAGGGTAGTGATAAAGTGGGATATCAAATCCAAACTCTTCTTCTCATCAGCATTGGCATTCCACCGGCTCTTGAAGAGACATCTGTTCAGACAAGCATTCCCCTGAACTTTTCAATCAAATTGCTGTAACTGTTGGAATTGTTATTTTTTAAAAAACAGGATTGTTTCATTTTATACTTTCGTAGTGGGCATTATTGGGTAATATTATGTATTTTCATTATGTGTGGATATTTTAAAATTGCAGCTCCTAGAAGCTGTCAGCATGTGGCAGCAGCCACACCCTGTGAATGGCTTCGATTGGCTAGCTAAACCAGGGGAGGGTAGCTGATGGGTCTTAAACCCTCAGTGAGTTAGGGGTTTCCCCTGCATGTGAAGACAGGCTCTGACAGATTGAGCAGACGCAACCAATACTGGGTCCAATGGTCAAGAAGGTGGTTTCTGGACATGCTATAGAGGGACGTGAGGAGCAAATGGGGCTTATCAACCTGGGAAGGTAGCCCATCTAGGAGGAGGAAAACTCTGACCCTAAACCTCTGTTACCTTGAAGGATATCTTCGTAAGAAGTAAAGGCTAAGGAGTAAACCCAGAGTAGAGTCCCTAAGATGGTTGGATGGTGCCAAAAGTATTGCTCTGCTTTCCTTTGGACCACATTGGTGAAGCTGAGACAGGGTTCTTGTCATTTGGGCAGCCCAGGACCTCCATACACACTGCCCAGGCTTGTCTTCTGGGGAGGTCACATCAGTGCTGCTAACACAGCAGTTTGACTTCACCCCCAGAGGCATACTCCATTTGTCTCTTGAGGCAGACAGATGTCAACAACAATCCACTTAGAAGTCGATTTGCATGTAAGTGGTATATGAATTCAATAATAGCAATAATCGTTCAATTGAGGATCATGAGGACTGGAATCTTACTTGATATTTAAGTGAAGGGACCGTAGCTCAGCAATAGAGCACATGCTTTGTGTGCAAAAGGACGCAGGTTCAACCCACAGCCTCTCCAGTTTGGGCTGGGAATATCCCCTGCCTGAAACCCTGAGCTGCTGGTGCCACTCGGTATAGAGAATTCTGAGCTAGAAGGACCATTAGTCTGACTCTTAATAAGGTAGCTTCCTATTCGTCCAATCAGAGAAATGGCTTTTATGGTATGAAAAGTTACAGGACTTCAAGCAGGAAGTTGCAGGACATGTGCCAATTGGAAATCAAGCAGTATGTCTGATCTAAAACTTGTGCGGGTACAAACAGTATTGAAAGCGGGTTTGCGTCTAACTGCCCCAATACCATCACGGGCGCAAATCACCGCAAATGCATGATAAAAATGGTGTCTGGAAGGGGGACCATAAGCATAAGGGACTTGTGTTGCATTATCACCTTCCACCTCCAGGGCCCTCAGATTCAGGCTAGCAAGCTCCAGTGAGCTCAACATACCTGTTTTGCATGATGGCGAACAGCTGAAACAGAGTCCAGCTGCGCTCCAGACATCTGTATATTTCCCCTCATCACACGCTCCACACTTCGTGTCAGCGTTCTCAGTGCACTTTTCAAGCACGCGGGAACCTGCAATGCAAACAAGGAAAAAATATTTTTCAGAGGATGAGGCTAGCAATGGAAATGGTTTTAATTCCACTGAAAGAGGGATCAAAAAGTGGGCCTCCAAATATCACTTGGCAAAGTCCGTTGTCAAGATTCTCCTACAACATTCCAGTAAAGCCCTCCTGTACCTTTGATTAGTAGATTCTTTCTTGAGGCTTCAGGTGCTGCAATCAGTTCCGTTTGCTCAAAGGCATTTCTTAATTCTAATAGGAATAGTCAGTTTCTATTACATGGGAGGGGGGTTGGTAATTAATTTCCTATTAACAACCCAAACAACAATTCATTTTTGAATTTTGAATTTTTATGCTTGCAGTTTTGTAATGTCACAGTTGCACTTTTTAGAGCAACAGTTCTGGAAACTAATAAATTGACCTCACTGCCCCACTCCCCAGCAGAAAACAGGCATGGTTTTATTGAGATGCAATTGAGGACCAGTTCAGCAGTGCCATGTGATGAACATCAAACCAGGAGGAAGCTTCTAACAAAAGGTACACCCCCCCCCCCAGAAAAGCCCTATAGGTGCTTTGCCAGGCTGCACTTGGCTAGCAATGCAATTGCATGCAAAGTCTGAAAAATCACCATGGACCAAGTCTTTTATATGATGGAGGGCAACACAGAAGATATGGAGATACAGCAATGTGTTCTGCAGCAGAGCATCAGCTTTGCATACAGAAGGTCCCAAATTCAATCTGTGGCACTTCCAGTTATAAGGACCTCTGCCTGGTCATTGTCTGTTTGGTTATGTCAAAGGTCTGGTCCTAGCAATTAGAGGGAAATGGCTAGATATTTATTAGCCGTTGCTCATGTAACAATCTGCTATAACTGAAAATAGATAAAGACTCTTGGCTGTAGTGGACAGTGTAGCCGACTAAGTTCTACTCAGAGTACAGCCACAGAAATTAATGCTGCTAAGTTAGCCATGCCCAGTAATTACAATGCACCTACTCTGAGCAGGATTAACACTGAATGCAACCCTGAGTAATTAAAACTCCAGAAATGCAACAGACTCGACAAGAATGCATTCTAAACAATATATCCCAGATATAGTAAAGGTAAAGGGACCCCTGACCATTAGGTCCAGTCGTGACCGACTCTGGGTTTGCGGCACCCCTCTCGCTTTATTGGCTGAGGGAGCCGGCATATAGCTTCCGGGTCATGTGGCCAGCATGACTAAGCTGCTTGTGGCGAACCAGAGCAGCACACGGAAAAGCTGTTCACCTTCCCGCCGGAGCGGTACCTATTTATCTCCTTGCACTTTGATGTGCTTTTGAACTGCTAGGTTGGCAGGAGCAGGGACCGAGCAATGGGAGCTCACCCCGTTGTGGGGATTCGAACCGCGGACCTTCTGATCAGCAAGTTCTAGGCTCTGTGGTTTAACCCACAGTGCCACCCATGTCCCTTTATATCCCAGATATAGATGTGCAATATAACTGGAAATATACTCTTGGTAGTCTTATAATTTTCTCCTCATTACTAAGGTAAGTAAAGGTACCCCTGCCTGTACGGGCCAGTCTTGACAGACTCTGGGGTTGTGCACCCATCTCACTTAAGAGGCCAGGGGCCAGCGCTGTCCGGAGACACTTCCGGGTCACGTGGCCAGCGTGACAAAGCTGCATCTGGCGAGCCAGCGCAGCACACGGAAACGCCGTTTACCTTCCCACCAGTAAGCGGTCCCTATTTATCTACTTGCACCTGGGGGTGCTTTTGAACTGCTAGGTTGGCAGGCGCTGGGACCGAGCAACGGGACCTCATTACTACTATTGGCTTATTTTGCTGCTATTATATTTTGATGGTTGTTGTACCTATATGGATTAAAACGGTAAATAATTTGAATCTGCCTAGAACCCCGAGGAGCTGTTGACAGTCAGCATGGAGACCCTAAAAGGGCTGGATCTGTTTGGAGCATTTGCTAGATCACGCTTCTTCTTCTGCTGCTGCCCCTTCTATTTCTGTTTCATTTTAATGGGGGTTAAGGATAAGAGGGCCAGAGCCACTTTTAATGTTTATGCAGCATTGTTTTAACACAGCGAAAGCCACTTTGCAAGCTTTTCTTAAAATAAAATAAAAATTACTAAGAAGGCTGAATAAACTCAGTTTTAAATGAATGTACCCCTCCTCCAGGGTACAGTCAAGTCAGTTGATTCAGGATTCACTTGAAAACATTACATCAGTGGATTGGAATTAGAAGCCGTGCTTGCCAGAATCCAAAAAGACTGCAACACACTGTGAAAAACGCCACTGTTTTTAAGCTCTGTATCAGGCCTGGCTCCACCACTAGGGAGAGTGAGACATTGGCTTTGGGCAGCTGATACTAGGGGCTGCGGCACCCTTACTTCTAAGACAGCCTGCCCTGTAGCCCCTAAAATAATCTGTTGCATTGTAGAAAAGGGCACTGTCACCAGCACTGAAACAAATATTACCGGTAGCTGCTATTTGGTTGAATTCTCTATATGAAATCGATGAGAAGGGTGGGTCTTTCACGGGCTGCAAGGTTTTCTTGGGCTGCCTCTGCTATGTAGCTAAGTGACTGAAAACTACACTTTCCTGATGGGAATTGTAGTCCAGAACTTATGGAGATCCACTGGGATGAATGAGGCTGGCACAGACAGTACTGCCTGTAACATGGATCAAGACTGCAGCTCAGAATAGGGCAAGCTTCTTATGTTCTGTAGATCAGTATGCATTTAATAGATGCCTTTAGCGATCAGCGGAGCATATTTTTTCAATATGCGTTGGCTCGCAGACTTTGCCATACAAGCATTTATAAAAATCACACTTCCTTTTGTTTTTGTTTTTCTGGGTTAAGGGAACGTTCATATGGCAAAAGCTCACTGTAAACAGGAGGCTTTGCCCTTTAACTTCTCTTTTGAGTTCTCCTTTGAGAGCTTTCTGGAAGACACACTTCTGGTCACTGACTTCCCTGCAACACAGGAAACCCAGCTAATTTGCTTGACATTCACCACTTTGCGAAGCTCGCTCTCTTCCCCTGCGTGCTGGTTTCCTGCTTGTTCAGCCAAATTTTGGCAACTGGGGGAGGAAGGGTAAAGACTTGCTTCTGTCGTAGAGTGCACATGGCCCAGAGTTTTGAAAAACTGGGGTGGCAGGGGATAGAAGAGCTGAATGGAAGTTAAGGACCACTGGTGTTAGGGACTGGGCAGAGGAGGAGGAATGGTGGAGACTGCCTCCCCAGCCGGACCCTTCCAGAGAAGAAGACAGCTCAGAATTACAAAAGGGGTTTTAGGGAGGTCACAGCTCAGAGGAAGATGAGGGGGAAAGTTGGGAAATAATGGGAGAGGAGGAGGAGAAGGAGACAGAGCAGGAGCAGCTGGCTGACATGTTATCACTAGAAAGCATTCCAGACCCACCATCTCCCATAACCTGGCAAGCCTTAAAAGTAGGAGAGCAAAGAACTTGGAGACAGATGGCCCTAAGTGGCAACCGTAAAGGGTGTGTGTGTGTGTGTGTGTGCTGTTGATGAATAAGGAAGTGGAAGAAAAGGCACAAAAGAACAGTGACAAGGGAAACTGATGGACTATGCAGTACTGGCGAAACTGACATACAAACTGCGAGACGAGGACAACTGTGGCTTTAAAGAAGAATGGGAACTTTTTACAAATTACTTAAAAAAAACAACAAAATGAATGGGACTCCTTGGCAGGTTTTGAATAAACATACGCAAATGTATTATTGTTAACATAATAGATAGATTATTTAAGTCTTTTTACAATTTTATACTATGCAGAGAATAATATGTGTTGAAAAACCGGAGCGAGAAGCAGAGAGAAGTCTGGGGGTGGGAAGGAGGGTTTTTTGGGGGGAGGGGGGAATGAAGATGATATGTTTTTGATAATTTGTTATGTTGAAATTCTTAATAAAAACTATTTTTAAAAAAAGGAAGTGGAAGAAAAGGGGGTTGGAGATTTACTAGGTACAACACCACTATTTGAAGAGCCTGCATTCTCAAGCCTCTCTCTGTAAATATTGAATAGAAAGAAGGTGGTAAGGACTTTTCCTTGTCTTATTCAATCTGCCGTGGGGGCTGTTGCCTGGCACCTGGGGTTTCTTCATATTATACAGGGAGAGGGCCAGTGGTAGCTGGTGCCCACTGGGACAGACGGCAGGGACATCAACAACTGCTGGAGCCAGAGGCAATGACGTGCAGAGACAACTAACTGCACCTTTGCCTGCCTCCCACTCCTCTTCCTCCTTCCTGCAAGGGCAACACTGAGACTATGGAGGAGGAAGCCGACAGACAGAGCCACTTCCTAGACTGGCTGTAAGAAAGAAAAGCAGTTGGGCTCAGAGGAGATTGAGGCTGAGCTTGATGGGGCTCCATTTGCCCTAGTGGACAAACTCCACCAACACACCCATTTCCTATTCAGATGCCCATGAGCTGGATGAATGCATCAGCTTAACGTTTAGGACTGAACGCAAACACATTACCTGGAGGGCACAAGCTGCAACATTTACGGATGGCTTCGTCATATCGCTCTGTGCTTGAATTGTGGCACTGGTTCTGATTCTGGGGGGTGTACGGTAGTGAGGACACCTGCAGAGATCAAGAGAGAAAATAGGTCTTGAGTGGAGAGAAAGCTTGAGTTTGGCCATCACTACCCTGAGATCCGTGGGACACCAGTGGCGCTGTGGATTAAACCACAGAGCCTAGGACTTGCCGATCAGAAGGTCGGTGGTTCGAATCCCCGTGACCACCGAATCCCCGCGACGGGGTGAGCTCCCATTGCTCGGTCCCTGCTCCTGTCCTGCCAACCTAGCAGTTCGAAAGCACGTCAAAGTGCAAGTAGATAAATAGGTACCGCTCCAGTGGGAAGGTAAACGGCGTTTCCATGCGCTGCTCTGGTTCGCCAGAAGTGGCTTAGTCATGCTGGCCATATGACCCGGAAGTTGTACGCCGGCTCCCTCGGCCAGTAATCGAGATGAGCGCCACAACCCCAGAGTTGGTCACGACTGGACCTAATGGTCAGGGGTCCCTTTACCTTTACCCTGAGCTCCTCAGGAAAGGGTGAGACACTGATTAGGGGCAAAGGAGCAAGACATAGCAAATCCAGTCCTAGTTTACCCTTGGGCAGAACTAATGTGTGATCCGAGCAGACCAAGGTATAACTAGTATTTCAGCCACAGTGGTGTCATGGCGAATCTTGAAGCGCAGGAGTTTATCATGACAGCGTCCAGAGCCCAGGCAACTGGTTCCAACAACCTTTAAGCCAGAATTTCTCAAACCTGGGTCTCTAGCTGTTTTGGGACTACAACTCCCATCATCCCCAGTTAGCAGGACCAGTGGTCAGCGATGATGGGAATTGTAGTCCGAACACAACCCAAGTTTGGGAAACCCTGCTCTAAGCTGAAACCCAGGGGCTTTGATTTGGAGAAAAGTTGATGTTCTCTCCAGATGGCATTATACACAGGATTTCAGGGCCAACTATGTGGATGTGCTGGCAGATTAATGAGGGAGCTGATCTGTACCGCCACTGACCAGGCGACCACAGCAGCATGGGAATGAAGTGGCCTTGGACTCTGGGGCAAACTCATCACCGGCGCCAAAGCTTCCTAATGTAGGAGTCAACACAGAAGGAGTCAATACTACGCCTTGAAATCAATAACTCAGCTGAAAGGCATCGAAGTGCGCAGCTGTGTAGGGAAAGGGCGACTCCACAGGCTGTTGTTTCTTATGGGCACAACAAAGCCACAAAAAGGTACTCTGGAGTATCTTGTGCGTATGAGTTTCCTGCTGTTAGAAACGATGGTTTGGAAATAGTTGATGGTGCAATATGCAGAGCAGAGGGTACGAGAAGAAGAGATTCATTACATGCAGGGTGGATAAGAAAACCAATGGTTTTTTTAAAAAAATAAATAAAATAAAATCAGATTTTAAAAATTTAAATTGGATTTTTAAAATAAAATGCTTCTGGAGGAAAAAAATCTTTCTAAAGATAGGTTTCTATTTAAGTTATATTATAGTCCAAAGGCTATTCATCAGGAAATAAGGATTTGCTTTAAGTGTTTCATGTGTGCTAAAACTCAGTCTTAAAAAAAGTGTTTAACCACATCAGTTAACAAACATGGATACATACGCTCTTGAGTTATTGTTTGAGTTAAATAAATTGTTTAAATTATTATTAAGGAAATGATTATTTTTCTCCTTCCAATAAAGTACAGCAGAAAAGTTGTCCAAATACAAATAGTTAGCGTATTAAACCTCACAATAATTTCATAATTTTCTGTCTCTGTATTTATAATAGTATAACCAAATCAGTAATTTTGAATAAAACTGTAAAAACTACTCTGAAAATTTATTATTCCAAAAATGAAACCTTCATCTGGTTGTAAATATTAAGTTTATACCAGCAAAAAATGAATCTTTCAGTAAAAAATAAATAAAAATTAAATCAAGTCTTACTGACTAGTGATTTAAATCAATTGGATTTATCGTAAATAAAATCCACCCTGATTACATGCCAAAGTGGCTTCTAACTGGTTGTCCCACCCACCCCCACCCCCACCCCCGCCAAAAACCTAGAAACCCAGCAGCTCAGTGGTAGAACTTCAGGTTCCAAGTTCAATCCCTGGTATCTCCATGTAGGACTCCCTGTCTGAGACCATAGAGAACCAATCAGGAGGCATTTCACAGAAAGGTGATGAACACACTCTTGATTCCGCCTTGCCTTGGAAGAAGGGCTGCAGTAGCAGAGCACTGCTTTGCATGGAGAAATCCCAGGTTCAATCCCTGGCGTCTCCGGGTGGCGCTGTGGTCTAAACCACTGAGCCTCTTAGGCTTGCCGATCGGAAGGGTGGTGGTTTGAATCCCCATGACAGGGTGAGCTCCCGTTGCCCTGCCCCAGCTCCTGCCAACCTAGCAGTTCGAAAGCACGCCAGTGCAAGTAGATAAATAGGTACCACTGCAGCGGAAGGTAAATGGTGTTTCCATGCGCTCTGGATTCCATCACGGTGTTCAGTTGTGCCAGAAGCGGTTTAGTCATGCTGACCACATGACCCGGAAAGCTGTCTGTGGACAAACGCCGGCTCCCTTAGACTGAAAGCGAGATGAGTGCCGCAACCCCACAGTTGCCTTTGACTGAACTTAATCGTCCAGGGGTCTTTACCTTTACCGTTACCTATCTCCAGGTAGAATTGGGAGACAGAGACCCCTGTCTGAAATTCTAGTGTAGACACTGCCAGTCAGTGTAGACAATACTGAGGTAAATGAGCCACTGTTCTGACTTGGCACAAGCCAGCTTCCTGTATACCTATCTAGGCCAATTGCTACTCTAATAAACATGTGCAAACATAATCTGCAGGGAGATAATAAGAGAAATCAGAAGTAGGAACAAAAGGTGGAACAGGCCAAAATCAAGGGCAGCCTTCCTCCATGCTTTACTGTAAACCCCACAGTGACTTGACTCAGTTTGTTCTTTGGGAGCCAAGATAAACATCTGCACTGAAAGGGAAGTGTCATTTTAGTACACAGGGGAAATGTTTCAATTACTTCTCTGACAGGCATTTAACAGCATTCAGGACTAAGAACTCTCTCTAAGTGGGCTATTGGCCAATAAAAAAATAAGCTAGCAACAATCCAGTTACTTGTTTTCCTTTTTCTTTTTAATGTGTTTAAGTTGGCGCTTTGAGGAACAAGGAGCAAGACACCAATACAGTTCTGGGTGTTAGCCCCCTCAAAAAAACCCAGGAAGGAATGATTGCATGTCTGGTTTGGGCTGTTCCTGACTTTAGTTTAAGCTTGAAACCAGAAATACTTTGGAGCAGAGGGGCTTGCTCTCGGTTCAGAGAACTTATAAGGACTTGCAAGCTGAGCTGAGACAGTGCTGGCCACGTGAAACATCACAATGCACATGAGAGTCTGCCTTGTGCATTTCATGACATTTAGGAAAGTTTTAACACCGGAGAGAATTTGAAAAAAGAGGACAAGCTTGAATTCCATTTGAGAAGAGGAATGGAAGCTGCAATAGATCAGCCTAAGAACCTAAGAGCCTGCAGGATCAGGCCAGTGGCCCATCTAGTCCAGCATCCTGTTCTCAAAGTTGCGGCCAGATGCCTGTGGGTAACCCGCAAGCAGCACCCAAGTAGAAGAGCACCTGCCACTCCTGTGGTTTCCAGGAACTGGTGTTCAAACACATTTCTGCCTCCAGCTGAGGAGGCAGAGCACAGCCATTATGGCCAGTGGCCATCAATAGGCCTTCTCCTCCATGAATGTGTCCGATCCTCCTTTAAGGACACTCACGTTGGTGCCCATCACTGCCTCCTGTTCTGGAATTTCACTATGCTCTGTGTGAAGTAAAGGTAAAGGGACCCCTGACCATTAGGTCCAGTCGTGACCGACTCTGGGGTTGTGCTGCTCATCTCGCTTTATTGGCCGAGGGAGCCGGCGTACCTATTTATCTATTGGTACCTATTTATCTACTTGTACTTTGATGTGCCTTTGAACTGCTAGGTTGGAAGGAGCAGGGACCGAGCAATGGGAGCTCACCCCGTCGCGGGGATTCTAACCACTGACCTTCTGATCAGCAAGTCCTAGGCTCTGTGGTTTAACCCACAACACCACCCGCATCTTTACTGTATACTTTACTGTATATTGCCTTAAACCTTCCACCATTCAGTTTCATGGCAGAAGTCTGAGAAACCTGAGCAGATGAAGCAATAGGCTAAGAGCCCACGGAGCGATTTAGTATGATGGTCCTACCACTTGGCTGCTTTCTAGGGGCAATGTGGTCTAAACCACTGAGCCTCTTGGGCTTGCCGATCAGAAGGTTGGTGGTTTGAATCCCCGCGTGCGATAGAGTGAGCTCCTTTTGCTCTGTCCCAGTTCCTGCCAACCTAGCAGTTCTAAAGCACTCCAGTGCAAGTAGATAAATAGGTTCCCCTGCAGCAGGAAGGTAAACAGCGTTTCCGTGCTCTCTGGTTTCCGCCATGGGGTTCTGTTGCACCAGAAGCGGTTTAGTCATGCTGCTTACATGACCCGGAAAACTGTCTGTGGACAAACACCGGCTCCCTCAGCCTTAAAGCGAGATGAGCGTTGCAACCCCATAGTCACCTTTGACTGGACTTAACCATCCAAAGGTCCTTTACCCTTTTTACCTAGGGGCAGTGTCGTCTACTGGTGTTCAAGGTGGTTGGCATATGAACATCTAAGGGGGTAATTTCACAGCAGGGAAGTGGAAGAAGTGTCATGGTTTGATCCTGGAGAAGACAAGACTGAGAAGCCATCTTCAGATAGTTGAACAGCTGCCACGTGGAGCAAGCTTGCTTTCTGCTGCTCCAGCAGGTAGGACCCAAACCAATGGATTCAGATTATAAGGAAAGAGACTTGGAACTGAACATTAGGAAGAACCTCTTGATGGTAAGAGCTGTTCAACAATGGCATGGAATACCTCGGAAAGTGGTGGACTCTCCTTACTCGGAGGTTTTTAAGCAGAGATTGGATGGCCATCTGTCAGTGATTCTTGAGGTGTGATTCCTGCATCGCAGGGGGTTGAATTTAATGACCCTTGAGTTACTTCTACAATGCTGCAATTCTAAATGTATAGTGAGGAGGGGACCTTAACTGGATACAACCTTTAAAAATGATTCCACATAAAAAAATTGTTCCAACAGAGATGCAAAGTGGAATGGAGATGCGTACTTTCAAAGCCCTGTTGAAATTGATGGCGATGATATTAATTGATGATGACGATGATGAAAATTCACATTTCCCAACTGCATGGCTCAGCAGCTCCAACAAGCGTCACTCAGGAAAATGCGGCAAGCAATAGAAAAACCGCAAGGCTTGCAACTGTGAACAGACATTATTTAAGACATCGAAAACAGGCCAGCTTGGCGCGGGGGTGGGGCAGGTAGCAAGGGAAGAGGTTTGCAGCTGCCTGAACTATTTTTAGGCCAATCTGTTTGTGGTTTGCACAGAACACACAAGATCAAGGTCCACTGCAAAATTAAAACTCAAATTAAAAGTCAGCCTCATTCAGCAGTGTAGCTCCTAATCTAGAAATCTTCCATTCAAGAACAAAGAGAAAGATAAAGCAGACCACATTAAATAAATGCATTTGAGTGATGTGGCTGAGGTTTTCCAGAAAGTACTTATCTTCGGCATGGTAGATAAACAGGGCCGAAAGGAAGATCACTGACACCACATAGAATAATGTGAATTAGCAGAAAGTTGGGCTTGGCCCATCGTTGAGCTACTGGTCCATTTGTGGTAGACCATCTCATAAATGGTGGTTAGATTTATTGCCAAGGATACTAGTCTAATTGGAATAGCTCTGTTCCACATTCCTTATGTTCTTACTAAGCCAAGCTGCACACTCAGGATTACTCAATGCCTATTGATTATCCCTTTGTTATTAGGAGAGCTCTAACCATGTTTCCTAGCCTTGGGCTGCTTGGCAAGAACAAGCCATGGTTTACCAGTTTTGACGAAACATTAAACTATAGCTGCCCCGTGCAGAAAGGGAGGATCACTCCATGCAAAGGGAAAGGGGAGAATTAGAGTCCTTGAGATGCACTGATGTAGCAGCAAGCCATGGTTTGGCATTATTGTCAGGATCAGCCCAGTACCTGAAACTGAATCTCTTCATCATGCCCATAAAAGTATCTCCTAGTATGAGTTGAAGTCAACTCAAGGGGAAGTCACTTGTGGAGTGTGAAAGGTGGCAGGAAGCAAACTTTTTGGGTTTATGGTCCATGGTCTCTCCCACCTTCAGATGCGCCAAAAATCTACATGCCAAGGGCACAAGGGATTATAGAGGAGCAATGAGGAACAGTCTTAGAGTGTAATGTTCTGCTGCCAATCAGAAGCCACGCTTTGGTTTTCAAACATTTTAAAAGTCAAATGGACTTCCGGAACGGATTTCGTTCGACTTCCAATGTACGACTGTATGTAGCTGAATACTGCCCCAGTAAGAAATTTGGATGAAAACTCTGGTGAATTTTCACGATGATTTTTTTTTTTTAAAGAAAAGAAACGAAATTGCAAACTGATGTGGAAATGTGGAGAATTCAGCTGAAGACTGGAAAAAGTGATGAGCGGAGAGAACCAAAACTGACAGATTTGCTCATTCGCGCACGTGAGACCAGCCCACCCTGCGCTCATCAGTTGTGGTAGACCTCAAGGTCACAGAGGAAGGCGGAAGGTGAGCTAGACCCCCTTTTCAGGTGAGAAGGTAACTCAAAAGGGGGAGAAGCGGTGACGGGCTGACTAACTCTGCCCACCCAGAACGCATAATGGTAACAGCTAAAAGGCAGGTAATATGCTGAGATGGAGGGGGACCACTAGGGGCGCATCAGAAGATGGCTGACAATAACATCTCTCCGACCCACACGAGGTAAATTGAAGGCTGTGATGGGAGTAAATAGCCTCCCTACCCCCCCCCCCCGGATTATGGTGGGGGACTGCCCTTGCCTGCTGTGCCCTATACCACCCCCGAATTTGTGGGGATGGGGGCACTAGGCACAATGCCCTCCTGTGGGATTTCGGCACTCCTGGACGCCGTCTCTGATCCGTGTCACTAGCTGCAAGAACTTCAAAAGAAATAATTTGGATGAAGCTAATGCACATATTTCAAGGAAGAAGGGAGAGTAAAGACTGCTAACAGAAGAGATCTCTGATAAAACAAGATGAGTCGGAGGAACAAGTATAGATCATGAGAAGATACGGCAAGACTCGGTATGGCAAAGGGACTGATGGGAGAGGGGGGGAAAACTTTCCTTTCTTTCCTTTATGTGATTAAACAAGAATCCCCCCCACAAGTCAGAAATGTCGTTTTAAGGACTTAAGCTGTGGATTTAAGGCTGTGTGGAGATAAACTTTTGAACCAGAACATGTTTTAAGAAGAGCGTGGAATGTATAAGGGCTTTGGAATGACGCAGTTAAAAATACCGTCACCATATTGGGAAGTTCTGTCGGAGGACTTAAGTCTGAGAGGGGAAATAGAGAAATAGAGCTGTTTTTATATTGTGGATGAAACTCCTCAGTGGGACTTAAGAACGACAGTTCTGTAATTAATGATGGAAAGAGCGCTGTTATCTATGAATGCGATGATATATGGAAACCATCTCGATTTGAGGACTGGAAGAACGGAAAAACCCACACAGGATTATTATTGGTGTTTATCGGCTTAAGCAGTGGCGTAGCGTGGGGGGTGCAGGGGGGGCCGGCTGCACCGGGCGCAACATCTGGGGTTAGGGCAAATCCACAGGTTAGGGGGCGAAAATCCACAGGTTAGGGGGCGCAAATCCACGGGTTAGGGGGCGCAAATTACTTGCCTTGCCCCGGATGCTGACAACCCACGCTACGCCACTGGGCTTAAGGAGACTATCAGAAGAGATCATAAAGAAAAAAGAGAAAATATATGAACAAGATGTGATGTGGAAACAGCAAGATAAGTCTGGATAGAATTATGAACTTTGTTTGGACTGATTTGGACATTAACGCAGTAGCAAGAAGATGATCAGAATCCCCCTTCGGATCTTGAAATATGGGTTCCCTCAACAAAATTTAAAATTCGGCTTTGTAATTCGGAATTTATGTGATGTGATTTGATATGATGTGATTGGCCGGTTAATAAAATTTTTTTTTTTTTTTACAAAAATATATGCTGAGATGGAGACAGGAAACAACAGAAAGAATAGCCATACAGGCTACATGACAAAACCACAGTGATGAAGCCACCCACTGTCTGACATCAGAACCTGTGGCTGTGGAACGAAAAAAGAAGAACAGAATATCTGAGCTCGCTGCGCAAAGCAGCAAAATTTTGCACATATGAAAAAGGGAAACGAAGTTCTGCTCCCTGCTCCCTCCGAAAAACATTAATGTCCATTGAGCGATATTAAGAAAGAAACACCAACCAGGTCACATTTTGCTCACAGCGAGGGGCAAGGAAGAAGCCCAGGAAACGCAGAGTGCATGATTCATTGTGAGACCACACTCTTGGGCAAGAACGTCGCTGTCGCACCTAAAGGGGGGCTTTTGGATGCGCATCCTACACATGACCCAAATTTCACTTGTGCGGGGAAAGCCCATTCCAAAGGTCTGCTATGGCGTGGTGGTTAACCTCAGGCCTGGGGAAAGAATGTCCCCCTGACCCAGGAATCCCTATACAGCCCTTGGGACTCTCCCCAGGCCACAGCCCTGATCTGCACCCTCTTGCAATGCTGTGTTGAGGCCAATGGTGAGCCCGAGAAAGCATTGGGCAATTTCTCCTTCCCCTGGAGAAATTCAGCTAAGTAGTCACTGCCACCCTCCCAAACCACCTGCACGTAGGGTGGAGAATTTTGGGGGTTCACTTGGGAAAAGTTCTAACATCAGCACAAGTGGGCATTTGTGTCCTCCCCCCGTTTCCTGTGGGCTCTGCAATGAGATAAGCAGGCACCCGAGTGGTGACTATCATAGATGGAGAGCAGCTCTTTGGGGTTTCAGCCAAGCCTGTTACCGTTATCAGACAATGTTCCTGGTAGATGGCAGTTGCGTGAACATTGGCCTCTCAGAAAAAACAAAATGTTCTTCCTTTGAGGTATTTAAGCAAAGGCTGGATGGCCAACTGCCCACTGTTTGTCAGCTGTGATTCCTGCATTGCAGGGAGTTGGACTACTACTACTACTAGTAGTAGTAGTAGTAGTAATTTTATTATTTATACCCCACCCTTCGCAGTTCAAAAACCAGGCTGAGGGCAGCTAACAACAAATTTAAAACACTTTCGTAAAAGGTAAAGGGACCCCTGACCATTAGCTGCATTCGTGACCAACTCTGGGGTTGCGGCGCTCATCTCGCTTTATTGGCCGAGGGAGCCGGCATACAGCTTCCGGGTTATGTGGTCAACATGACTAAGCCACTTCTGGCGAACCAGAGCAGCGCACGGAAATGCCGTTTAGCTTCCCGCTGGAGCGGTACCTATTTATCTACTTGCACTTTGATGCGCTTTCGAACTGTTTAGTTGGCAGGAGCAGGGACCGAGCAACGGGAGCTCACCCCGTCACGGGGATTCGAACCACCGACCTACTGATCGGCAAGTCCTAGGCTCTGTGGTTTAACCCACAGCGCCACCCGTGTCCCTAAAACACTTTAAAACACTTAATTATAAAAGCAGCATAAAATACAGTATAAAAACATGAATAACAATAAAATTCAAAAATCAAAAAGACGACCCTCGGGGTCCCTTCCACCTCTACAATTCGAAGTTCTAAACTACACCACTGCCCTGTCAGCTGCTGCATGAAAACTTGTGGGATGTAGGTGGCGTCACTCCCAGGATCGCCCTATAAACTCTATACCCTTTTAAATGTGTTTAGCGGAGTGGGGTTATTGGTTTGTTCTTGCTTTGATTATGTATTTTGCGTTTTTTTATCTTGTATTTTTATGTTGTGAACTGCCCTGAGTTCTATGGATGAAGGGTGGTATACAGATTTAATAAATAATAATTATCAGCAGCAGCAGCAGCAGCACTGAGTTGACACAGCAGCCCTCTGCCTGAAACCCTGAAGAGCACTGCCAGTTCTGGGCTGGGTGGGCTGCTTGTCTGACTCAGTATAAATCAGCCCTTTCTCCAGAAACATGAGGGCTAGAATCTTCACATTTAAAAGAAAGAGCGTAGCTTGGTGATAGAGCAACAGCTTTGCATGTGGAAAGCTCCAGGTTCAACCCCTAAAGGCATCTCTAAGTAGGGGTGGGAGAAGTTCCTGTTTGAATCCCTGGAGAGCAGCTGCCAGTCAGTGTAGACAACACTGAGCTACATGGAACAATGTGCACAAGGCAATTTCCAATATTATCTTTATCGATTTTCTAAAAAAAATAAATAAAAATGCTGTTCTCTCCTTGGCTTGATCAGTTGCCTGTTTGATACTTGGCACAGCTGTCTGTGGGTTTCTTCATTCTGGGGCGATGACTCACCGCAAGGCGCTGTTATTTCCTAACTGTTACGTTAGCCCTTTCCAAAACACAGCGATACAGTTAACGTGAGAGTCACACTTCGGAGATGGATTTGAGTCACACTTCCTGTAATTCGCCTGTTTGCGATACCTTCCCCCCACCCCCTTGTGCAAACCATGAGTGTGGGTGTTAAGGAGGTAGCAAGCTTTGCTGCAGGGAGACTGCAGCTCAGCATGGAAAAATTACTGCACAAGTATTTGCACTGGTAACCTCACTTTGCCTCCAAGGGGCTCAAGGCAGCATACATGCTTCCTTCCATTTTTTTTCACCCTCACAACAACCCTGTGAGGTAGATCTGAGCTGAAAGGCAGTGAGTAGCTCAATCAATCATAATCTCAAGCTCTACCTAGCTCACAAAGGTGTGTACTGCCAAACAAAGCAAATTGTATAATACTAGGGGCTACTGCCTCTGCTTATGTTGCTCGCCAGACCCACGTGTATCCGATCAACCCTGCTTTATTCGAACTCCTGCCATTGTTTAAAAATGCAATTTTAACATTCTCTTTTGCTCCCTCCCTTCACGCAGATCCAGGATTGCAGTGAGGTACTACAAATCCTCCAGTGTGGGCTGTGTGACGACAGCCTTGTGTTTTTATGTATATAGGAAGAAAAGGGAACCATTCAACTAATGAAGGGGTATTGCAGTGGGAATACTTTGGCAGCTGAAGGTCCCACACTCATGTGGCACAGAGAGCAGAGGTGTGCTCTTCAAAAGTGCACTGCAAAGGAACGCATATGCTAAGCTGGTTGTAGCTCAGTGGTTAGAGCAGATGCACTGCATACAAAAGCTCCTGGGTTCAATCCCAGCACCTCTAGGTAAGAAGCATCCACAGTCCTAGGCTCCCAGTTTGTACCAGGCTCCTGCCCTTGCTCTGTCAATTTGCTTTGTGAAGCAAACACCAATAAATAATAAAACTCTGTGCTTCAGGGCACAGATTTTGGGGCACTCCCAAATGACCTACTTATTGAATGTTCCTCCTGACATGGTTGCAGGGAAGCGAGGTGATGTTGCTTCAAAGCAAGCAATTCACCGTCACTTTCCTGTCCGTTTGGGGTAGCATCTTTGTTTGGGGAGATCTCCAGAGCAGCTTTAATGGCACAGCCTGAATTTGCTGCCAAGTGATGGAATCACACCTGAAAACAGCCACAGACTGGATTAACCCTCCTTGCAGTTACAGCAAGGGAGCAGAAGGTGGCTGGTGGGGAAGGTTTGGAGGCAGCAGAGGTGCCACAAGTACAGTATTTTTCGCTCTATAAGACGCACCAGACCACAAGACGCACCTAGTTTTTGGAGGAGGAAAACAAGGGGGAAAATACTCTGAATCCCAGAAGCCAGAACAGCAAGAGGGATTGCTGCGCAGCGATCCCTCTTGCTGTTCTGGCTTCTGGGAGAGCTGTGCAGCCTGCATTCGCTCCATAAGATGCACACACATTTCCCCTTACTTTTTAGGAGGGAAAAGTACGTCTTATAGAGCGAAAAATACATTTCTGGTTCGGCCTCAAACAGCAAAATGTATTAGGAAATGAAATAGGAAGGGAGGCTGGGTAACGTTTGCATTGTTTCGAAAAGCTGAGATTATCCTCTGGCCAAATATTGTTCTTTTCCAACTCCTTCCAAGTAACTGTTTCACTCAGATAAGATTTTGGCAGGGAGGCAGCTGTTAATTAAACATTTTGTTCAGGAATTGGTGTGTGGGATTGCCACTTGTTCCTATGGGAATGTTGAGCAGGCAGTTTCCCTTGTAAGCTCTAGGAAGCTTTAGGGGGGGAATGGTTGCTCAGATGGGGGTGGGGGGTGGGGAGTGGGAGACGTACCATAGAATCAAAGAGCTGGAAGAGACCCATCGAGTCCAATCCCCTGCAATGCAGGAATTGCAGCTAAAGAAACCATGAGAACAGACAGGCACATGTATGAGAAGCTGCCTTAGCCATACAAGGCAACCAAAATGTTCAAAGGGATTGACTGCCAGATGAGGAAAGGTAGAATCACAGAATTGTAGAGTTGGTTGCAGTGTGACGACAGCCTTGTGTTTTTATGTATATAGGAAGAAAAGGGAACCATTCAACTAATGAAGGGGTAATGAAGGGCTGCCGCGCCGCCGGAGCACGATTTCTGTTCTCATCCTGAAGCAAAGTTCTTAACCCGAGGTACTATTTCTGGGTTAGCGGAGTCTGTAACCTGAAGCGTATGTAACCTGAAGCGTACCACTACAGGTACCACTGTAGTTGTTTATTTCCATGACATCTGATGGGAGGGCGTTCCACAGGGCAGGCACCACTACCCAGAAGGCCCTCTGCCTGGTTCCCTGTAACATTCAGCAACCAACAAAGCTGAAGGTTGGGAGATTTAGGACAGAAAACAGAAAGGACTTTTACACGCAGCGCATGGTTAGACTATGGACGTCACTCCCACAGGAGGCAGAGATGGGCACCAGTGTGCATGGCTTTAAAAGAGGATTAGGAAAATTCATGGAGGGTCAGGCTATCACTAGCTACCAGCAATGATGGTGATGCTTTGCCTCCATAGCTGGAAGCACCCAGTGTTTCTGAATACCAGTTGCTGGAAGCCGCAGGAGGAGAAAGTGTTCTTGTGCTCAGGTCCCGCTTGCAGGTTTCCCAGGGCATTTTGAGAACTGATTTAGGACTGGATCGGGCATGGACCTGATTATATTTCCCTGTGCTAGATTCCGTCAGGCCATTGGTCCATCTAGCTCTGTATTGTCTACACAAGTGTTCTTCAAGCTTAGGTCCCGAGATGCTCTTGGCCTGCATCTCCTATCATCCCTGACCATTGGGCAAAGCTGGCTGGGGTTGATGAGAGACAGAGTCCACCAACATCTGGAAGGTCACCACTTCCCCATCCCCATGTCAAAGGATACAGATTTCATCCTCAACTTAACCGTGATTTAATCCCAGCATTATTATTCTTGCCTCTTCCTCTTTACTTCCCTTTTTTAGTTTAGAGATCTTGAGACGAGCAGCAACCAGCAGAGAGAGAATTAATTGTCAAGAAGCAAGGTTAACCTTGGCACTCTCATCAATGAATAAGAGACATAGCTCAGCATCCAAGGGGACCTGCTGGCCAACAACAATGCCCATCTCCATTGCAACCTGCTTCCCAAACTTGTGTACATAGTCGCACCCCTACCGCAAATACCAATATGTTCCTCATACCTTACAACCCTGTTCATCTAGTGATCTCTCATGGGTGGAAGGACGTGCCCTGTTATTCTATGGGAAAAGTCATGCTTGTTGCCATTTCTGAGGGGGGGGGGAGAGGGGGAATTTGACTCATAAAATACATGCCGCC
Organism: Podarcis muralis; assembly: GCF_964188315.1. Taxonomy (NCBI): domain Eukaryota; kingdom Metazoa; phylum Chordata; class Lepidosauria; order Squamata; family Lacertidae; genus Podarcis; species Podarcis muralis. Next base: position 15,659,271 of record NC_135661.1, read on the forward strand.
AGCGGTGAAATAGACCTCTTCGGCTTTGCTTCAGCTTAGGGGCCGTTTGTGATTAACATGACAAAACAATCTCATGGTTGGCACATTCCCACTAAATATGTGTTTATTTGGCAACATGCATGAACATCTGGTACTTTTGGTAGAAATCTGAACCTTGTATTCCACTAAGAAGTATATTTTACACCATTCGTTCTTTTTAAGCCTCCTATGTTTATTATTTTATTGCCTTCTTGTGATGTTGTGGTGTGGTGTGGTGTAGTGTGGTGTAGTGGTTAAGAGCAGTGGACTCATAATCTGGTGAACCGGGTTCGATTCCCTGCTCCTCCCCATGCAGCTGCTGGGTGACCTTGGGCTAGTCACACTTCTCTCTGAAGTCTCTCAGCCCCCCTCACCTCACGGAGTGTTTGTTGTGGGGGAGGAAGGGAAAGGAGAATGTTAGCCACTTTGAGACTCCTTAAAGGTAAAGGTACCCCTGACCATTGGGTCCTATCGTGGACAACTCTGGGGTTGTGGCGCTCATCTCACTCTATAGGCCGAGGGAGCTGGTGTTTGTCTGCAGACAGCTTCCGGGGCATGTGGCCAGCATGACTAAGCCGCTTCTGGTGAACCAGAGCAGTGCACATAAATGCCATTTACCTTCCCACTAGAGTGGTACCTATTTATCTACTTGCACTTTGATGTGCTTTCGAACTGCTAGGTCCTGCTAGGGAAGGAGCAGGGACCAAGGAACAGGAGCTCACTCCATTGCGACGATTCGAAGCGCTGACCTTCTGATCGGCAAGCCCTAGGCTCTGTGGTTTAGACCACAGTGCCACCCATGTCCCTTTGAGACTCCTTAGGGTAGTGATAAAGCAGGATATCAAATCCAAACTCTTCTTTTTCTTCTTCCTGTTTTTTTGGCTGATAGGGTGAACCTACAGAATCAGCAGCTTGACACAATCATCCCTTTGCAACTTTCTTCTCTACAAGGGTCACTTACTTTTACGGAAAGGGCTGGCGCTGCGATGTTTCTATTAAATCCACCTGCTCTCTTATATTTGCATATTGTATATGAAAATATACATATATGTATCTATTTTAATACTACTACCAATGTCCTGCCTTGTTAATAGCTGCCCATTCTGAGTTAATTCTTCAAATCTGGGAATCCCCTTCTTTTCTCAGTTAATAAAATCTGCAACAAAAGGGGGAGATCTTTCTGTTCAGTCTGTCATAAAACAGGATGCAAACCTTTGCCTATATACATCCAGGGCTTTTTTCCCAGCTGGATCTCAGTTCCGGCACCTCTCATTGCCATTATAAGAGAACAAGGGAGGCATTTGTGCTGAGTTCTGCAACCTCTTTTTCTAGAAAAAATAACACTGTATACCTCTATACCTTTGCTGCTCATTGCTAAACTAAGTTGAAGGTAAACATATGGAACAGATAAGAAGTTCGGAATAAACTAGCCAGTCAGGTATTTACTATTTATGGTCCCCACCCCCAGCATATGAGTCTTCACTGTGTTTGAGTCATGCTTTCACTGTCTACCTCTGGCCTTTGGCCTGCCGCCATCACCGTTAATCAAAGGAGTAAACAAGACCAAACTTTTGTCGTAGTAATAATAATAATAATAATAATAATAATAATTTATTTGTACCCATCCATCTGACTAGGTTGCCCCAGCCACTCTGGGCAACTTCTAGCATATATAAAAACATAGTAAAACATTAAACCTTAAAAAGCTTCCCTATACAGGGCTGCCTTCAGATGTCTCCTAAAAGATATATAATTACTCCTCTTCTTGACATCTGATGGGAGGGCATTCCATAGGGTGGGCGCCCTACCGAGAAGGCCCTAAACTCAATTTAAAGTCCCCATTTCACCGAGTGATGCTGAACCTTAGAAATTAAAAGGAAGGAGCTACAGTTATGAGCTAAGTCAAAATAAGAAACATGCTGTTTCCAGATCAGGCCTGAGGGTGCCTCCAGCCTGTCACTGTTTTGCAAGAAGGATTCAAACACATACCGAGAAATTTCAGTTTGGGCAATTAAAGTTGATTCAAGTGCTCTGTCACCCTGACACAGCAAATCCACTGTTAAAAAAAAGGAACCAGACTTTTGCAGTTAGGAAAAAGGAAATGCGTTGAAATGTGTGGGGTGGGTGGGTGTATAAACAGTATGCAAAGCAAATGAGGAGGAATGCTCCTTGTCCTGCAAATTGAAACAAATGCACAATAAAGGCCAGACATAGTCTAAGCCTCGCATAAGGTTCTTGCAAGCAAATTAGGATGAATGTTCAATAAACAACGAATGCTCAGTCAAGTGGAAGAGCCCTGGGACTTTCCAATAAAATCCAGGCCCTTTCATGCACTACTTGCAAACGGGATGTAATTATGAAGACTTTGCCTTCAACATTGCATGTGTTGCCTATGGTTGCTGGAAGAGGAAAAAGCAGCTCAGTCCTGCTCGCATGTAGAGCTTCTGTCGATGGTTGTGATGCATAATTATTTAGAACTGCAAAGTCCCTAGCAGAGGTCTCCAACAATTTTCTTTCAAATTGTGCAACAAAATGACAAGAGGAGTTCTAATGTAAATGAAATGCAAAGAAAGAAAGAGGGCATTGGGAGAAAAAAAGAAACTGTAAATTCCCAAAACTTCCCATGTATACCAGGAGTCCTTAATAGATTGTGCTTTCTCCAGAAAAAAAGGGGTTGTGGTGAGCAGCAAATGTCAACTCGGTGCAAAGAAAAGAAACTTAAACGCAAGAGTCCACCCCACACAGACAAGTTATTAGTAAAGGTAAAGGGACCCCTGACCATTAGGTCCAGTCGTGGCTGACTCTGGGGTTGCGGCGCTCATCTCGCTTTATTGGCCAAGGGAGCCGGCGTACAGCTTCCAGGTCATGTGGCCAACATGACTAAGCCGCTTCTGGCGAACCAGAGCAGCGCATGGAAACGGCGTTTACCTTCCCGCTGGAGCGGTACCTATTGATCTACTTGCACTTTGACGTGCTTTCAAACTGCTAGGTTGGCAGGAGCTGGGACCGAGCAACGGGAGCTCACCCTGTCACGGGGATTCGAACCGCCGACCTTCTGATCGGCAAGCCCTAGGCTCTGTAGTTTAACCCACAACGCCACCCACATCCCTTACACAAGTTATTGACATGCCTCAAAAGAGCTGCGTGACAGGTATAGGAAGGGCAGCTTTGTATTGGGGATTTTTAAGAAAGGGCTTGAAGTTTTATTTTAAGAAGGCCTGTCTGGATCAGGCCGATGGCCCATCTAAGTCCAGCATCCTGTTCTCACAGTGGCCAACCAGATGCCTAAGGCTAGCACTGGATGTAGCAGTGGGTTCACTCTTAAGTACATAGGACTTAGTTGGCCACAGCCCAATGCAGAGAAATTGTGATATAGAAACAAATCAATTCAGGACACTTCCAGATTTGCTATTTTGCAAAAGAGATACAATCAGGCACCAGTAAAATCAGGCAGCAGAAACTGAAGTGAATTTGGGGCCCTTGCTCAACAAACCTGCTGCCCCTCCTATTTTTATTTTTTAGAAAATGACTTTTTTTTTGCAGTAAGAAACATGCCAGGAAAATGTGCTGGAAAGTGTGGCATAACAATTCCTCGGCGTGATGTCTTCTAACCAGCCCACAAACAAATCAGAAGAAACACTCGATAAATAACCAACATCACCTAACCTCTCTGGGGAAAAAACTTTTCACCAACAAATCAGGGTGAGCTCTGAGCAAAGTGACAGCCACCAGATGTGGCAGCCGTGAGCTTTAGGCTGCAATCCCATGCACTCGATAATAATAATAATAATTTTTATTTATACCGCGCCCTCCCCAGCCAAGACCAGGCTCAGGGCAGCTAACAACCGATATCAAAACAAATTGATTGAAATACAACTTAAAAACAAGATTAAAATACAACATTAAAACATTAAAATGCAGCCTCATTTCAATGGAAACTCAAATAAAAAACTTGGGACTTACTTCTGAGTAGGCACATAATGGGCTTGTGCTTGAAAATGGGATGAGACACATTCCTGGAGGACTGTCGACGGGTATCTGTTTGTTTTGTTTACATCCCACCTTTCTTTCAATGAGCCCAAAGTGCTGAGCACCAGTCTCTCTCCCTCCCACCTACCACCCATTTTATCCTCCTAAGAACCCTGCGAAGTAGGCCAAGCTGAGAGGGTCGCAACCGGTCCACGGCCACAAAGAAGTTTGAACCTGGAATACTCTGTTCCTAGCCAGACCTTCTGCACCAGGCAGTCTATTGCTTATCTGCTCAAAACTCCAACTGGAAAAAGCTGAAACGTGGTCTGGATCCAACCACTCCTGGCCTGGTTTCTTCCAGATATTTTGATCCTGGTGACTGCGAAGGCTGTTGCAACCCAAAGCAGAACCGAGCACATCTTTACGACAAAAGTGAAGACCGAGACTCTTTGGGACTTGGAGACTTCGGTACTGCAGATGAGCCTCGGACAATTTTTCTTAAAACTGCAAAACTCTGCAGCAGGAGAATTGCCAATCGTATGAATTTGCTGAGCCCACCCACAAGGAATGCTCTCTTCCAATTTGTTGCCTCTGAAGAAAACTATAGATTAAAATGTGCCTGTGGTGTTTTCTTCAAACACACTTGTTGCAACAGGCTTTCTTCTTGAGGATATCAGAGTTTGGGTCGACCAGATCTTTGCATTTCATGGCTGCGGCGCAGTCAGCATTGGACAGAAATATCCAGTCAGCTCAGGTAGATATTTCAGAACACATTGACTTGATAGAGCACACAATGTCTGCACTTCAGTGTCTTGAAGCTGCATATGACTGCTTGGGTATTACTGTATATATTCTACTGTCCAAAGTCCAGTGGCATTTACAAAGGCTTAGTCTTCACAAAGTTTCTAAACCTTTGCGTTACACAGTGTTTATTTAGTACCTTGCCTGTATCGCCTCCTTTGTAATGCAAAGACTATACGAGCTGCTGAAAAGTTTTATAGCTATGGTAACCTGTATTTTCCATCAATCATTCCCTGCCCCACTGAATGTGGAAAGATTCAAATATATGTTTTTTAGGGTGGGGAGGCAAGTACAGTGGTACCTCGGGTTAAATACGCTTCAGGTTACATACACTTCAGGTTACAGACTCCGCTAACCCAGAAACAGTACCTCGGGTTAAGAACTTTGCTTCAGGATGAGAACAGAAATAGTGCTCCGGCAGTGCAGCGGCAGAAGGACAGTACCTCGGGTTAAGTACTTAATTCGTTCCGGAGGTCCGTTCTTAACCTGAAACTGTTCTTAACCTGAAGCACCACTTTAGCTAATGGGGCCTCCTGCTGCCGTCGCGCCGCTGGGGCACGATTTCTGTTCTCATCCTGAAGCAAAGTTCTTAACCCGAGGTAGTGTTTCTGGGTTAGCGGGGTCTGTAACCTGAAGCGTATGTAACCCAAGGTACCACTGTAATCCTTCTGCCTCTGGGGAAGGGACAGAGCAATATTCTGGGAGGAGGAGCAATATAGCAGCTTCCCCATGAATGGAGATATATAGCCACACTGTTGCATGTACCTGTTGGATGTCTGCCTTTCTCATGGAGACATGGAATGCACACCAGAGAACTTTAGGTGATGAATCGAACACAATAAGAAATCTGTTAAAAGGGGATTGGCAGTGGATGGAGTATAATTAATTAAAAACTATTCTTAACTGCTTAATGCTATTAAAAAATAAACCCTAGGGAAACCTAGAGCGAAAAGCAGGAATGGTTGGCACTGCCCGGGCACGAACCTGGCGGTGGGGGGGGGGGCGGACTTGAGAGGCTTTTCCTGGCTTCGGTTCTTGGGGGTCCTAAGGACACGGTAGAGGGCTGGTTTGGGGGTCGGAGGGTGTCCGTGGACTGGGTTGTGGGGGGGGGGGAAGCGGACTAGGATAGTGGGGGTCGCGCTTTGTGCTTCTAGGAAAAGAAGGGGGGGTCTTTTGATGGGGGTTGGGTGGGAGCCTGCCTCTGTGATTTGGTTGGGGGCTGAATGGGACGGGGCAACTCTAAGGACACCGGGTGGGGGAACCTGGGGACGACGACTCTGTCCTGGGGGGTGGGAGAGCCCATGGAAGGGGCTGCCTCTCTTACCTTCAGGAGCCCGACCAGCTGCAGCGCCCCATAGAAGAGGAGCCCCGCGGAGCGACAGCGCGCCGACATCTCGCTCACCCGCAGCGGAAAGCGAAAGAAGCGGCGGCTGTTGCCTCGGGCGGCCCAAGTCGAGGCGAGATCCGAAGGGGCGGGGAAGGGGCCGGCCCGGAGGAGGGCTGGGCACCGGAGCCAGCGCGCTCAGCTTCCCGATTGGACCCAAGGAGCCAAAGTAGGGGGGTGCACCGGGCGCCTCTGAGCATGTCCAGAGAGCGCTTTCTCGCAATCCCGAGGAGAGTTTTGTAGAGTACAGTGGTACCTCGGGTTACAGATGCTTCAGGTTACAGACGCTTCAGGTTACAGACTCCGCTAACCCAGAAATAGTACCTCGGGTTAAGAACTTTGCTTCAGGATGAGAACAGAAATCATGCGGCGGAGGCGCGGCAGCAGCGGGAGGCCCCATTAGCTAAAGTGGTGCTTCAGGTTAAGAACAGTTTCAGGTTAAGAACGGACCTCCGGAACGAATTAAGTACTTAACCCGAGGTACCACTGTATACGCGCGCAGAGGCGTCGCTCTCGCGGAATAAGCGATTGCTAAGGAGGACGCGCTCAGAGGCATTCTTCCCAGGCTGGATACAGTGACATCTAAGCATGTGCAGAGAACTTCTGCCGCCATTGCTCCGTCCCAGCCCGCAGTGACCCTGGACACACAGTGGGACGCTTGCTTCTGTCATTAGAAAAACTGTCGGTCCTGCAATCGCGACTTCAAGGAAGAATGGGAACTTTTTTACAAATTACTTAAAAGGACAACAAAATGATCTGAATTCCTTGGCAGGTTTTGAATAAACATCCACAAATTTATTAGTTGAACATTTGCTAGGTAAGGCAAAGATATGTACAATTTTATAACGCGCAGAGAACAATATGTGCAAAGGAATCAGAGAGGGGAGTTCAGGGAAGTCCTTGTGGGGGGAGAGTGGGAGGGATGGCGGGGGGGGGGTTATGTCAGTGGCGTAGCGTGGGGGGTGCAGGGGGGGCCGGCTGCACCGGGCGCAACATCTGGGGTTAGGGCAAATCCACAGGTTAGGGGGCGCAAATTACTTGCCTTGCCCCGGGTGCTGACAACCCACGCTACGCCACTGGGTTGTGTAATTGATTATTTAGACTGATAATTTGTTATGCTGAAATTGTTTAATAAAAATATTTTTTTAAAAAAGAAAAGAAACACTGTTGGTCCTGAATCCGTTTTAGAATGGTGATATTGATCGTGACAACAATCGTGTCGCCTTTATACAACAGAGCTTGCTTGCTGAGGCGCCTATTTATTTCCCCCGTGGCAATCCTGTTAGAAGTTTGACTCCATTTACTTGATAGAGCTCTTTGAAGGCCGCAGGGTTTATCTGCATGTTCCTGCATTGCATGGGGCTGGACTAGATGACCCTTGGGTCCCTTCCACCTCTACCATTCTGCGATTCTATATGCAAAGCTTGGGGCGTTTGGCTAGTGAATCTGGTTGGAGAGCAGACTCCACCTGTTTCAGTCTCACACACGGAGATGATTGTAGACTAAGAAAAATAACGAAGTAATTTATAGTAAGGAAGTAACTCAGGTAGATTTTTTTCCTTTATAGGTCTCTAACCTAACTAGCTCATCTGGAGAAGACAAAAGGCAACCTTCTTTGCTCCTTTGTTCTCGGAGGATAACTCCAACGTGAACTTCTCCTCTTGAGGTCCGATAGAGAGAAGTAAGTGTGAGGAGGAGGAAGTTGTAAACAGGACGCAACCTAAGATGTATCAGGCTAGTCAACAAAGAGAGATATATAGAGAGATAAGTCAGCATAGAGATAAAGGTTCAAGGATAGTATGACACTCCAGAAGTTTCTCGCTCTGTCTTAACTCCATGCAACCTCTCTTCTGCAAGCTGACTTGTACCTGAACTTCAAACAAATCCACTTGGTTACGCACCTTGGTTCCGTTTATATCAGGGGCCTAAAATGTAGCTTTGTTGTTCTTTTTCTCTATTTGCACGGAAGCTGCTTTGGGGAAAATGCATCAAAACGCAGCATTTCCAAGAAAGAATATGATAGATACAGGTTAGAATATGGATCGTAGATATAAACTGTGCATGTAACACCACTTTCTAAACCAGTGGTGGAAGCAGAGTGGATGCAGAGTAAATGGGAAATCTAACATGCAGCAGAAAGCTCTTCTTTCTGTGCCCCCAGGAGTGTTCTAATATATATTCTTAACCTCCTTCTGTTTACGAGTTTATAGATGAGCTGCAGTTACTCATACCCCCCACTGTTTATTTTATTTTCTATTTGTTCGCTTGATTTGCCCAGTCAATATTTTACACTTCATGCATGTCTGCTTTGTTATCATTATGCTTTGTTGACATTTTATATCAGTAATGAAGGGGAACTTCAGGTGGCGAAGAGAAGTCTCTCTTATGAGAGCATTCAGCATTTCTCCTCCTGCGCAACATTTTTCAGGAGCGGTCATCAGCTGAACTGCATTTTCTTAAGAATTATTATTAAGAAAATGAAGAATTTTTTAAAATAACATAAAAGTGGGGCATTGAAAATAATGGCTTGAAAGCTAACCCTGCTCAAAGTAGACACATTTAATTCACAGCCATGACTACCATAGGACCATTAATTTCAATGGGTTCAATCTGAGTAGAATGTAGTTGGCCACAGCCCAGTGTAATTAAGCAGGGCCACAACTCATCTGTGTTGCATTCAGAAGACCCAAGGCTCAATTCTTAGCATCTCCAGGTAGGACTGGGAATACCCGCCACTTGAAACTCTGGAGAGCCTCTGCCAGTCAGTGTAGACAATATTGAGCAAGATGGTCTGACTCAGTATAAGTCAGTTTTGTATGCTCACCCTTGTTTTGGTTTGAACACTGAGCAAAGGCCTGGGGACTGAAGGCACCTAATATCTGATAAGAGTCATATTATTGCTCCATGTAGCTCAGTGTTGTGTACACTGGCAAGCAGTGGTACCTAATGGTTACAGGCAGGAGACTTTCCCTGCATACAAAGTGTCTCTCCATTCCCGTCAATGTATCTCACGTCAACAAAATGTCTTTGGACAGGTGAACTGAACCTTGTAGTCTTGGCAGGATTTGTTTACACCCTCCTGTTGCTCATTGGTGCAAAACCAAATCCTCTGACGTGATGGAAACTGCACATGTCGAGACACAAGGAGACTCAGTTCATTCATTACGAGCTAATAAAATTTGTGGGTGGGTGGGTGGGGGACACTGGAGCAAGGCTGGGCTTTCCCCACAACCTGAGGGCTGCATTCCTTCCTGGGCAATCTTCCATGGGGTCATGTGCCCATGTTGGTGGGTGGAGCCAGAGACAAAATTGGGCAACACGACGGATGTGACTCTTACACACTTAGTCATCAAAAGTCAGAGCAACATGCTCACAGTCTGTCCGTCCTTCATCCAGGCAAGCAAGAAGTGTTATCACAGTTCAGTGACACATTCAAGCCAGGTAAAAAGCAATCGAGGAGAGTGTGGAGCAGGGCCAGAGATGGGTGTATCTGGCAGGGGTCCTGGAGGGCTTCATTGTACAGAATCAGGCCATTGGTCCACCTTGCTTCTGGGACCTTCTCCATGCAAAAGCACCTGCTCCATGCAAAAGCACTGAGGTGTTAAAGATATCAGTTTAATACACATTTAATGTTATGCTTGAGTGCATTGTATTTGAAATGCTACGCTGTAAGGTTTGCATTTGCAATGGGAGGCTTCCATTAGGCACGGGAGGTTTCACTCTGGCAAACGCAGCAGAAAAGGCCGGATGTTTTCCTTTCAGTCATTAGGCTAAGTGATGACTCATTTTTGGAAAACCGAGAGATCTTTAACAGCAGGAGATGAAACCCGATAAGCCCAGTGTCTTTAGTCACTGGTGGAGCCAGCAGTAACAGCAATAGAAGCTAAGCTCCACAATGATGATGCAAGCAAGTTGCTTAGGATCTCTCTCTGGGAGTAGAGAGAAGAAATTTGTATTGAACTGTTGTTGACATCTGTCTGTCTCGGGAGACAATGGAAGAATGCCCCTTTGGGGTTAACTCAAACTGTTGGAGAGTTACAGCGCCTGCTGTGGCTGTACAGACCTATATGGGAGAGACTAGTTTTATTGCAGGTGGAGCAGATACAGGTGTCTAGTTTTGCTGCTACAGTTGCACAATTGTGTTTCTTCTGTTTGTGCTCCTCCTAACAGTCATTTCTCCTCTGGCCACTGCTGTGGATACAGTATTAGGACCTAAAAAAAGACTGGACCACATTGCTTGCTTGTGTAACAACAATGTGTTCCTTTGTATCTTGTAAGATTTAATTGTAACTGTTTTAAAGACTGTTCTCAGTAAAGCTTTGAAACTCTTTCTTGTGGTGGAGCACATTAGTTTCTCAGGTGCATGGACTCAAATGTGGCTATCCAGGCCTTTCTCTCCATCCCACGGGCCTCTGCCTAGGAAAGGCCCTCTCCCAGTGGGCACACCCCTCACTCCCCCTCCCCTCCTCAAGCGCTTTTGCTTGGGTGAAATGTGTCTTTGAACTGTGATAATGCCCCATGCTTGCCTGGATGGTGGATGGAGATGTGTGTGCATGTATAAACTTCTTGGTTTTTGTGAGGCTGGAATGTAGCTACTGTAAAAGGTAAGAATCATACCCACTACTCCACCCAGTTTTACCTCTGTCCCTGCCCATCAGTGGCCTTTGTCCTCAGGTGGCTGAAAGGGGTTCCTAATCTGTGGTCCATACCGGCTGGCAGCAGCTGCCCAGCATTTCAGACAGGTGCCTGGAACTGAAGCTTTTGTACCTGAAGCATCTGCTCGGCCCACTGAACTGGGACCCTTCCCCAGTTTTCCCCGGTAAATAGTCAGGGGGACACCTAGAATATGAGACAGCGCTAACAATTGCACATGACTCCCAAGAATGTGAAGCTTTGCAGATCACTTCCCCATCACAGAAGGAAATAGTTGACTCAGCGAAGACTCAACTGGGAAGTGCAAATTGACTTTCTCCAGTTCTGCATTTTGGAAAGTTAAATGCGACCTTGTGCAACCATGAATTACAATGCCTATAACACACCTTTTGGAGATCTTTTAAAAAAGGAGAAGGAGTAGGAGATTCAGGTGGAACTTGCTGGCATTCGCTGAATGGCCTGTTTATAAAGTATTGTGAGGGAGAGTTGAGGAAAGGAACAAGAAGCACTGAAGTTAAAGAGGCTGTAAAATGTTGTAGGGCAGAGAGAATTGAGGGTGGAGTAGCCCAGACTAGAGGAGGGAAATTTTTCTAGCCTGAGGATCACATTTTTTTTTCATGTCCGGGGCGGGGGGCAAAGGTGCTATTCATTTGCAACCACTGGCTGAAGTAATTAGAAATGACCCTAAAACAACAGGAGTCCAAATTAATCACCCACAATGCTGCATAGGAATGTTTGCTGGCGACACACTGATTTTATTGAATTAACAATTAAGAAAAGAAGGCAATGCCTCTCATGGCAAGAATGATGCAGAAGGTCTGGCCTTCAGATTAGCCTAAAGAAATCAGAAATGCTGTGCTTTAATTCAGATCACAAAAATAAACAAAACAGACAACGCAGGTATACCAAGTCATGGCCAAGCCATGAAATATTTGGGTGTGGTAGAAAAACACAGTTACAGACCATTTATGAAAAATAATAATTTAAAAGCTTTGCAAATACGGAGCGAAATACGTAAATCCATCCTGGCTTGGGGGGGAAAACCCCACTTCCATGGAAATGAATAGCGTGCCGCATTTTAACTCACCTTTTCCGTCTGTCGCCTATTCCTATGGCAACTAAAACGCTCAAAAATTGGCAGACTTTTATTTATTTATTTATTCACAATGGTAAAATAGCAAGATTAACCCCCCCCCACTATAATGTATAAACCATTCCAAGATGTTCAGAACGAACACTGCTACAGCAGATGTTTTGTGGTTCAGTCTTATGTTGATGTTTGTTATTTGTATGTTCAGAAAAATCAAATATTTACCACAAAAAAATAAAAAATAAAATCCCACCCGGTCAGGAAGCAGAAACCAATCACTCACTTATAGATATATCATGGTGTGGATAATGCGGAAGATTATTGTAATTTCGAGGAGATAAGTGATCTGGCATGGTCAACTCTTCCTGTCTCTGCCTATGTTTTATTACTTTCTCTAACCTTTGTAAAAAGGTCTTTGATGTGTGGACTGTTGGCACTGGTCAGTAAAAGCCTTTGATGTATAGCCTGGCTTTTTGTCTTTGAGCTTATAGTTGAGCCTGTATTGGCCCTAACAGGACACAGTATCCAGTATATCTGAAGGAGCGTCTCCACCCCCATCATTCTACCCGGACACTGAGGTCCAGCACCGAGGGCCTTCTGGCGGTTCCCTCACTGCGAGAAGCCAAGTTACAGGGAACCAGGCAGAGGGCCTTCTCGGTAGTGGCGCCCGCCCTGTGGAACACCCTCGCACCAGATGTCAAAGAGAACAACAACTACCAGGCTTTTAGAAGACATCTGAAGGCAGCCCTGTTTCGGGAAGCTTTTAATGTTTGATGTATTATAGTGTCAGAGCTGGCTCCAGGTCCCAGCTCACAGAGGACCCACGCTAGCCGGTAGTAATGTACAAAAGTCTTTATTGAAGTACAGTTTCCATTTCCAAGCCGCAGCGCCCCAGCTCTACGTCTTAGAGGCTAGACCAGCGAAGCTCCATCTGAGTCTCCACTCCCTGTACACCAGCTTAAGACTCTAACCTTACTCCACCTCTTCCGTCTCTCCTTTCTCCTCTGGGTCCTTCTGCCCCCCGGGGTCTCCTCCTTTCTGGACTCTTCTGACGCTGACCCCCCTGACTCCTCCCCCTCCTTTCGGCGGGCTTTGGGACCTGGCTCCCTATCCGGGCTGCCAACTGCGCCGCCCTCCTGTACATTTGAACTTGGCGCGCCTGCCCAGCCTTCCACCTTCCTCTTGACCGTTTCCTCGCTCTCCGATGGAGGCGTGGCCAATCCTGACTCCTCTCCTCCCGCTGGCGGTGAGCCTCCTGGTCCTGATACCTGGGACTCCTCCCCCCTACTGCGCTCTGGTGGGGAAGCTGGTCCTGATTTCCAACTGCTGCTCTCTGAGTCCCCTCTGGCCCCTTCTTCCTGGGGTGTCCCCCTAGGCACCCCCCTTGCTCTGACCATGGGAGCCCCTTTCTGTGAATCTTCCGATTCGCTGGAAAGACTCAGAGACCTCGGACCGCTGTCATCGCTAACATTTCCTTCGGATTCCTCCCCCTCGCTCTCTATTTCCTCCCTTTCCTGTGCCTCTGCTCCTGAGCCCCTGGCATATAGTATTTTAATATTCTTTTGGAAGCCGCCCAGAGTGGCTGGGGAAGCCCAGCCAGATGGGCGGGGTATAAATAATAAATTATTATTATTATTATTATTATTATTATTATTATTATTAAATATCTAGTTTTGGGGCATGCCAGTCAGAAGTTCACCACAGGCTGTTGGCCACAGTGCTGTGTGCATCAAAAGCTACCTGGAGGTCACTTTGCCACTTCTTCAGGGCTTCTCAGTAGCAGATCAAAGTGCTGCTTGGTAATGTACATTTTGCTTGCTGTTTAGAATAAAATCTATAACCTTCTCACCCACTTGCGTCTGTATTGCTTCTGAATCTAATTTTAAAAGAACCATCTCCTACTGGTGACTGGGAGTGGCCACCGAGACCACATAACACCGGTCTTGAAAGATCTACATTGGCTCCCAGTACGTTTCTGAGCACAATTCAAAGTGTTGGTGCTGACCTTTAAAGTCCTAAACAGCCTCGGTCCAGTATACCTGAAGAAGCATCTCAACACCCATTGTTCTGCCCGGACACTGAGGTCCAGTGCCGAGGGCCTTCTGGCGGTTCCCTCACTGTGAGAAGCCAAGTTACAGGGAACCAGGCAGAGGGCCTTCTTGGTAGTGGCACCCGCCCTGTGGAACGCCCTCCCACCAGATGTCAAAGAGAAGAACAACTACCAGATTTTTAGAAGACATCTGAAGGCAGCCCTATTTAGGGAAGCTTTTAATGTTTAACAGACCACTGTATTTTAATACTTGGCTGGAAGCCGCCCAGAGTGGCTGGGGAAACCCAGCCAGATGGGTGGGATATAAATAATAAATTATTACTATTATTTGGCAAAACAATCATTAAGGAGGTTTGCCATCCCCACTGCCCACTCCCTCCCAGTAGAAAATATCCTATCGACTCATAGTGGAACTCACCAGAACAGAAGGATCCTGGGCATGTGAACTGGACCCTGTAATCATGGCAGGACCGACCAGGTTTTTGCTCATCATTGATGCAGGCAAAGCCTTGAGTAGGGTCATACCTGAATAACAGCAGGTTGGGGGGAAGCACTCTGTATGAAATTGGATGTTACAGGTGTTGTTTTCCACATCTTTAATAATAATAATAATAATAATAATAATAATAATAATAATAATAATAATTATTATTATTATTATTATTTTATTTATACCCTGCCCTCCCTGGCCAGAACTGGGCTCAGGGCGGCTAACACTGATAAAATTACAGTAAAATGTAATAGGAAGGGGGGGCAGTTAATTAAAATACGGGTTAAAATATGGGTTAAAATAGAATTTAAAATGCAGCCTCATTTTAATAGTAGCCCATAAATCAAAACCATAAGGGGAGGGAAACATAAGGGTCAGACTGAGTCCAAACCAAAGGCCAGGCAGAACAGCTCCGTCTTGCAGGCCCTGCGGAAAGATGTCAAATCCTGCAGGGCCCTAGTCTCTTGTGACAGAGTGTTCCACCAAGTCGGGGCCAGTACTGAAAAAGCCCTGGCCCTAGTTTAATTTAGTAACCATAGAACTGTAGAGTCAGAAGGGACCCCGAGGATCATCTAGTCCAACCCTCTGCAAGGCAGGAATATGCAGCTGTCCCATACGGGGGTCAAACCTGCAACCTTGGCATTATCAACACCACAGTCTAACCAACTGAGCCATCTATGTTTAATTTAGTTACATTTTGGCTATGTAATAGGAGCCACACTCATCTCTGCACTTTGGAAAACGAAGAAACCATACATCGCAACATTTAAAACACACACACACACACACACACACACACACACACACACACACAATTTAATCAGTAAAGTAAATAAAAACAAATACATTCCCTTATGAACAAAATTCCAGGAGTCATTTGCTATTGGCAGGTGGGGGCCAGAAGAACTGAACAGAGCAACTGAAGTCAATTTTCCCTTTGTTTTTTTACCCGCTGAATCTCCACCCAGACAAGCGAGAGGCATTATTAGAGTGCAAGGATACATCCCAGCCAGCAGAAATATGCAAGGAGGGTGTGAGCCACAAGCCACTGGCTGGCGGAGCGAGAGGTGACAATAGACAAGACTCTTGCCAACCGTGCAGATGCCAGAGTCTCCTCTGCACAAACACATTTCTTTCATTGTTGCCGTTCCCTAATCACCTTCCACGTATGCCCCAACATGATATGCAAAACACAATCTAAAAAGTGGTAGGAAACAGTTACAAACCATCAAAAGAAAAAGGAGAAGGCGAGTGTAAATGCAATGCCGAATGGACACTTGTGGCAAGGGACACCTCTTTCCACCCAGTTAAATAAGAGGCATCATTGCAGCTCAAGGAGCCAGGGAAACTGGACAAAAGCACTCAAAGAGGGTGTGAAGCAGGGATGGTGAAGGATGTGGCTGGGGAGAGTTCCGGGGGCCAGATTGAGAGGCCTGGAGGGTCACATTTGACAGTCTAGTTCAGGCACCCCCAAACTCAGCACTCCAGATGTTTCGGGACTACAACTCCCATCATCCCTGACCACTGGTCTTGTTAGCTAGGGATGATGGGAGTTGTAGTCCCAAAACATCTGGAGGGCCGAGTTTGGGAATAGAAAAAGGTTCCCCATTTCTAAGCTAGAGTGCAATACATGAAACCCTATCTGGCACCTGTAAAAAAAGTTCACAACCATCACAAAAGTGTCTTCTCACACTGAGAACTTTTGCCCTGTCTTCAGGGCAGGAATCCCATCCAGAGTCTGTACGTTGATGGCAAGGGGCTCAGCACAAATCTTGCCAGGGTATTCGCTCCGCAAATTGGAAAGGAGTTCATAGTCTCCCCTTCCCGATGGATCGTCCCGATCAAACCACTGGGTCATGCATCCTAAAGTGTGAAAAGGCAAGGCAAGACTCAAATGATTGTTGGTTGCAGGTATGGGAGGACAAGGAAGTTGGAACAGAGGAACACAGGAAGCTGCCTGATACTGATTCAGACCATCGCTCCGTGAAGCCCAATAGTGAACCCCCCAGGCATTGTTATCTGTTGAAGGATAGATGTGGCGCCCACAGTGCCTGTCCTCCATCCCCTAATCTAGCCTGCTGCTACCACTATCCTCCATGCAGTGCAGGATACTATCTTGCCACTAGTGCAGAAGTGGGTTGCAGGGAAGAGGAACACCTGCTCCTTTGCCCTTAGTAAAATGTGGAGCAGATGGATGGGCCAAGACATTTGGGAACTAAATTATGTCATGTGAATGCTCAGATAGGTAAAGGTAAAGGGACCCCTGACCATTAGGTCCAGTCGTGGCCAACTCTGGGGTTGCGGCGCTCATCTCGCTTTATTGGCCGAGGGAGCCGGCCTACAGCTTCCAGGTCATGTGGCCAGCATGACTAAGCTGCTTCTGGCGAACCAGAGCAGTGCACGGAAATGCCATTTACCTTCCCGCTGGAGCGGTACCTATTTATCTATTTGCAC
The DNA here is from genome assembly GCF_964188315.1 of Podarcis muralis. NCBI lineage: Eukaryota > Metazoa > Chordata > Lepidosauria > Squamata > Lacertidae > Podarcis > Podarcis muralis. Next base: position 15,676,180 of record NC_135661.1, read on the forward strand.
TTTGACGTGCTTTCGAACTGCTAGGTTGGCAGGAGCAGGGACCGAGCAACGGGAGCTCACCCTGTCGCGGGGATTCGAACAGCCGACCTTCTGATACGATGTGCAAATAAACAATTACGGAAAATGGAATAAATTATTGTGTGGACACAGCCTTCTTCTTCTTTTAATATAACCACTGCCATCCAGTGAGATGTGGGCATGTTTAAGGGGGTATGTTTAACAAAGGAGCAGCACACTGTGGGTTCCATGTCAGCAACACCTCATATATAAACTAAAGACTCCTGCTTTTAATTTATGAGCTATTGTTTTGGTGTTATACAGGCGTGGCTTATTATGGTGTGGTTGGAGATCATTCCCCCATCTCACCACCCCAGGAGCAAGTTCCTTGCTCAATATCTAAAGGGAATTGCCGATGATACGAATGAAGCCAAACTGAGATATCTATTAAATGATGATGACCCCCTAAGATCACTCACGGTTGCCAGATTCTTGATCAGCGTCCTATCCCTAAAGAAGAGAAACGGACTCCTGTGCGGCTCGGAAAATCCCTTTAAACCATGATCTATGTTTTAGGATGTAACTAGGTGATATCACCACTGATGTCTTCTATTAATTTATGAGCAGAGGGTGATGTTTATGTTACAAATTTATTGTAATGTATGATGTTGGTCTTTTGTTTTTGTTCTGCTTTGGTTCTTGTCTGTTTTTTGTAAGTTTTGACGGTTTTAAATTTGGAGGTTCAAGTACATTATGTTGGTATGGGAAACTGTCATGTGACGGGCCAATGGCCGTAATAAAGATCAATCCAATCCAATCCATCTCACCACAAGATGTCCTGGTTGACTCACCTGAGCAGAAGTTTGAGGGACAGGTGAAGCGGACTTTGTAATCCAAGCAGGAATACTTCTGCTCCTTATTTACACAAGCAAATCCTTCTTTAGTGTTAAACCTAGTGGGGAGAGAAAGAGAACGAAAGAAGCAATCTGACTCACCAAACCGTGACCAGGAAAGAGAGAAGAAGTTGTAGAGAGATAATCTGCACTATGGTGGGATCCAACAGAACCTGGGATCCAACAGAACCTTCCTTTGAAATACAAAGAGCAGCTTTGAAGAATCGATTTTTCTTGGGTCCATGGCAAGGAGAGAAAAACTTCCCCTCCCAAGGCTGATCATGCCTCCCCATTCACATAACAATCTATGTAATGTTAACAAGCACACTAATAACATTCATGTCTTCTTCGGCCTTGACAGCATCAAGCCAGGAGTTCTTTCATTCCGTCTCTCCCTGTGTTACTAGGGAAGAAGAGATGCAACAAGAGAACTGATTGCCACATGTATGTATTCTTTCATGTAAAACAATCAGAGCAATTTGAAATCACACCCGTTGTTATTGCTTCACAACTACGTTTTGCAGCAACACTTTCACTGAATCACACATGCAATGGAATATTGCACGTGCTAATTTGGGTAGGAGTCATCGATATCTGTATGAATAACGGTTAGGGATCTGCTGGGTGTCTTAATCCATTCTGATATTCAGTCATACATTCCCCTGATGTTTTCCATTCCACTGCACTTGCTTTCCTTTGATAAAGTGCTTTCTATTTTGTAGTCTGCTGATGTGAAAATGTATGTATACATAGCCATCAACAAATATTTACAAATCGGTTGCTTTCTTTACATGCTTGTTTTCAAAGTTAATGAATTTCCGCAGGGTAGCTCTGTTAAAGTTCTACAGTAAGGTGTCCTTTGGCACCTTGATGACAAAGTCAATCAAGTGACTTATCACAAAGCCAGTGGGGTCCAAACTTTTTTCAAAGGGGGCCAGATTTGATAAAGTGAAGGGCTGTGAGGACCGACCAAAGTTGTTAAGCTTTTTTTAGGATTGAAGTTGTTGAGAGCTTTTTTATGGTTTTACCCCAAAGTTGTTGAGCTTTAGGATTTTACCCCAGGAAATGGGACTTCCGGGTTAGCGCCTCCGGCAATGGCGGATTTCCTCTGATCGGGAGGAATCCGCTTCGTGGAAATTAGGGTCTGGACCGCCACGGCGAGGCGGAGACCCATCAAAAACCACAGGCGGAAGAAGCCTGTGGACGTGGGATTCGGCAGGCACCTTTTGCGCCTCCCCTACTCGTGGGGAAACCTGGTTTCGGGGATCCGGAGCAACGTGGGGTGAGCGGCGTGGTGCTTTGAATCGACTGCTCTTTTCACGGAGTGAAGCCGCATTGCTGTTGCCAGAGAGCGCTGACTTTTTCCTGTGGACAATTGGACTTTAAACAACTACCCGTGAGTAGAACGGAAAATTGGACTATGAAACATCTTAATTTGGCACCGAAGCGGGAAGGTTCTAAACAGGAAGTCCGCCTTCCGCTTTTGTAAATAGATTGAAGCAAAGACATTGCAAGCTAAAGTCTGGAAAGTCTTTTGTAAAGGACTAAATCTCCATCGGCTAAAACTACTAAACCCCCCCTGGAAGCAGGAGAAGAGGGGGAGAAATCTTAGATTGTTCAAGCCTGCAGGAGAGAGAGTAAAGAAAGATAAATTTCCACCGCCTTGAACCTGGGAACGGGTTGCTAGGAAGACAGACGTTTTGGGAAAATTCATTGACTGTGAATAAAACGTTTGTTGACAGATAGTTAAAAAAGAGAAACATATTGATTCCAATGTTTCCTTTTGCACTTAAAAGGAACAAAATATTTGAAAAACGAAAGTAATTTTGTTGCTGGATCTGCTTTTAAAAGGACAGATACAAATAGAAATTGTTTCCCCTAGAGGGAGCTTTTGAAACTGTTGTTGGAGTCGATCTGGGGAATTCTCCAGCTGTAGAGATTAAAGATCGTGAGAACCAGACATTGACCTTGAACAAGAATGTGCGCAGAAGAAGCCTTAGTGATTGCTTTTTGCAAGACAAGCGCTTTATTGGAACAGCTACATGAGAAGATGGATTTGATGACTGTTGCAGTTAATAATTTTGGACAAACAGTGAATACCTATATAGAAACCACTCAGGAACCGACCCAGGAATCTGCTTTGACAGGGCAAGTTGTGCAGAAGACAAAGGAGGAGGTTGCTGTTGAACCTCAAGTAATACAAGTGGAGAGAGCCACGGCTTTGCAGGAGCATAAGCTGTTGTTTTTGATGACCGAACCTGGAGAAAGTCAGATTTGGAGAGATGGAGTCTCGTTTGGATTGGAGATGGGAAATTGGATAGATCCCCCTATGCAGGACTGTTCTGGCTTCTGGGATCTAGTTTTGCGCCAGGGGGAGTCTGGAGTTGTGGGGGCCTTTAACTTTGGAGGGACTTTGAAACATGCCTTGAAATACCTTTTGGATTTTAGTGCTGACTATGGAGAATGGGCTGACCTGTCGAAAAGGGATAAAGACATTGTTAGGTTGGAGTCTCCCCGAGATCTACTCCTCAGCAATAAAGGAAGGAAATTAAGAACAAGATCAGCAGAAGACAAAGTAAAGTGCAGGTATAAATATGAAGAAGATCTGCAGAAGGGACATGGAAAAGAGTTAAGAGCCTCGGATAGAAGATCACCAGGTTGATGGACTAAATGGAATGGGTAGAAAGGACTGACAGAACCCGAGACCAGGAAGAAGAGACGGTGGATGAAGATTGGAAGAAAGTTTAAAAATTCATTTAGAGAAATATTGTAAAATTAATGTTAGAAAAAAATGTTGGAATGAAACTATTTGGCTTTAGTAGAAATGCTATAAGGAGTTATGTACAAATAAGTTTTAAGTTTTAGGGCTTTTTATGGTAAGATAAGGTTAAAATAAATTAAGACAATTTAATGACAGAACATAGTGAAAGATGGAAAGGATTTGCTGAGATAATTAATAACTAGAATACAAAAAAGGGAGGTGTGAGGAGGTCGATGAAACAAGATAACGAAAGATAAAGATTTGGGATTATTGGATTTGCTTTTAATTTTTTGTTTGCTTTTTTCCCTCTCTTTTCTTTTTCTTTTTCTCTCTGTAATTTTAAATTCTCAATAAATATCATTTTATATTTTTTTTTAAAAAGGATTTTACCCCAGGAAATAAACTGCCACAGAGGCTGGATTAGACCAAGCAGTGGGCTGGATTAGGACTTTGGACATGCCAGCACAAAGCCCTACATGGTTGCAATTATAACCATATCTACTCTTGATTTCAGTAAAATTTTTCACAAAGTCCCCCATGATATTCTTGCAGAGAAGTTGTGGCAAGATCTGGGCTGGATGAGGTAACTGTGAAGTGGATTTGTAGCTGGTTGACTGACCGAACCCAAAGAGTGCTCATTAATGGTTCTTCATCACCCTGGAAAAAAGTGACAAGTGGGGTGCCACAGGGTTCTGTCCTGGCCCCATTGTTGTTCAATGCCATTATGAATGACTTGGATGAAGGAATTGAGAGGATGCTCATCCAATCTTCAGATGATACCAAACTGGGAGGGGTAGCTATTGCCACAGAAGACAGAATCGGGATTCAAGATGACCTTAACAGATTGGAGAACTGGGCCCAAGCTAACAAAATAAATTTCAATAGGGACAAAGGTTAGGTTCTGCATTTAGGCAGGAAGAACCAGCTGTGCAAAAACAAGTCCTTTCTGATTGCAATACATGATTTCATAAATGTGTGTTCTGTTCAGAAAGTGAACAGGCTGCATACCTACCCCCAAAGTATCCCAAGAACCACAGTTTAATCCTTACAGATTTCCAACACCTCAAATAAACCACACTGGGGTTGGGAAGGGAGTGAGGTAAAACTTTAAGATGAAGATACAGGGGATGGGTGCAAGTCCAAATGGTTCTTCCCATTTTGGCAAAGCGTCCTGATTTCGGAAATCAGGACCAGCAAGACATAGATGACTTTTCATGCTAAGTGTGACATCACCCATGAGTGAGGGTGGCAAATCCACAATGACTGTATCTCTCTATGGCATGCTCCCCATGACAGCCATGTTGTCTTATGCCACCCACCCATGGTATCCTCAGCACTCTCTCCAATGTGCCACCAGGTCTAAAAGGCTTGGTGACCCCTAGCACACAGCATTCAAAGCAAGAGTCTGTGGGCAGATGGAAGAAAATCCACTGGATAATCTGCTTCCAGCAGATTCCTCCCACATTCCTAGTTGGGCCAACTGACACATAACAGAAACATTGGAAGGCTGCTCAGTAACAATTAATTCCCTAATGATGTCCTGGCACCACTCACGGATGAAAGATTTGCCCAGTGCTGGACGCTGGGATTCCCTCCATGGTCTGAGCTTCAATTCCAATGGGTTCAGGGCAAATGTCCGTGGGATATTCCCTCCTCAGGTCAGCGAGAGTTTCAAAGTCACCCACTCCTGAAGGGTCGTCCCGGTCGAACCAACGAGTCGTGCAAGTTGAAGCTGAGGTGAGACAGAGAGAAACTATTCATGACGCTTTACTCCGGATACTCCGGGAGTTTTTTGAGTGGAAATAAGGAACAATAATAAAGAGGTCTTTGAATTTGCATAATGTGTCTGACAATGCAAGTGTGGTCCCAGGGTATGGTGCGAAGGCACAAAATGGTGAAGCCAAACAGGACAGTGGTTGGACAGTGTTCTTGAAGCTACCAGAATGAGTTTGACCAAACTGCGGGAGGCAGTGGAAGACGGGAGTGCCTGGCGTGCTCTGGTCCATGGGGTCATGAAGAGTCGGACACTACTAAACGACTAAACGACAAATGGAGAATTAATGGTCAACCTATTGACCAGGTAGCAACTTTCAAATACCTGGGAATAACTTTTCAGGAAAGGGTCTCGTGGCACCAACAGATGAAAAACGCCATTGCCAATGCAGGAAGGGCCAATAAAGCCCTTACAACATTTTTTCACGTTAAAGGGGGTAAATACGTTCTGGCGGCCTTCCAGGTTTTCGCTGCAAAAATACTCCCACAACTCACTTATGGATCCCAGGTTTGCAGCTTTAAAAATTTTGCGCCTATGGAGGCATTTCAAACAAAATTCTATCGGTGTTTATTGGGGATCCCCCCCTGTGTATCTAATATAGCTGTCCGCTTAGAAGTTGGACAACCACCCGCTAACGCGCGGTTGTGGATTCTAAAGATACACTACTGGTTAAAACTTATTTTTTCCCCTGCCGGTTTGGCTCCTTTAACACTCTTAGACACCTTTCATTCTACCTGGAAAGCTTCCCTGTTTGAAAAGATAAGAAGCTTGGGATTCTCCCCACAGATCTTGATAGCGGCAGGATATGAGAGAGCCAGAAGTCAAGTGCTCCAACGCATTAGGGACATAGAGCTGCAATGTCATATAGGCAAAATGGATAAACATGCCACAATTAGAGACTTTGGGAGAGGGTTCTCACCCGCAAATTATCTGGCTGATTTACAAATACCTAAGTACAGACACTCCTTTACCCTGGCCAGATTTAACGTTTTGCCCTCTGCTCTGCTGCTAGGCAGATATGAGGGCAAACCATATGAGTCACGTGTTTGCTCATGTGGCTCATCAGAAGTGGAAACAAGTCTGCATGTATTGCTGCACTGTAGTTACTACGAGGACCTATGCCTGACCTTTATTGCCCCAGTTCTACAAAAGCTTAAAAATGAACCAGAACTCCAACGTATGAGAGCCTTGGTAGAAGATAAGGTTCCTGAAATTACGATCAATGTTGCCAAATTTTGTGTAGCCGCTATTAGGCGCAGGAAACAAGAGCTTTCCAATGTCAATATGCAGGCGAAGGCAAATACTTAATTTTATTTATGCTGTCTAATTTTAAATTGCTGTTATGGCCTAATCTGTATTGAAATTGTCCTTTGTTTTTTCCGGTGTTATGTTTCGCTGACAAGCTGTATGAGTTAATCTGGTCTGTGACCATTTAATAAAATTTGATTTGATTTGATTTGACTAAACAACAACAGCAACACTTGCTCAGCAGTGTCCCAGGTCATTCACTTGCCCGTTGAGCCTGTGAGGGGCCCTTCCAAGCCCCCATGGCTTTTGCTCATCCTAGCCAGGGTCCAACCTGTACTCCATCCTTATCACTCCTTGCTGGTTCAAGCAGGGCAGGTGGACGGGCAGTGGCAGCACAGAGGGGAATCAGCAAGGGAGACTGAGGCCCTTGCAGTGTGGTGGGCTTCAGCAAGGGCCCAACCATGCCATCTTCTGATATCAGCCTTACAGGAGCTGTGCAAGCGTAGCTGAGTGGCAGGGCACCTGCCCTGCATGCGAAAGGTTCCTGGTTCGATCCTCAGCATCTCCAGGTAAGACTGGAGGTGCTCCCTGTCTGAAACCCTGGAGAGCTGCTGGCAGCCAGTGCACACAATATTGAGTTAGATGGACCAAGGGTCTGACTCAGTACCAGTCAGCGGCTTATGTTCCTCTATTGGTTCCAGTCCAGCTTGACTGGGGGATTCAGCAGGGGAATAAACGGGGGTTGTCCTCTGTTACCAGAGAGGCATTGTGAGGCCTGTTACACACAGACTGTCACGTTTGCTCCTTTCTTGCCACATTACAAGGGCACGAGGAAAAGGAAAAAGGAACTGCGGGAGCAAATGTTTGGTTGTGCAACACGGGCACGCTTGTTCTTCCACAACCACAGGCAATAGTTCCCTAAAATAGCAGGGCTGGTATATTTCCCACCCCTGCCCCTATATACTCAGGTTGCAATATTTTATCAGGAGGAAAATGTGACTCCACATACAAACACAGAGGACTGGGGCGCCTTTGGGTGGAGTGAGGCCATTCTTGCTCCAGGCAGAAGCAACAGCAGCAAAATCCAACCATTGGCCTCTCCTGAAGAACAGAGATGTTAAGTCCTGCCCTGCCTATCTTGCACCTGCTAATCAAGGATGCTGCCATTCTCCCTCACCACAAACCAGAGGATGCTCTCTTGTCTCCAGTGTCAAAGCAAGAGTCAACTGACAGCCCCGGGTCAGCTTCCAGATGTGAAATGGATTGCTCCCCAAGAGAAACACTTTGCAGTGCTCTTCAGCTCAGAAGAAGCGGGATGGTGGGTGTCCTGTTTCGGGAGTTGTAGCCAATGTCAGTCCTACTCAGAGTAGACCCACTAAAGGTAATAGTCATGATGACTAACACAGGCCCATTCATTTCAAAGGGGTCTGCTTTGAGCAGGACTTAGGCTGCTATCACATGGACGTTTGTTCTGTTCTCCAGACTGTTTCCCTAACTGTTAATTCCCACCTTGCATTTGAGGTTTCATACGATATAAAAGCCACTTTAGTGCTCATTTCTGTATTATTTGCTTCCAGAAGAAGCCCTTTTTGGGGGGGGGGGTGAGCACTAAACTTGCGCTATATTCTACCATGTTTCTGGTTTTTATGCCTTGTGAAAGTTCATGTACAATGGGGAAATTAACAATGGCAGAAATGTCAGGGAAACGGAATAAACTCTTGTGTAAATGCAGCCAAAGTGAGCAGGCAGAGGAAGCAACTCTCTTACACGCTGTGGATTTTGGGAGGGATATTTATTGAGACCTTTTCTGAGCACACTGTGAGTTCCAGCCTCTCTTATATAGTATAAAAGTGGAAGACAGTTCACTTTTGAGCAATTGGTTTGGTGTTATACAGACATAGTTTAAGTGGTTGAAGATCATTCCCCCATCTCACCACAAGATGTCCTGGCTGACTCACCTGAGCAGAAGTTTGAGGGACAGGTGAAGCGGACTTTGTAATCCAAGCAGAAATACTTCTGCTCCTTATTTACACAAGCAAATCCTTCTTTAGTGTTAAACCTAGTGGGGAGAGAAAGAGAATGAGAGAAGCATTCTGACTCACCAAACTGTGACCAGGAAAGCCAGGTGGAAAAATCAAAATTGGAAACAGAACTGTTAGATCCCAAAACTAAGACTTTGTCAAAGATGTATAACTTGCTGTTGAAATGGAATACTCAGGATGAAACGGTGAAATCTGCTATGATTAAATGGGCACAAGATGTTGGACATAACATTATGATGGCTGACTGGGAACAGTTATGGACCACAGGTATGAAGTTCACGGCTTGTAATGCCATAAGAGAGAATATTATGAAAATGATATACAGGTGGTACATGACACCAGTCAAGCTTGCAAAAATCTATCATTTGCCCGATAATAAATGTTGGAAATGTAAAGAAACTGAAGGTACATTCTTTCACCTTTGGTGGACGTCCCCAAGGATTAAGGCTTTCTGGGAGATGATCTACAATGAAATGAAAAAGGTATTTAAGTATACCTTCCTGAAGAAACCAGAGGCCTTTCTCCTGGGCATGGTTGGCCAATTGGTGCCAAAGAAGGATAGAACTTTCTTTATGTATGCTACAACAGCAGCAAGAATACTTATTGCAAAGTATTGGAAGACACAAGAGCTACCCACTCTGGAAGAATGGGAGATGAAGGTGATGGACTATATGGAACTGGCGGAAATGACTGGCAGAATCCGAGACCAGGGAGAAGAGTCGGTGGAAGAAGATTGGAAGAAATTTAAAGACTATCTACAGAAATACTGTAAAATTAATGAATGTTAGAATGATGTTGGAATGAAGTTAAGTGGTTTTAGCAGCAATGTTATAAAGGAGTATGTAAAAATGGATTGTTAACAGGTGAGAATCCAAAGTTATAATATATTAAGATAAAGGATTAAGATAAAAACAAAGAGGGTAAGGATTTGCTGAAATAACTAACTGAACCGGAATACAAAAAAAGGAGGTGTGAGGAGGTCAGCGAAACAGGCAAATGAAAGACAAGATATGAAAAAGATTGATTTGTTTTTAATTGTTTTTATTTTTTCTGTATTTTGTATTTTCTTTTTTCTTTTTTTTCTTTTTCCTATTTTTGTAACTTTTTCTTTGAAACGTTAATAAATATCATTTAAAAAAAAAAAAAGACTGTGACCAGGAAAGAGAGAAGTTGTAGAGAGATAATCTGCACTAAACTGGGATCCAACAGAACCGTCCTTTGAAATACAGTGGATGCTTGGGTTGCGAACGTGATCCGTGTGGGATGCACGTTCGCAACCCACAGCTTTTGAAACCTGCAGCGGTGCATCTGCGCACATGCGGGTTGTGATTCGGTGCTTCTGCATATGCGCAACCGCCGAAACCCGGAAGTAACCCATTCCGTTACTTCCCGGAAGTAAACCATTCCGGTACAAAAAAATGCAACCTGAAGCATCTGTAACCTGAGGTATGACTGTACAAAGAGCAGCTTCAAAGAATCTATTTTTCTTGGGTGCATGGCAAGGAGAGAAAGAGCTAAACTTCCCCTTCCCCTCCAAAGGATGATCATCGTTCTTCATTTCTGGCATCACTCACGGATGAAAGATTTGCCCAGTGCTGGACGCTGGGGTTCCATCCACAGTCTGAGCTTCAATTCCAGTGGGTTTAGGGCAAATGTCCATGGGATATTCCCTCCTCAGGTCAGCGAGAGTTTCAAAGTCACCCACTCCCGAAGGGTCGTCCCGGTCGAACCAGCGAGTAGTGCAAGTTGAAGCTGAGATGAGACGAGACAGAGAGAAACTATTCATGGCCCTTTACTCCAGGTACACTTTTGGAGAATGGGAAGTTTTTTGAGTGGAAATAAGTAGCAATGAAAAGGTGTTTGAATTCACTAAATGTGCCTGACTATGCAGGGCATGGTGTGAAGGCACACAAAGCCACCACTTTGGTGAAGCCAAGCAGGTTGAGGGTGGGTCAGTTCCTGGATGGGAGACCACCGATCTAGGTGCATAGCAAGTTCATATTTTGCCACCACCCACTTCTCTCTGAGATGCTTTGGCATGACCAACACTCCCCTGCAGCATCTTTTGACTTTATTCACAAATGACCCCCAGCCAAAGGAACACAGCAGGTGGTTAACTCTTTATTGCCAAGGCAGACAGTTTCCTGTAGTTTCTACAGCTTTAGGTTTTAGCGTAGGGCAGGGGTCAGCAAACTTTTTTTAGAGGGGGCTGGCTCATCATCTCCCAGACCTTGTGGCGGGCTGGATGGGGGGGGGCTTCTCTCCCCCCTCCCCCACCCCCTCCCCCTGCCTACCTGTGCTGCTGCTTCAGCGCTGTGCTCTGCCAACCACAGCTTCTGTGCCTGCCCTTGCAAGCGGCAGAGGCTGCCTGTGGTGGTAGAGGGACCAGCACTCAGCCAGCTCAGCCCAGACCCCTTCCTCCACTACACAAGGAAGGGAGAAGGGCAGGGGGAAGCCAGGAGGAGGGAGGCGCCGTGGTGTGCGAGAGAGAGGGGGGAAATGGCGCCAAAAAAATGGTGGCACTAGGGGGGGAAAAGGGAAACATGACTACTATACTACTGTTCCCAGAATGCTGTTATACGCGACACCAATCTTGAGAGCAGTGTGAGATTCTAGGGGTTCCGGGTGCGCTTACGCACGGCCTGTGTTTCCCTTAGGAAATAAGGCAAAGTGGAGACAATGGTGTCTTTATGATATATGGCTTATTTATACACACCTATACAGCCCCACGCCTACATGGAAGGGTTCAGAGCATCAACATTCCAAGAGGTCCCAGTTTCTCCTAAATCATAAGCTTTGTTGAAGAAAATACACATGCGTGCTCCAGAAGCTGGTTGTCAGGAGAAGTTCTAAGACAGACCACATTCACTCACTTACCACATGCTGGGAGAACCAGGACAGCCAGGAGAAGCTGAGGGGGATGAAAGAGAGAGGATGCATTTAATGAAGAAGAGGGGTAGAATCAACCAGCCACCATTTTGACATACCCACACAGTAAAAGGTAAAGAGACCCCTGACCATTAGGCCCAGTCGTGGCCAACTCTGGGGTTGTGGCACTCATCTCGCTTTACAGACCGAGGGAGCCAGCGTACAGCTTCTGGGTCATGTGGCCAGCATGATTAAGCCGCTTCTGGCAACCAGAGCAGCGCACGGAAACAACATTTACCTTCCCACCAGAGTGGTACCTATTGATCTACTTGCACTTTGACGTGCTTTCGAAGTGCTAGGTTGGCAGGAGCAGGGACCGAGCAAGGGGAGCTCACCCTGTCATGGGGATTCGAACCGCCAACGTTCTGACTGGCAAGTCCTAGGCTCTGTGGTTTAACCCAGAGTGCCACCCGCATCCCTTACCCACACAGTAGGGTGGCAGCAAATTCAGAAGCTCATGGTCCCTTCGTTATAGTCAAAGCCATGTCTCCTCCTAAGATTATACAACAACCTTACAATCATAAAGTAATAATAATTAGAGATGCATTACAAAGAACAGTGTGGCTCTCCATGTCTTGCCTTTCAGCTAGATCTACTATCTTCTGTGCATATACATGGGCACATGATTTGGGACGCTCTGAGATCTTCTTTCAAAGTGACTTCAATCATGTTTTCCTTAAAGTCTGTTGCATGTAACATAGCTTGCCCACCTTTCCAGTGTTTCTAAATGCCTAGTATGGGAGCATACAAAACAATTCCTCCTTGGTGCGCCTTCTCCAGAGTGACCCGAGGAGCCAATCCTCAGCAGCTGACTTACCTCCTTTCACTCATACTTGGCTCTAATCAGCCCCAAGTACAAGAAGACTTCAGTGACTAAAAAGTTTCGTTTTCATGCTGATTGGGTGGCTGGAGAGAGAGATTTGGAGGGACCCTGTTGCAGAAATGGTAATGAGTCTTTGATTACACCTCCCCACCCATACCAGTTGGAAAGGGTACAGACTATGGATTTTGTGTTAAAGCCCCAGATGGAGAGGATTGTTTTACTCCCTATTACCAAGCAAGCAATGCTCACCAGTCTCGGAAACTTCCCCATACTTCTTGGCTGGAAACGTCCCTATCTGTTGTCCGCCCAAGCTTTCAGTGCTTCAGCTAGAAATGCACAAGCTTTTATAGACCTTGGGACCACGCCTCTAACTGCATTGCTAGGATTCTTTCCTTTGAGATGGGTAACCAATACTGCTGGCAGCTACAGAGCTGACTCCCAATGCCAGGTGATCCCTGCCTTGCATAATCGCTCACATGATGCAGTGCACATGCACCATTTGAATGGGAATGCCCATCAACTTTGCAGAGGCTCAGCCCTCGTAGCCCCTAGAAGTTGGCTCCTATGAGGCAGCCTGTTTTGTAGGCTTCTGTTCTAAAAGATGCAGCGAAAACGAAGAGCAGATATAGAGAAAGAAAAGGAAAATCTACCCAGGCACATTAGACTTGCTGCTGTGGAAATATTTCAGGAGGAGCTCAATGGAGCTGTTCTTTCAGCAGTGCTGATGGAATGGGCCCCTGCTTTCTATCTCTTCCATTAGGACTGTGCTGTTTGATTCCCCCCACCCCCCCAGATCTGGAGGGCCAGGTGGGTGTGTATAGCCATTTAGTAAGGAGCCTGAGGAACCAATCAGTCTTTGTGGGCCCTCATGCTACTGACATTTCCATAGAATCATAGGATTGTGGAGTTGGAAGGGACTCCAAAGCTCATCTGGTCCCTTCCTGCATTGCAGGAGTCACAGCTAAAAAAATCCCTGACAGATGGCCATCTAACCTCTGTATAGAAACTTCCAATGAAGGAGAATCCATCACCTTTTACGGGAGTCCATTCCACTGTCATTCAGCTCTGCACTGTGTTGCCAGGTGGCATGACTGAGCTGAATGGGCTTAAGACCAAACCTAACCCCCCCCCATCTCTGTCAATTTCTTTTTGGAAATTGACACTGGCTTTGGCTCAGCCTTTCGTTGGCAAGCCCTAGGCGCTGAGGCTTTTACCCACAGCGCCACCCGCGTCCGGTTCGAATCCCCGCGGCGGGGTTTGCTCCCGTTGCTCGGTCCCAGCGCCTGCCAACCTAGCAGTTCGAAAGCACCCCTGGATGCAAGTAGATAAATAGGGACTGCTTACTGGGGGGAAGGTAAACGGTGTTTCCATGTGCTGCGCTGGCTTGCCAGATGCAGCTTTCTCACGCTGGCCATGTGACCCGGAAGTGTCTCCGGAGAGCGCTGGCCCCCGGCCTGTTGAGTGAGATGGGCGCACAACCCTAGAGTCTGTCAAGACTGGCCCGTACGGGCAGGGGTACCTTTACCTTTTACCTTTTTTGGCTCAGCCAGCTGAGCAAGTTACGTACATCGGCATATTGTTGGCTGAGCCAGGGTTGGGGGCTTAGCACCAGTGGAGATCCGCAGCACCTTAAATTCCTTGTCACAGGATTAGCCCCCCACCCCAACCTATTATTTATACTGTACCATCAATGGCCAGAGCCGATGACAGGCAGAATGACAGAATCATAGAGTTGGAAGGAATCCTAAGGGTTATCTATTCCAATCCTGTGCAATGCAGGAATCTCAGCTGAAGCATCCAAGACAGATGGCCACCCACCTTCTGCTTAAAAACCTCCAACAAGTTCTATGAATTCTAATTTTGTCCTCCTCCTCCTCCTCCTCCTCCCTGATGTGTTCTACAAGGAGCAACAGCTCCCAAGGAAGCACTGACAGCCATGGTAACTCTCCGGAATGAATATGCAACAACAATATTCTTTATTTCGGTCCAATGACCCACAATACATTTTCTTTTCTAAAATATTTTTTATTAGGGATTTCAAAATAACAATTTAACAAAAATACATTCTCCACATTTCCCCCCTCCATTTCCCCCTCCCCCCTGAAAAAGAAAAACCCACCCTCCCACCCACAGACTTCCCTCAGCTCCTCTCTCTGGTTTCTCAGCACATGTTATTCTCTGCATGTTATAAAATTGTAAAGATCCTCAATTTATCTATCTGTATGTTGCCAATAAAGAATTTGTGAGAGTTTATTCAAAACCTGCCAAGGAGTCCAGTTCATTTTGTTGTTTCTTTCAATACTTCGTAAAAGGTTCCCATTCTTCTTTAAAGTCACAGTTATCCTTGTCACGTAGTTTATGTGTCAATTTCGCCAGTTCCGCATAGTCCATCAATTTCTCTTGCCACAGTTCTTTAGTCAGGATTTCCTCATTCTTCCATCCTTGTGCTATTAAGACTCTTGCCGCCGTTGTTGCATACATGAAAATGTTTTTTTAATTTCCTTGGCAGGTCTACAAAAACATTTTCAAAAGCAAAGATACAGAGATACAGGGCAAGGGTTCCAAGACGGATCACTGTGTTTTAACCAAAGCATGTATGGTTTCTATTTTTTATTATAAGCAAGAGGGCAGACAGCTGGAGGCTGCTGAGTGCTGACTGAGGAGGATGGGGCACAGCCCCATTTGCCCTGAAGGAGCAGCCTCCACTGTATGTGATCATTCCAAAAAATAATCATCTATTGATCATTAAGCCCTTTTGTGATTGTGTATTTGCACCCAGGGCCATAAGTCTTGGCAGGCCAGGGTGCATGTTTATTTTGCTGCTCTGCTGACAATCCTACTTCATTCTGGCCCCAACAGGATTTGACCGCTGGACTGTTTGCTTTCTTGGTTGTCCAAGGCTGGATTCCCCCTTTGCCTCCCCTTGCAGATCTGAATCACCTTTTCTCTACAAGGATGTATCTCTCGGTTTCCCTCTGCTTCCCTTCGTTTCTTAGAGAAACCCCTGTTTCTATTTTGAGCCTGAGAATGAGGAAATGGATTGGAAGCAGTGAAAGAAGATACACTCTATGTTGTTGTGAAACCCTCCTGCGTAACCTTGACACTACAGTAGGGGTGAACCTAAGCACTAAATAGCATCAAAATAGCACCATGAACCACGAGAACCTAAGGAGAGCCCTCCTGAACCAGTGGTTCAACTGGTCCAGTATCCTGTTCTCACAGTGGCCAACAAGATACCTGTTTCAAGAAGCCCCCCAATAGGACTTGGGCACAACAGAAACTCCCATCACTTGTGATTCCTAACAACTGTTTTTCAGACAATGAAGGCAGAATGGAGGCATAGTGGCTAGTAGCCTTATGGTACTTGTGACCCTTTGGATGTTGCTAGACTACAGCTTGCATGATCCCTCACCACCAATCGTACTGGGATTGATGAGTACTGGAGACAAACAACATCCAGAGACTCACAGGTTTCCCAATGAAAATGTAACAGCTCATGAGGCAGGGCCCAACCAATGACATACCATCCAACATTTCTTCAATGAAAATAGCGATGTCCTACTCTATTAATAATAATAATAATAATAATAATAATAATAATAATAATAATAATAATAATATCTTTATATCCCAGCCACTCTAGGCAGCTCTCAACAAACATAAAAACATAATAAGATATCAAACATTAAAAAACTTACAGGGCTGCCTTCTGATGTCTTCTAAAGGTTACTTATCTCCTTGGCTCAGGAGGGGAGGGGGTCACATAACTCTATAACTTCCAATGAAAATAGGGACGTTCTACTATACCCACCAACATTTCTCTGATGAAAATAGAGACATCCTAAGGAAAAGCAGGACATCCTGAGATCAAATCACAAACTGGGACAGCTTCTGTAAATCTGGGACTGTCTCTGGAAAATTTGGACACTTGGAGGGTCTGCAATGATGCTCTCCGTTGCTCAAAGAATTCCTTCTGAAGCTGTTTGTTCTTGTTCTATGGTCCATTTAAGCCCCGCCCCTCCTTTCCTGAAGCCACACCTCCCCTCTCCTAATCCTTAATGAGGCTCCAGGTGTGCCCCCTCCCCGTCCATGCAAGGCACACAATTGGAGAATAACAAATCAGAGCACAATAAGCAAAACAGACTATGACACCTCTGCCAGTTGGACCAATTGGAGGCTGGGTGATGTTCAGGCTGGGAGGGGCAAAGCTTGGGGGAAGGAAGATCAGGCTGCACACCAGACTTCCGGACAGAGGTGGGGTTATGGAGATGGGAATTAGTCTTGTGGGTTGATAGGAATAACTGGGATGGGAGGCAAGTTGCAGGCCCTGTGGGGAGGGCCATGGAGCTATAGCTGTGTCTCAATATGGAAAGACTCAAAGGCTTCACTTGCTGTGTGTGCTGAATCTGAAGCCATGGCCTTCGGGACCCTCTCTAGAAACTTAATGGGGAGCCCAAGATCTGTTGAAGTGTTAACGTTGTGAGTCCCTCCATCCTAAGCTCAGGCTGTATATATGTGTAAATGAAACCATACATGCCCTAAAGCAGGGGTCAGCAAACATTTTCAGCAGGGGGCTGGTCCACTGTCCCTCAGACCTTGTGGGGGGTTGGACTATATTTTTTAAAAAGAAAATGAATGAATTCCTATGTCCCACAAATAACCCAGAGATGCATTTAAAATAAAAGCACACATCCTACTCATGTAAAAACACCAGGCAGGCCCCACAAATAACCCATAGATGCATTTTAAATAAAAGGACACATTCTACTCATGTAAAAACATGCTGATTCCTGGACCGTCCGCGGGCCGGATTTAGAAGGCGATCGGGCCAGATCCAGCCCCTGGACCTTAGTTTGCCTACCCATGCTCTAAAGAATCCACAGTCTTCATGGACTTTCATTCCAAGGAACCAAAACCTGAAAACAGACCTCTGGCACCCTTGGAGCATCTTTCTCCTTGGGGACTGGGGGGCATGCAACCCATAACTAAAATATGTAACAAAACTAACACAACACACACGAATTAAAACAGGGGACTCATGTCAACAGATTGGGGCTGATCAATGTGTGAAGCAAAATGCTAGATGAGTCTTTGCAGGGATCTTCTAATATTCTGAGGAACTTTAGAAGAGCTCACTGGATCAAGCCAATGACATCCTGTTCTTAACCGAGGTGAACCAAATCCCCATGGGAAACCTGAGCACAGCAGTGCTCCCTGTTCCTATCGTTTCCAGCAACTGACATTCAGAGGCATTACTGCATTCAACCATGGAAGCAGAGAGTAGTCCCCATGACCAGTAGTCATCAATGGCCTTTTTCTGATAAACTTGCGTCTTTGCCTACATCTTGCACTTGACTGGGAGTCTCCGATTCAGATTTCTTGCCAATGACATCTTCTCATCTTTATTCTGTGTCTTCCCTCCCCACCCCCCCACCAGCAGGAATGACTTGCAATACAGCTTTGCTATCTGGGAGCAGGTAGGAGTGCAATGATGAATTCACCTTGGGACAGAGATGATGATATCGTTGGAGAGGAACACAAGTCTTTGAATCAGTACATACGAGAGGGTAGGTCCTCCGATATCTGAGCCCACCATGGCTGGGCAAGATTTTTTTACCATCTATTTCATGTTCACTCAGAAGCAAGCCTTGTTGTGTTCAGTGGGGCTTATTTCCTAGTACACTGGTACCTTGGGTTAAGAACTTAATTCGTTCTGGAGGTCCGTTCTTTACCTGAAACTATACCTAACCTGAGGTACCACTTTAGCTAATGGGGCCTCCCACTGCTGCTGCACAGCCAGCGCACGATTTCTGTGCTCATCCTGATATAAAGTTCTTAACCGGAGGTACTATTTCTGGGTTAGTGGAGTCTGTAACCTGAAGCATCTGTAACCCGAGGTACAACTGTAGTTGTGTTTTAAGGAATGCAGCCCATAGCAATGGAAACTTTTATTTTTCTTCGTTTTCTTTTCTCGAAATATGTTTATTGATACTTGTCCAAAGATATACAAAAATTCATATCTATTGCATAGTATACTTTTATAATACACTGAAATATTTCATCTAAAAGAGAACAGAGGTGGGAAGAATATTTTTAAAAGTGTGGGGGAGGTAGAAATAAAGGTAGAAAGAAAAAACGTTGGAAGGGAAAAGAATAGGGAGAATAGAGAAAAAAAAAAAGACCTTCAGTTCTTTGTCCTGCAGCTACATATAGTATTCACACATTAACACCCGACCATTCTATCTTCTATAAACCGGTATTTTTTTCAATCTTCAAATGCAGATATTACAAGTTCATTTTCTCTTTCACGCAAAAAAGTCCATAAGAAGTTTCCAGTCCTGCATAAATGTCAATAATGATTTTTCTTTAATTAAAAACATTGTGGAAACTTTTTAATGGGACGGTAACATCCATTCCATTCTTGGACCACATTACTTAATGCAGAGGTAAGAAGAAAATCAGCTTGGTGCACGTGTTAATGTGAAGCAACCACATTTGCAGCTTCCTGAAACAGTATGCAAAGCAAGGAACAGCTGTCCTTTCATGTTTGCACTTCTCCAAATGTTGTGATTTTTCTGCCAGCAAAAGGGGGGGGGAGCATTTAATATATGTATATTATAGCAAAGTGTGCATAGCAAATCATGCATAAGTATTAATAACCAGTGCTTTTCCTCCCTAAAAAAATGTTTGGGGGTACTCTCATTTTGACTCAAGAAAACCACCATTTTATAGTTCAAA
The DNA here is from genome assembly GCF_964188315.1 of Podarcis muralis. Taxonomy (NCBI): domain Eukaryota; kingdom Metazoa; phylum Chordata; class Lepidosauria; order Squamata; family Lacertidae; genus Podarcis; species Podarcis muralis. The sequence continues at coordinate 15,695,384 of NC_135661.1, forward strand.
TTGGGAAAAATAAATACAGTAAATGGACAAAAGTACGAAGATTCACAAAATGTTTAGGGATATGCGTGCCTTTGCTTTCCCCCAGGAAGGAAGCACTGTTAATAGCATACCTAAAAATGCATTCTGTTTGGGAGAAATAATTTGCAAAAGTTGGGCAGCCCCCACTGGTCGCACCACTAATAAGGCTTCACTTCTGATGGCTGTCTGCTCTGTCTCATCGCACACATTCCCTCTCTTCCTATAGGGCTGAATCATCTTCTCCAGGAACAGCTCCTCTGCGACACAACCATCGTGGCCAAAGGCGAACGGTTCCCCTGTCACAGGTATTTATTTATACATGTTGGGGTTACTATTTGTCATGCAGGCAAAGGGCCTGCTCTGGGTTTAGAAGGGCCCCTGGGCAAGACACTCTCCATGTGGTTCCCTCTGCATGTGACTTGATCTCATCACCACCTGCTCCTCTTCCTTGTAATTACAGTGGTACCTCGGTTTACGAACAGTCCAGTCTACGAACTATTTGGTTTATGAAATCTACAAAACCGGAAGTGGTGCCCCGGTTTGTGAACTTCACCTCGGTATACAAATGGAAGCCGAATGATGAAAGGGTACTGGCGGCGGGAGGCCTCATTAGGGAAAGCATGCCTCGGTTTAAGAACAGATTTGGTTTAAGAACGGACTTCAGGAACAGATTAAGTTCGTAAACTGAGGTACCACTGTACCACCACATGCATGCTTGCTTGGACTCCAAATCAATTCAGTCTAGACAGCATGTCTCATGGTCAGGCATGATGGGAATTGTAGTTCTAGCAACATCGGAAGGTCCTTGGGATTTGACATCCCTGGTTTAGCGCAACTCACACGGAATGCCTTGTTGACATTCTTTGCTATATAGCTCTTTCCAGCATAATCCTGGAAATTCTCGTGCTAAGCTTCCTAGATCTACTCACATTGGGTCATTGGGTCATTCTCTACCATGGTTGAAACAGCATCCATGTACTCATGAGGTATGGGGTGGTTAAGGTGCTGGACTTTGGTTCCCATCAGCCATAATCACTATGAGGTTTTTCCTACAACCAAGTGGGCATATACGTTTTATGAAATATCGAAACAAAATAAATTATGGGACCTGTAGTCCACCAACACCTGGAGGTTCTTAGGCCTCCCCATCCCCAGTTTAGGGGAACTCCTATAGAATCAAACAATGGTCAGAAGAAGAAGAAGAAGAGTTTGGATTTGATATCCCGCCTTTCACTCCCTTTAAGGAGTCTCAAAGCGACTAACATTCTCCTTTCCCTTCCTCCCCCACAACAAACACTCTGTGAGGTGAGTGGGGCTGAGAGACTTCAAAGAAGTGTGACTAGCCCAAGGTCACCCAGCAGCTGCATGTGGAGGAGTGGAGAGGCAAACCCGGTTCCCCAGATTACGAGACTACCGCTCTTAACCACTACACCACACTGGCAGAAGTGGGGCCATCATTCTCCCCCCCCCCCCAGGCTACAAGAGACTGCAATAATTAGAAACAAAATACAGGAGCTGGTAGACACAGGAACATTAGAAACTGCCTTATACTAAGTCAGACCTTTGGTCTATCTAGATCAGGGTTGTCTACACTGTGAGTCAATGCTTTTAAACTCGCTCATAAATGGTTTGGGGTTGAGCAGTGAGGTAGCCCAAGTTTGCTGACAGAGATTCCACCTGGCTCAAGGTAGCTAAGGAATGCTGAATTAGAGATTGATACCCTGACCTCCTAATGTCAACACATCCCTCCCTCCCTGTTGTTTAGGATGCTCCTTGCTGCCATCAACCCCTACTTCCGAGCCATGTTCTCCAACTCCTTCCGGGAGTCAAAGGATGGAGAGGTTCTGCTGCAAGACATGGAGCCCTCCATTGTCCAAGCTGTGGTGAACTATTACTACACGGAGGAGATTGCGCTCGTGCCGGAGATGGCCCAAGACCTGTTTGTAGCAGCCAGCAGGCTTCAAATCCTTCCACTGCTCGAGAGTTGCTCCAGGTAATCCCTAAATAATGCCACGTCTTTGAACATTGGTATCCTAATAATAATAATAATAATAATAATAATAATAATAATAATAATTTTTATTTATACCCCGCCCTCCCCAGCCAAGGCCGGGCTCAGAGCGGCTTACAAGCAATAATAAAAACAAGAAGAATGATTACAACTTAAAAACAAAAATAAAATACAACATTTACTGCCTTATACCAGGTTAGACCATTGTTCCATCTATCTCAGTATTGTCTCCACTGGCTGGCAGCAGCTCTCGAGCGAGGTTTCTTCTGACCTTATCTGGAGATGCTGGGATCAAACCTTGGACTTGATGCTCTGAGCTATGGTCCATCCCTAAATATGAAGCAAGATTCTAGTCCTCCCATTTGTGAACAAAGTGCTGGCTTAACCAGGAAGCTGCTTTACAGTGAGTCAAATCAGTGGTCGACTAGCTTTGTACTGTGAACAGTGAGTGGCAGTGATTGCTCTCCTGGGTTTCAGGCAGAAGTCTCTCCCAGCCCTACCTGAAGATTGAATCTGGGATCTTTCACTTGCAAAACAAATCCTCCAGCCCTGGGCAATGGCCCCTTAGTGGGAAATGCCCATCTTGTTTTGTATCGCTTATCCAGGGAGAGACCTATGCAACTCTCTCAGTTTGTTCTCAGGTAGGGAATTTATTAAGTAAAAAGGCAACCAATGTTCAAGCAAGACAATACCCATCTTCATTGATTGTATTGCGGTAAAGGACGGTTCCATAAAGGGACAGGAACCGTAACAAACACAGGGTCTTTTCAGCTTTTATGCCACCTCACAATCACCCAGTTAATCAGACAAGGCACATCACATTTGTCGTACAGTTATTGCCATGTTGTCCATTACATGTCAGCTAAGCCAGTGGCAGGTGGCGGGATGCGAGTGGCGCTGTGGGTTAAACCACAGAGCCTAGGGCTTGCCATTCAGAAGTTCAGTGGTTCAAATCCCCTCGACGGGGTGAGCTCCTGTTGCTCGGTCCCTACCTGCCAACCTAGCAGTTCCTCCTGCCAACCTAGCAGTTCGAAAGCACATCAAGTGCAAGTAGATAAATAGGTACCACTCTGGCAGGAAGGTAAACAGCATTTCTGTGCATTGCTCTGGTTCACCAGAAGCGGCTTAGTCATGCTGGCCATGTGACCCAGAAACTGTATGTCGGCTCCCTTGGCCAGTAAAGCGAAACGAGCACCGCAACCCCAGAGTCGTCCATGGCAGGACCTAATGGTCAGGGGTCCCTTTACCTAAGCCAGTGACATGACATCTTTATGAACCAGCCAAGTTAACAGCATGGGTTGGTCAGTAGCACAAGCCGATCAGAACAGTAAACACGACCAGTTTGCACGGAAAGTGTATCTCCATCTTCTCTGCCTCAAATTGGTGTGAAAGGAGGACCCCTTTGAAATAAGGCCTTCTGCCTCTTCTGTAACTACAGGCAACCCCTGATTCGTGTGGTAGTTGCATTCCTGGTTATTGTGCATGATGGTGGAACATGCATAAGCCCACTCCTCCCTGTTATGCCCCTGCCCCACCCCCTTCTGCCTCCTGTTTCACCCTCTTTTCTGGCTGCTTCCGGGTTGCCGCGATACACACTTTCATGGTCGTGCGTCAATTGGACTCACATAAATCAGTTGTTGCCTGGATGTTCAAGCTATTGCAGATTCTGGGGAAGTGGAATATTATGGTGCAAAGACATTCCCTTCTCCAATCAAGTGCACTTCCATCACATGCTGAAGCAATAGGGATAGATAAATATGGATCCAAACTACAAGAAAGAAGATTCCACCTAAACATTAGGAAGAACTTCCTGACAGTAAGAGCTGTTCGACAGTGGAATTTGCTGCCAAGGAGTGTGGTGGAGTCTCCGTCTTTGGAGGTCTTTAAGCAGAGGCTTGACAACCATATGTCAGGAGTGCTCTGATGGTGTTTCCTGCTTGGCAGGGGGTTGGACTCGATGGCCCTTGTGGTCTCTTCCAACTCTATGATTCTATGAAATATGTCCATTTTTCTCAGTTTCTCAGTTTTCCAACCGTCAGTTTGCCCCATTTCTGTATCAAAATTTCTTTTTATAAGCTTGCGGGAAAATCGGCAGACCTTTTCTAGTGCCTTTCTCCTAGGTATATGCATTCCCCCCTCCCTTTTATTTTGCAAGCAATAATGTAGATGCTCCCCTTTTGATTGGAGAACTGCTTTGCACAATTGTTGAAAAATGGCTATGTTTTCACTTTGCCTTTAGATTCAAGAAGTGTAGATTAGGTAGATTGACTTTAAAGTGTGAACCAAAGTAATTTCTCCCCCATGAGTCAGGAGTGACATCTGCAGGGCTCATGCACAATTCCAGATAAGATGTAGTGTGCCAAAGAGTTGCATTCATATTATTCAGCCTGCACACTCGGATTTTGCAATTATATTCTGATTACAGGCATAGGGTAGTTTAAAAGTCAACTCCTCTTCCCAGGAAACTCTAGGAATTATCGTTCTGGGAGGGGAATAATGCTCTCTTAACAACTCTCTCAGTTTTTAAGGTACATTTTATTTATAGATTTTTTTTTTAAAAAAACCAAACAAAATAAATTGTACAACTTTTTCAAATTAACATTCAATTAGTGTTCGAATTCCCTTCCAGTCCTCGGTGGTTCTCCAATTTTTCTAATATTGCTGTATATTATAATTATTCTGTACATTACCTCCTCCACAGTATTCTCAGATATGTATTTTACTGCTGCTCTTACTCTAAACCTGCTTGTGTTTCAACTTGTTTACAATGATTTTTTAAAAAGTAATCTACAAACATTTTCCAATCCTGCCGACAAACAGTCTCATCTTGATCTCTAATTTTACTAGTTAGACTTGCTAATTCAGCATCTTCCATCAGTTGGGTCTCCTAACAACTCTCAGCACCCTTAACAAACTGCACTTCCTAAGTTCTTTTTGGAGAAACTGTTTAATTGTCCCGATGCTGCTTTAAATGTTATTGTGCAGATGTGGTCATACACATCTTGTCTAGCTCATCTTCTACAGCAGTGTGTCCTTTGTCAGCTGTGGTCTAAACCACTGAGCCTCTTGGGCTTGCCAATCAGAAGGTTGGTGGTTTGAATCCCCACGACGGAGTGAGCTCCCATTGCTCTGTCCCAGCTCCTGTCAACCTACCAGTTTGAAAGCTAACCAGTGCAAGTAGATAAATAGGTACCACTGTGGCAGGTAGGTAAACGGCGTTTCCGTATGCTCTGGTTTCTGTCAGGGTGTCCCGTTGTGCCAGAAGCGGTTTAGTCATGCTGGCCACATGACCCGGAAGGCTGTCTGTGGATAAATGCCGGCTCCCTCAGCCTGAAAGCGAGGTGAACCCCATAGTCACCTTTGACTGGACTTAACCATCCAGGGATCCTTTACCTTTTTACCTTCCCATCTGTCTGCCCCAGATACCTCTTGGAACACATCTCCCCAGAGAACTGCCTTTCGCTCTACCAACTGGGCTTCGCACACAGCGACCCTGATCTCCTCCAAGAAGCCAAGATCCTGGTCAACCTGCACTTCAAGCGCCTCTCCATCGAGGACAAGACCTTCCCCAACTTGAACCTCAGTACCCTCATTAGCATCATCTCCTTGGATAGTCTGGTGGTCTCTTCCGAACTCACCGTCTACCGGGCCGTATGGCGCTGGGTGATGGCCCAGAGTGACAGCCGCCTGCCATTTCTGGGGCAGCTCCTGACGCATGTGCGCCTCCCGCTCTTGACCCAGGAGGAGCTGAGGGTGGTCCAGTCCGAGCTGATATGCAACAGGGACGTCCGCATGCGGTGGAAGCGCTTCAACCGCCAGGAGAGGCTGCAGCACAGCGGAGGCCTGCGAAGAGGGATGTACTCCACCTGCATCATCTGCGTGGACCTCTTCAACATGCAAGGCCCAGAACTGAAGACCAAGGACTTCCAGGTCGGCTGCTTCGACCCCCAGGCTGAAACGTGGGGGAAAATGCCCCTGTTGAAACGCCTGTATTGCGCCCGCTGTGTGGCAGTCGGGGACAAGCTGTACGTCACCGGAGGGGTCCACACGGATAACTCTTATTCGGACACGATGCACGAGTACAGCCCCTTGAGGGGTCGCTGGACTCAGCTCCCTTCCATGTCTGTGGCCAGGGCCTCCCACGGCTTCCTCGCCTGCAACCAGCAGCTGTTCGCCATGGGTGGCTGGTGCAAGTATGAGGGCTACCTCGACACAGCGGAGTGCTTCGACTTGGAGAGAAAGTTCTGGGCCCCGATTAAAAGGATGCCTTTTGCGCTCAGCCACTTTGCCTCGGCGGTGCTCAGGAACAAGCTCTACTTGGTCGGCGGCGTCACAAAAACCATCGGCTCATGGTACGCTTCCCAGAAGGTCCTGATCTACGAAGTGAGCTCTGACACGTGGAGTCAAGTGTACCTGGACAACGAGTGCTACTGGTCTGGCGCTGTGGCCATGAACAACGGGATCTATGTGATCGGGGGCTACTTCCGGAGCCGGACGAGGCACAACGAGCGCTGGTCGGAAACAGGGAACCTGCGCTGCACCCGGAAGTGCTTCTTTCTGGGGGAAGATGGCCAGTTGGACAGGAGAGTCACTATCCCCAGGCTGCCCATAGAGCTGGCGGGGGCCGGTGTGGTGCGCTGGAAGCACCGCATTTACGTGCTGGGTGGGGAGAACACCTACATGTATAACAACCTGAAAGGAGAGAACGAAGAGGAATATTATAACACTGTTTACTACTGGGAACTCGGAGCCCCTAAGTGGGTCCAGTGCCAAGAGAGGCTGCCATTCACCAAATGGGGACTCAGCGGCTTTGGCTGCACCACCATGAAGGTCCCCAAAAAGCCCATCCTAGAGCTTTTCCGAAAGACATCGGTTGCACTGACAGCCATAGAGGTGGTGAGGCTCACAGACAGCTTGCAAAGTGCTTTCTACAGCGATGATCTGCCTGAGAAACCTGAAGGCACTTAACTCTCGAGAGGTATAGAACAGAAGGACTGGTCATCACCTACCCACTTGTGTTCAGTTTTTTATTTGTAATTTGTATGATTTTCCATCTAAGTGGTGTAAGAGAGGGCCGGGGAACCTCAAACCCAGGGGTAGGGTTGCCACCTTTGTTCAGGCAAAATACAGAATAGGATGGCGGGTTGGGTTGTGGGCTGGATGAGGTGGCAATTGCCCCTGCCCCCCGGCACTGAAATGACTTTAAAGCAATCAGTTGCACTCTATTGTAGCCAACCCGGATGCCACTCTGGAATTTGTCACACACAGACACGTGCTCATGGATTTGCAAACCTGTCTGTGCTTTGCTACCCAGAGCTCAAATCCATGACCTTTCACACACCCTTTCAAACACATCCAGTACTGTACGTTCAGGCCAGGACAAAATAAATAAATAGTGGGGCATATTCTGATGAGGAAACAGACTTTGTTCCACATGTTATGCTTCTGAAGGAGAGGAAAAAACATTAGGAGTGGAGGGCAAGCCTTATGGGGAGCTAATTCTCCCTCACCCTCCTCTCCCAAATATCCTGTAGAACATAGTTATGTTCAGAACTGGGGCTTCTGAGCTACACTGACACAAAACCACTTGTTTCTAGAATCTCGGAACCTGTTTCTCTCTGAGGAATGCAGTGGTGTAGCATGGGTTGCCAGAGCCCAGGGCTACTTGAAGGGGGGAATGGAAGGGAGGGAACTGGGTGGAGTATGCCTGTGTATTCAACTGCTTAACAGCACCTGCGTTATCCAGGAGATTGCAGCCACAGAGATAAGCAGAGTCATTCCATTGTCTGGAGAGGTCATACCTGGTTTGCATGGTTAAGAGCAGTAGTCTCGTAATCTGGTGAACCGGGTTCGCGTCTCCGCTCCTCCACATGCAGCTGCTGGGTGACCTTGGGCTAGTCACACTTCTCTGAAGTCTCTCAGCCCCACTCACCTCACAGAGTGCTTGTTGTGGGGGAGGAAGGGAAAGGAGAATGTTAGCCCAGTATTTACATGCCTTTATTTCTGTCTTTTCCAGCAGTACAGAGAAACGTGTCTGCACTCTCTTAACACCAACAGCAGAGAGAGAGAAACTCCTCCCCTGTACTTCCAGTACAGGTCAGATGACACTCTGAGCTAACATCCGGTGCTCAGTACAGTGAATAGACTGTCCCTTTGTTCCCACGGTACAGTCCCAAACATCAACATTCTGTCTGGCTTTCCAGCCAGCTGGAGCTCGCTGCTGCATTGCTCCTTTTTCGTAACATCCTCCCCCAAAAGAATCAATGCGTGTTGTTGCGAGCAAAGCTTGATCCAGAGAAGAAAACAAACAGTTGTTATACACATAACACTCCCCTGTTGTTTCAGTTCCACCCTTGGAACTCCCCGCCACTGGTTTCCCCAGTGTACCTCTCTGGTTGTCTGGCTTCCAAGGAATGAGTGCATCTGCATTACCTTGGCTAGCAACTCTCTGTTGTGTCTTTGTCTCTGACTTAGACACAGCTTCAACCTGTCCTCGGTTGTGTACAACAGCAGCACATGCAACAGCTAAGTTGGCAAACTCTTTTGAATACCTCTTGGGTGGTACACCCTTTGTAACTCTCTCAGACCTGCGTATGAGGTGCTGATCCTCTCTGCTCACTAGTTCAGCCTCTGGACTCTTAGGAGAACCAGTACCAATGGTAAACAGTGGTTCATCCTCCATCTGTGAAGGTCTATCCATTGTGTGAGATTTCCTCTCAATGACTGTGTCAACTGAGCTCCCTGAGCTACTACTGTCGCTCTCAGTACCACTGTAATCAGTAAAATCATCATCATCATCCGAATCGTCCCCTGTGGGAAATGTGTGAACAATTACTCTCTCCTGTTCAGGAGCACTCTCTAGAAATTTTGTGAGAATCACCTCACCAGATTCAGCCAAATTACTCTGTAGAGACCCTTTTCATAACCCACAAAAAATGCCTCTGGCATTCTTTACTCCACCTGGAGCTTCTGTCCTCACATGAGACCCAAAAACCTTAAAATGGGCAACAGAAGGTTTTCTGTGGAACAGCTTCTCAAAAGGAGAACTTCCCAACTCTTTTGAAACCTTTCTCAACCACGTGTAACAATAACACATTATCGCCTCCGCCCAGAACTCATGTGGCAGATGTGAACTAAGCAATTGCGCATTCATTCCCTTTTGCAATTCTTTGTTCACCCGTACACAGACACCCCTGTTCCACGCTTCCGCTGAAACAGCAACCTTGTGTCTTATCCCTTTCTTCTGCAGGAACTCCTGAAAATCCTGTAAAAGAAAAATTTGCTTCTCATCTGTGAAAAGACAATCAATGTTAGCATCATGCACATTTTTAACCTTGTCACAAAACTCTTTAAACCTTTCTAAGGCTTCTTGTGGTTTCTCTAACACATAAATCCAGACAAAATTAGAGAAATGATCCACACACACAAGATAAAATCTTGCATTTCCTCTAGATGGTGCTAGAGGACCAATCACATCAGCATACACCTGCTGAAATGCTCTGTCGACCCTGGTCACCTTCCTGGCGTCCATCTTGGTCACACCTGCGAGAGAAATAACGTTAGAATCAGAAGAATTACATTTCATGTAATCACTTTGATCAAAAGTCAACAAATACAGTCCATCTTTCTCTCTGGCAGAAAGATACAACTCTCCATCTTTGAAGATGTTGCAGCTTTCAGCATCATAGGACAGTTTCAGTCCTTTCTTTGCAATCTGCGAAACACTCAGCAGATTGAACTTCAATTCAGGAACCAAGTACACATTGTTTATAGTCAAGTTCAGACTCTCAAGATACACAGTCCCAAACCCGGTCGCTTCCAGCTCCTGACCGTTGGCCTGCTTCACAGCGAAGCTTTGCTTCTTAAACGTTGAAAACAGTTCTCTGTGTGGGGACATGTGAACCGTGCAACCCGTGTCGATTACAAATGTGTTCTCAACATCTGGCGTGGTTCCTTTCGACATCAAAGCCTTTGCAGGTTTCACCTGAGACTTGGTATGACTTTTGCCTGATGCCTCAGGCTTTGCTGAGCTGCCCTTAGCTCCTTTTGGCTGGCGTGGCTTCTTACAGTTCCGCTGAAGATGCCCAGCCTGTCCACAATTGTAACATCGGACAACGTTCAAAGCTACAGCATGCTCTCCAGTAGCAACATCAGTGAGGGAATTAGAACTCCGTTCCTCCCTCCCCCTGTCAGCAACATCCATTGTTGCTCGCACAGGAACAGCAACAGCAACAGTTCCTTCACTCCCCCATCTGGGGTCAAAGCTCTCCTCAGCTTTCAATGAGCTCTCAGGAACTTGGCCAGCATCATCTTGGCTCACCCCTTCTGGGGTAGTCATCCATCCAGACCATGATGAATAACTGTCTCTAGTCAGGGGAGACGAGTAAGGCAAGCCTCACCCCTTCTTGGCATCCATTTTGAATCCAAGCCTCAGCTCTCACTTTCAAGCCTGCTAAAATCCAATAGCTGGCTGTTTACGCTCTTGGCACCTGGCAGCGAAACGCTGGCTGCTATGGAAAGTCCCCTCCAAGAGCTCGTGAGATTGCAGTCAAAACAACTCTGTTGTTTTTTTCCGCCTCTCTGAGGCCCAGCCTCACAGTCCAGCCCCTTTGTCAGTAACTTTCCACTTTACTGACGGTCGTTGCTTAGCAACTGTGCATTCCACTCTTTGAACAGGAAATCTTATCAACCACAAGAATTCCTGGTATGCAGGCCGAGCTTCCAAGCTGCAGGCCTCCTCTTTCAGAGCTGTTTTTTCCAAACGCAGCTCCCGTGAACCAGAGAATGAATCAATCTGCGTTCACACTTTTAGCCCGAAATTCAGCATACCTTGGGGCTCCGTTGCTTGGAAAACACCTCCTCTCGGTGTCCAGCCGTCTGTTCAGCCTCCAGCTGCACGCAGACGTTATCTTCTTTCACTTGGTGCAGAGGATGAAGAACGATCCATCTACCTCTCATGCTGATTTCCATGGATCTAAAAACCACCGGCAATGCTACCAGTTGTCGGAATCTCAAGCATTGTCAGAGGAATTGGCCACTCTCCAGGCACCCGGCTTGAGTTCCTTGTTGACCTTCCCGTCTGCAACTCCCGGCAAGATACAGGCGAAGGTCTCTATCGGCGATCCTCCTCTAACGTGAGAAGAACACACCACTCCCCCTCCTCCCTGCCATCCCCAGGGAGGGGAAAGAGACAGACAGAAATGTATTTACATGCCTTTATTTCTGTCTTTTCCAGCAGTACAGAGAAACGTGTCTGCACTCTCTTAACACCAACAGCAGAGAGAGAGAAACTCCTCCCCTGTACTTCCAGTACAGGTCAGATGACACTCTGAGCTAACATCCGGTGCTCAGTACAATGAATAGACTGTCCCTTTGTTCCCACGGTACAGTCCCAAACATCAACATCCTGTCTGGCTTTCCAGCCAGCTGGAGCTTGCTGCTGCATTGCTCCTTTTTCGTAACATCTATATGGGCTCTTGGATACCCCACAAGGGAAAAGGGCAATTTTTGTTTACAACAACCCAGAAGGGAATGCAGCCCTTGGGGTGAAAAGCCTCAGCACTCTTGAGTTTGTGTGTGTAGGAGAGACAGAATGAATGGATGGGTGCAGAAGAGAGAGGGTGTTGAATATCCACAAGGGAATATAGCTCTCAGCCCCCAAAATGTTGCTCCCCCTGTTCTAACAGGCACAAATTATCCCTAAATGAAGAGAGGCAACTAACACAAAAGCTGGACATTCCTGCGCTAGCTGATTTGAAGTCTCCTGGTGATTTCATCAGGACGCTGAACACCTGAGATACACACTTTTGGGACCCACCCTCGATCATGCATTGCTTTTAACAGATTTTAATATTTTACTTTGACATTGCAATAATGCAGTCCTGTGACCTTACGGGCAGGCAAGAAATGTTAGTTGTGCTGCCTGCATTGCAGGTGATTGGGTTAAGTGATCCTTCCAATTCTTTGATTCTATGAAATCTAAGAACCATTTTTTTTTTATAAAGGCAGTCACAGAAGGGGTTCTAGGTTTCACCCTTCTCGTACGGGTCTTACCATGGATCTTGCTTAGGACCTGTGTGGTGATGAGGCAGAGCAGAGAAGCCAGGCGGCTCACTAGCATTTTCAGTTAAACCCCTCCTTTGTGGTTAGCTCGCATCTTGCTGGCTGCGGGCACGATTAGGACGGTGTTGGCGGCATGTCTGTGGGTCTGCAGGCAGGTATTGTTATGTCTCTGGGATCTGCAGGCAGGAGGCACCATGCCCAGCGTCCAGGAACAGAGAAGGTCCGTTTCAGTTCAAAATATCTCGAAGGTTCTGCTTCCGGGATTCCAGGGGGCTTCCGATTGTGGGCCAGAGTTCCTCGTTCCGTCCTGCAGAGCGGCAGTTTTCAAGCAATGTTCTAGGAGATCCTGCGGGACAGGCTCCTGGTTCCGGTCTGCCTTAATGGAGGCAGCTCCCACGACAGCGGGAGATCGTTAGCGATCCTACTGACGCAGATCGAAATAACACAAGGAAATCAGATCCTGCCGTGCGTTGCAATAAATCCATGCTTTATTTATTTTAAAAATTCATTTCACAGTTTAATGTTGTTGATATCTTGAACTCCAATTGCGGGTGTGTGTGTGCACCATAACCTTTTCAGGCCTCGGGGCCACTTCATTTAGCCCTGGTCTATCATCTATTCATATAAATTAGCCTATGAAAAGTATATGCAAATCTCTGCCCTCCCTTTCCTCCTTTTGGGTGATGTGCAAGTGATCCGCTTAGCAGGGCACCCTGTTCATGTGGGGCAAAGGGGAGGCCCCAGGCAGGCTTGAGCTGATCGTGGACCCTAAAACAGGTGCAGGAAGACTTCCGGCTAACTGGATCTATTCCAGGGATGGGTAATCTCAGACCCAAGACACAGCGCCCCTCCTTCCCCAGGCCTCTCTGTATGGCCCTTGGGACTCTTTCTAGGCCATACCCAGGCACACCAAATTTGTATCTGCCCCCAAATCCCAGGAGAAATTAAAACATCACTCATTTCCTAAGTCCCAGCTGAAGCAGTATTATATCATTTAAAACAATCACAGTTTCTCTCCCCAAGAATCCAGGGAAATGCAGTTTTTTTAAAAAGATATTTATTAAACTTTATTAATAATTTTATTATTTAATATACTTTATTTTCAAAACAACAAAGGAAATGTAGTTTGTTCAGAGGTGGGGACAGCTGTCTACATTAATGCTTGGATGCTGTGCGCCATTTTGATTCAAGGTGGCAGAACGAAACATCACTTTGGCGTGACTTTTCCTGTTTTCTGGGATAGGTTTGGCCACCTCTCGAGATACCATTGCCAACCTTGGAACGAAGGTTTCTAAGATGAGGCATGCATTGATGTTTGAACTCCAGGCGCCATTTGGAATTACCATAGCGTACTGAAACATTTTGGGTGTGACTTCACCCATTTTTGGGCATGAGTTCATACCGCCTCCTGAGATATTGCCACCAAACTTTGCATGAGGGTTCCCAAGTGGGGTGGCAGTGGTTTTTGTTGATGTTTGGATCTGGGCACCAATTAAGAATCCGGAAGGCTGAAATGTGTGTTTCTTGTCACGGAATAGAGGAAATGTGCATTTATTTGTGCCTTACTGAACACAGATAATGACCTGGCCTCCTATTGATATTTATTCCATCAATGTCAAGGGTGGGACCCAACGTTAGTCCTACTCAATAGCAGACTCACTGAAATTAATGGATAGGAAAGAATGTGAAGAGGAGAGACTTTAGCTTTCAAATCTCTATCTGCTGGAACTCTTTTTCTTAGAGGTAGTGATTGGAGGGAGCGGTTCAGAGGCGCCCAGAGCTGGGACTTTCACCCCTTTCTGTTTCAGCAACTGGTAAAAGTCTAGGCGGTCTGTTATTATTTTCTGGAAGACAGATCCACAGAGGAGCTTTCTGTTAGAAATGGAGGCAGCTATTCCATTCCCCCATCCCGCTTCTACATTGCAGCCACAGTGACAATCTGACTTCCACATGGTTACTTTTACCTGTAAGGACTCTAAAACTTCATCGTCTGTGATTTCGGCCTGGGGAGACTTGATGCCAGGGGTGCTGTAAGTTGCCTGGATGATTCTGCTCCGAAACCTTTCAAACTTTCAGTGAAAAGAAGGGCGGGGGAATGAAGTGGACAGTGCCTTAGTTCAAAAATTAGAGAATGTCATTCCTTAGAATCAAAGCTAATGCAGTGAGGCAAAGGTTGCCCCTGGGCAACCTGTTTACATTCGTCCTGGTACATGTGCACAAAGATTCCGAGTACGACCATTGCTTATTCTGATTTCTTTGGGAGAAGGTTGAACAACATTGCACCAAGCAGTCCTTATCCCTCACTTTCCAGTGGATATCCCTGTCACTTTCCTTACAGCAAAAGGTCTGGGTTTTTTCGGAAGTGGGTTTATTGCACAAGAGCACCAAATCCACCAGAGTTGCGCAATCTGGATTTCCCAGCATGCGACTGAATCGCACCCCTGAAACAGGGACATTCCAGAAGTGGCCAGGATTCTCAGTTACTGATTTGTGAGAGCAATGTTTCATGCCATTTTCAAATCTGTTTCCATCTCTCAAAGAGCACTAGAAACTTAAATTCAGATTTTTATCCATTTAAAATAGCATGGCTTACCCCAAGGAACTCTGGGAAGTGGGGCAAACGGGGTACAGCCCCACAATAAGCAGCTCACCCCCCACCTGCCTGCCTTCTTGCTTACATCCAGCCCTGTGGATGGCCCTGGCTGTCCAATTCCTTCTCCTTAGCCCTAGTGTTGCCCTTGTGGAACTCAGCAGGAAGGAGGATGCAGTCAAAACTAGATCTGGCTCTGCTTGTCATTGGCAGTGGCTGCAGCTGTCACTGGCTCTGGTGCCACGTACTGCCTCCCTGCCAGCCCCAATGGGCATCAACCACCAGACTCTGGGAGCTGCCCTTTTGCAGACCGACAGAATTCAGTTCTGTTCCTGAGGTACTAGTGAAAATACTTTGGGCCTGTGTGTAGACATAAACGTACGTTCATAACATTACATTCGCATATGCATGTAAGCATGCAAGCATGCATTAAACAGAGAAGGTCTTGGGTTCAATCCCTGGTAGGTTGCACTGGGCACAAAACTCCTGGAGAGCCTCTGCCAGTAGACATAGACCAGGGTTTCCCAAACTTGGGTCTCCAGCTGTTTTTGGACTACAGCTCCCATCATCCCTAGCTAGAAGGACCAGTGGTCAGGGATGATGGGAACTGTAGTCCCAAAACAGCTGGAGACCCAAGTTTGGGAAGCCCTGGTGTAGACAATACTCAGCTAGATGGACCAACAGCCCTGCCTTTGTTTTAATTGAGTTTAGTAGCGTATTTTTGCACTGCTGTGGTGAAGGGTCGATAAGAAATGCAAATGTTAATAACGGTAATAACAAGGACCTAACAGCAGTAACAGTGGTGGTAGCAGTGGTTGAAGAAGCCCTGCGATCTGTGGAGAAGATTACCCTGGCACTGATGCTCTCCAGAGTGACTCTGGTTTGCTGCTCTGCCTGCTGCAAGATCTCCAGCTGCCTCTGCAGATCGTTCTCCCGGCTCAGCTGGTTCCCAACATGGTGCTGATTCAGTAACAGCTCGGCCTGGAGCCGGTTGACGTTGCTCTGCAAGTCATCAATCATCTGGCTCTTGTCAGTTAGTTTGGATTCCAGATCAGCAAGGTCCTGCGTGGCAGGAGAGGAGAAAGATAGAACTGTTAACTAAGAGTAAGGATGGAGGTTTTGATTTTGTCTGCTTTCTAATGGGAAACTACCTAATTTGCAGTTCCCGGACTAATAAACAAACCGAAACGCAGCTATCCTTTGAAAATCCACACTGCGCCGAATTTTTCTCCAGCCAAACACTGTGCGCAACAATAATTGAAATGTGAGAGGAGAGTGCAAAATGGCTGCTGTGGGGGCACGGCATATCAGAAGATGGCTGCTGTCGTGGGACAGCTTGGGCCAATCATTATCTCTCGGTCTAACCTACCTCAAAGGTAGGATAAAAGTGGAGAGAGGGAGACACGTATACAGCACCTTGGGCTCCTTGGAGGACAAGTGGGATAGAAATGTAGTAATTAATAAAGCAAAAAACAAAACAGAATAATGGCTTGAATGTAAGAGAGGCTGAGGCTGTAGAAACAGGAATGGCGCACGAAAAGCTCAGTCTCTTTTGCAGGTGCCTTAGGAGTTACAGGCAATCACACTGGTGCCCATGGGCACCACATTGGAGACCCACAATTAGAACTTAGGAACCTGCTTTGTGGATTCAGTTTGCATTTAGTGGCAAAGCCACCTGATTTGCACTTTCTGCAACACGAAATGAACTGAAGCACAGTCCAGCCACTGAAATTCACACTTCCCCAAATTTTCCAGTGCAGTTCCCCAGACAGGTAAGGTGTGGGGGGAAATGCATACGCTAGGGTGCAGCGCGCCTGCAAATGCATATATATGGGGAAATATAATTTTAAAATGCCTCAAATTAGAGGAAAATGCATGCAACAATGGGCATATTAGGAGAAATTCAAACGGAAATGCTGAGGAAGTTCATGAGGACTCCCCGCCACCCCCGACACACACAAAAAATGCAAACTGATGTGGAAATGTGGAGAAGCGAAGTTTAAGACCGGAAAAAATGAGAGAAACCAAAACTGAGATATTCGCCCTCCCTACTGGCAGGGAGCAGCAACTCACCTGCCTGAGATTGTAATTCTCTCTCTCGATGGAGCCCATCATTTCTTCGTGCTTCCTCTCCTCTCTCAAGTTGCTAAACTAAAATAAAAAGGCAAGCATGATAAAGGGCTCCATTTAGTATGTTTGTTTAGTACAACTCCATTTAGTATGTTCACGGCCCGGCGGAAATCCCAGCTGGAAGGTACAGCCTGTAAGAATACAGGAAGCTTCCTTAGACTCAGCCAGAGCACAGCTGCATCTAACTCAGTATTGCCTTGATTACTTAAACTGCAGAATTCGCTCCCACAGGAGGTAGCGATGGCTGCCAACCAATTATTTAGGGTTAGACCAATTCATGGAGAAGGCTGTCAATGGATCCTAGCCACAATGGCCATGCTCTGCCTCCGTAGTTGGGAGGCAGTAATGCTACTGGAGCACCAGTTGCTGGAAACCACAGGAGGGAAGGAGTGCTCTTGTGATTTTGGCCCCTGTGAGAACAGGATGCTGGACAAAATGGACCACCGGCCTGATGCAAGAGCAGGGCCCTTGGTACGTCCTTATGTCTACTCCCATCTGCCAGCAGCTCTGCAGGATCTCGGGCTGGGGACCTTTCCAGCACTGCCTGGAGATGCTGGGGATTGAACCCAGGACAATTCTGCTTGCAAAGCGGATGCTCTACCACTAAGCCATGGCAACTTCCTCCAAGTGCCACGTGAACCTCCAGCCAGCCACAGACCTGCCATCTCACCATAAGGCCATGAAGATCTTAGCAGCAAACCTGCTAGAAACATGTAGAGGGGGCAATCCATTCTCTCAGCCCTCTCAGGGACCTAGGAAGTTATCTTATGCTGAGTCAGACTACTGGTCCAACTAGCTCAGTATTGGCTGCATGAATGCCAGTGGCTGCCCAGGGTTTCAGAGAGGAGGCTGTTCCAAATCCTTATCTGGAGATAGCGGGGATTGAACTGGATCCCTTTTCTTTCTCCAGTTAATTTTTATCTATTTTTACAAATCCATAATGAATTAAACAACTTTAATACAGTGGTACCTCGGGTTACAGATGCTTCAGGTTACAGACTCTGCGAACTCAGAAATAGTACCTCGGGTTAAGAACTTTGCTTCAGGATAAGAACAGAAATTGCGCAGCAGCAGTGGGAGGCCCCATTAGCTAAAGTGGTACCTCAGGTTAATAACAGTTTCAGGTTGAGAACTGACCTCCAAAACGAATTAAGTTCATAACCCGAGGTATCACTGTACAACTTTTTTTAAAAATAAATAAATAATGGCTTCCCAGATGTGCCAATACTTAACCCTTATTGCTGCTTATATTTCATAATTATCTCTAATTCACAATTTCCCCCTTTTGTACTTGTCCATTCATTTGCCAATTCCTGCTTGTACATTAGTTAACATTTCCAATGTTATGAAGTGAGGATTGCTCATCCGTTTATCAATCCACATTAACCCATTAATTATTATTTCTGAAACAAAACCTTCATTTCCCTCCATCTGTGTATATAAAAAACTTAATCATTCCCACTCTGTAGTTGTTTTCCATTCGATTCTTAATTTGTAACAAATTCACATCAAATTAATTTGAATTCCCTACATCTTTAAAAGTGTCCTGGAGTGGAGACCTTCCTTACAGAAAGCAGGTGCTCAACCACTGAGAAACGGCCCCCTCCTCACCATCTCATGCATTCAGCTATTTAAGAGCACACCTTAAAAAATTACAAGAATTCTCAGCCTTCCCCGCAATCCAAACCCAGCAGAACTGTGTAAACCCCCCAATCAACATACTTTATTAGACATGGCTTCCAGCTGAGCTCCCCGCTCCCTCAGCTCCTTCTGCAATGATTCTCGCTCTGCGTGAGCTTTCCTGAGCTGGGATGCCTCAAAGGATAGCTGCCTTTGCAAGGAAGATATCGCACCTAGGGAATCAAAAGAAAAGCCCGTGAATGTGATCGAGGCCACCCAGTATGGATCACCAGAAACTCTCCACTAGCACGAACCCTCTGAATTAACAAGAGAGGGATCTGCAAACCAATGTTGCTGTTTTGCTTTTGCCCCCTTCAGGCATGTTCTCGTCCAATGGACAACCAATCCCAATCCCAGGAAACTCCATTCCATTCCCTGTGCCCTGGTTTTCTTTTCCTTTTCCAATGGGCTACCATGCCCAATCCCAGGAAACTCCATTCCATTCCCCATTCCCTGGTTTTCTTTTCTTTTTCCAACCAACACTCAGCAATCCATGGTTGCTAGGCACGCTCAGCTCTCATTGGGCTCTTGAGGAGGTCACCCGCTTAGGATTCCAAAATGATTGTTTTGCATTTCACCTAACCTCAGGGTTCCACTGAGCATGCTCACAACTCCCTCTTGTTTCTCAGTGGCCTCACCTTAGTTCCATTTCAATCAGTGCCTACAATGTGAGGTTACCTCCAGAAGGGGTGACTCTTGGTTTCCCCAAGGAAAATATTAGCCAACCCATTTCCATATATAACCATCTCAGCTTTCCAAAGTTACCTGTGGCCATGTCATAATTGCATTTCACTTTCTCCAGCTCGTCGTACAGCTCGCCGTTCATCCTCTGGAACTTGAAAAGCTTGATAAAAAGGAGCTCCTCTTCCGATTCTTCCATATGCACTTCTTCGTAAGACCCACTTTCCACACGCATCTCTTCCTCGCCCTCCAAGTGTACCTTTTCCTGTATTTCAGAGTACTGCGCAGAGAGAGCGCAAAGAAAGACTGGGATGCCAAAGTAAGGGCATGGGAGAAAGCCAATTTCGTTCGCGTTTTAACAGGAAACTACCCAACCCGGGACTTCCGGGTTAGCGCCATCGACTAATGGCGGATTCCCTGAGCTCCGGAGGGAATCGGCTCCGCAGGATCGGGTCTTGCCGCTGCGGCGACGCGGGGACCCTTAAAAATCACAGGCGGTGAAGCCTGTGAGCGTGGTGACTCAGCGGGCCCCATTTGCGCCCCCCGACCTGTGAAGGAGCCTTTTTAAAGGCTTCGGAACGGGGGACGGGGTGAGCGGCGTGGTGCTGAGAGTTGACTGCTTCTCCTGTGGAGTGAAGCCGCACTGCCATGGTCGGAGAGCGCTGACTTCTTCTTGTGAGCAATTGGACCTTAAAGTAACAACCCGTGAGTAGTACGGAATTTGGAACTGTAAAGAAATTTTTTTTACGAATTAGGCACGATCAGGGAAGGTGTAAACAGGAAGTCCGCCTCCCCTCCTTGTAAATAATTTAAAGCAAGGACCTGCTAACTAAGGTCGAGAGAAACCTTTTTTTGTTTCCTTTTTTGGTAAAAGATTTTAATTTCATGGTTTGGCAGCATAAGAAATCTTACTGGAGGATAAAGAGCTAATTTTGGGAGCTGAAGTGTCACCCCCCCGGACCCGGGAGTGCTCCGCGAGAGAGCCTGTTGATGAGGTACTGAAGAGTTTGACAGCTGTCAAATTAGCTGTCAAGATGGAAAAAGAGAACTTTGTTTCTGTTGCTTCTGCTGGTTATGTTTCTTACAATTTTGTTATAATTTGTTGAAAACAAGGAAGAGCCGATACAAACTAACTTGATTTTTGGATTTGAACTGGAAGGAATATTAAGGAACCAAAATCCCTCTAGAGGGGGTTGTGGGACATTACAAGAATGGCTGGAGAAGGGAAAATTCAGGCTGAACTGGACAGAGTATTTGTTCTCTTGGGAAAGTTACAAGGCCAAATTGATGTTTTGGCTACAAATGTTACAACTCTGGACTTAACAGTAAACAACATCATTGAATTTGATAAGGATTTGAATCAGGAAGCCTACTCAATTGGACAAAAAGAGAAGCTTGAGAGCTCTGAGAATTTGGAGAAGGAGATATATGTTGTCCCTGAAGAAAAGGAAGGAGTTGTAATTTTGCAGATGACAAAGGAGAGTTTGAGGCCTGACATGAAGGTAACAAAAGAAAATAAAAGCTTGATGTGGAAAATCTGGCCTGAATTTGAGATTGAAAAATGGAGAGATCTCCTTATGTGGAGATCTAAAGACCTAAGGATTACAAATTTGCTTAAGGTGGAAGTTGGAGCTTTGGGGACATTTGAACTTGAAAGGAGTAAGAAACAAGATTCAGGCTCCACTTTTAAGCATGGAGGTCTGGCTGGAAGAAACATGGATCCTGTTGGGCCAGAGCTTCTCCAAGATTTGGTGTTCAATATTAAGGACTGTCAGGGAACTGCCATCGGAAGGACAGGAGGTGCAGAGGCTCAATGAGGTTGAAAGAGGTGTTGCAGCTGAAGAGGGAACCAGTAGGGGGCGAGCAGTAACTCCAAGGGAAAGTGAGTCGGAGGGATGGCTCAGAGACGGTTCCAGCGAAAACAGTGGAGAGGTCTCAGGACCTCCTATAGGGACACCCACTCCTCGCCGGAAACTGTCACGCAGGGAGGCCAGGAGACGTGTTTCCGTTAAGGAGCTTTTATGTTGGAAGCGTTTCCGAAAACAACCACTTTCGGATTCTGCCAGCGATTGACGCAGCCATGCAGGAGGGGCTCCGTCACAGGCAGAGGTTTGAAAACCTGGTCAAACTCTGAGGGATCTGGATTTTACACACAAGCAGCTTATCATCCCATCACAAGGACTATCCAAAAAACCGGCAGAGAGGAATTGAGAGAGAACTAAGAGCCTTGGATGTGAGATCTCCAGGCTAACAGTAGATTAAGACTGATGGACATTTGTTGGGGACTGAAACCGGGAAAGGGGGGGGGGTGGAGTCTGGGAATCCAAAGGGTACATAACTATAATTTCTTCTGTTTTCATTTTGTTTTGTTATTGGTATGAAAATTGGGAAATTCGTGGAAGGGAATTTGGGTCGACTTTAGAAAATATGTTTTAAGAATGAGTATTGATGTATAAGTATTGATGTATAAGCTTGGATAAGGCAAAATTGGGTAAGGATTTGCTGAACTAGTAATTTGAATTGGCATACAAGAGGGGGAGGTATGAGGAGGTCAGGGAAATATGTTATTGAAAAATAAGTATTGTGAACTTTATGTGTTTTTAAACTTTTTCTCTTTTTCTTTTTTGATTCTTTTTTTATTGTATTAAATTTGAAAACTTTAATAAATATCTTTTTTTAAAAAAAAAAAGGAAACTACCCAATCCGTACTTCTCAAAGCAACACGTGAGCTGGAACACAATTAGCCTTTGAAATCTGCACTTCTCCAAATTTTGTACTGCGGCTCTCCAAGCAAGAAAAGATTGCAAAATATGCACACCCTAAGGAGAAGATTTGCATAGAAATGCATACCTTACTGAAAACAGCATTCAAAAATGCATTATAGTAGGGGAAACTGCATTCCCCCCCCCCAAAAAAAGGGTATGTTAGGAGAAATCCACACTAAAATACTGGTGAATTCTCATGAAAATTTAGGGGTTGTTGGAGGTTTTTTTCCCTTCAAAAGTGCAAATTGCTGTAGAAATGTGCAGAACCAAATTTACAACTGGAAAACGAGGAAACTGGCCTCTGCTAGGTTCCTCTACTCAAACGTTTCCCCTTCTTCCTCCATTTTCCCTGCCTGGATTAGACCTTTTACTCACCAACGAGGCAGAACTTTAGGGTACGGGTCCTGGGACCCCACAGAGTGGGCCCCCGTTAAACGCAGCAGCAGGTCGGACCACATTTGGAAGTAAGCAAAGTGATGAGGATGACTTAGGCACATAAAACCTTTCTTAAACCAAGCCAGAAGCTTGCTCCACTTTGTTCAGCATTGTCTACATGGACTGGCAGCACCTCAAGAGGGTGACCTGGAGACACTGGGGATTGAACCTTCTAAAGGAGTAGGGTCCTTAAGACCAGAGTCTAAAACCACCTAACTTCACCACTGCTGACTTTGACCCTGATAAGGAGGGTGCCAGCCAGGTCAGTTTGGACACTAGAGAATGAGGTCTTGCTGTGGCCTGGGGGAAAGGCAGGATAGCAAGGGAAAGGGACTCTCAAGGGCCAGGTGGGCAATCCTGGGGGCCACAACTGAACCACAGGTCAAAGGGTGCCCATCTCTAGCTTGGGGAGGGGGGGCAGGGTTCTGCCCAGCCCCATAGACATTCTGTACTTCTGCAAATCTTTGTGTGTTCCCCATACCTGCAGAAACTTCCCCTCTTTTGTGCGGACGGTGCTGTTTCGGCTCTATGGACACCAGAGCTTGGGAAACGAATTTGCTACGAGTGTAGAAAAATTTCTCCCCGACTGGTCTTTGGGCTCACCTCTTTCTCCAGCTGCTCCAGTTCATTCTGATCCTTCAGCAGCGTCTTGCTAAGGAGAGCCATCTTGGAGTCCACCTGTTTATCTGTCTGGGCCAGCTCCAATTTCAACCGCTCCAATTCCTGCCGAAATTCTTCCGGGATGCTCTTCTGCTTCATAAGGACCGGCAGAGAGACACCTCGCCTGTGCAGGTTTGGGTCACTCACTTGCACCATAAGTTTTTCTTCCGGTTCCTTTTAAGGAGAGGGATAAAAGATTCAGAAGGCGCTGAAGCTGGAAACTGAGGGCTTGGGGAAATGCTGCTAGAACTTGCAAGGTTATCTCAGAACTGTTGTAGGAAATACTGGGCACAGAGGTTGTAAAGCATAGGAAGCATAGGGACTCTGCCGGCCATTGACTCTGGCTGTGCCTGCCACTGGCTTTGGCGCCACCTACTGTTGGCCTCCAGGCCTTCCACCCTACCAATCCCTATAGGCACCAGCCACCACTGAGGGCGAATCCACCAAGCATATCTCCAAGCATTTGCCATTAGCACAGAGGCTGTGCATTCACTTGCCCTGCTCTCCCTTTAGTTGGATTGCAAAGTAAGAGCCCCTGGCACATATAGAGGCTTACAGAATTACACACAGACAGCCAATGTAGTGTCGTGTGGTTCGGGATCCTTCTTTTCATAGAACTGCAGAGTTGCAAGGGACCTCGTGAGTCATCTAGTCCAACCCTCTGCAATGCAGGAATCAGAGAGTCATAGAATTGTAGAGTTGGAAGGGACCATGGGGATTATCCAGTCCAACACCCTGCAATGAGGTAGCTGCCAGCGGTCCCCCATGGCTCGTATCCACTAGGAGCCTCTCTGTGTTCAGTGCCTTGGATCCAATTTTTGTGGCGCTCCCTTCCAGTTGAGGTCAGGCAGGCCTGTTGAATGTCCAGTGCTTAGTGAATTTTTTCTTTTCCAAAGATTATCTCAGCAGGTTGTTCAAGTGAATGCTGATTTCATAGTTTTAACTCACATTTAGTCTTGCTGTATAGTGGTTAAGCGACATGCAAATAGTTGAAATGAAAATTTAAAAAACAGTGGTTCATGTGCCAAACTAGGACCCGGGAGACCCGGGTTCAGATCCCCACTTGGGTGTGAAGCCTGCTAGGTAACCTTGAGCTAGCCTCAGCCTCTCAGCTTAACCTACCACGCAGGGCTATTGTGAGAGTAAAATGTGGAGCAGGGGAGAACCACGTATACGCCAATCTCAGCTCCTTGGAGGAAAAGCAGGACAGAAAGGCAGTAAATGAATAAACAAATAAGAAGGACTGGGCCAACCTTCTGGGCGGGTCTCTCCACTGGGGCGAGCTCACCCCCCTGCTGGGCCTGGTCCAGCTGCATCTGCATCACTTCCAGCTCCTCCCGGAGGACTGAGATCACGTCATCCTTCCGGACGCTCTCTGCTTCGCAGTTGGCAAGGCGGACGAGTTCCGCTTCCATCTTTTTCAAAGTTGTATCCTGGGGGGGGGGGGGGGGGGGGAGATATGAGAACAGCCAGGTTGAGACCTCAAAGACACTTCCTACAGTTGCATGACATGGGTGCCCCACCAGGGCAATAAACACTTTGTCCATTTACATGGCAAGGGTGGGGAACCTCAGGTTACAGGCTAAATGCAGCCGCCCAGGCTGCTCTTCCTGGCTCTTGCAGCACTCCTTGGCCATTCCCCCTTACTGGCCCTACTCTATGCCCTCCTTGAGAGTTTCTGCCTGGCTGGAAGGTGTTCCAGAGCTCGGTTCATGCCTCTTACTTGCCTTGGCAGAGTATGGAGAAATGGATGCTTCTGTATAGAAGCCCTGCTGGAATGTAGGCTGCTGTGCAAAGGGAAAGAGCTGCCCCCGCTGCCCTGCCTATTTTCCACCTCTGGCTGTGCCCCCTGCTGGCATGCGGGCCCCGCAGAAGGCTCCCCACAAGGGAATGTGGCCTCGAGCTGAAAACAGGTGCCCTTGACTGTTATATGGTGTAGGGAGGGAAGACAGCCATGCTCAGATACAAGGAAGACTACTGATGTAGCCCAATATTTTTGACTCTGACAGGCAGACAATCTCCAGGAGCCAGAGATCTTTCCATCAGCTGTATGTTCCCAAGCCCCAATTCACCATGCCGACTTGGGTCTATAAAGGCCCGTGTAGTTCAGGACCCCTATATCTTTCAGAGCGCTTCTCCGGGTGTTGAACCTACTCAGATCCATTGACCTGCACCAGAAGGCCCACTTTCGGGTGCCTCCCTGGAAGGGCACGTAGTGGAAATTGTAGAACTGTATATGCTTTGATAAATAGCCTACACATGGTATAAAAACCTGTAACTAGAGAAGGATAGCTCTATTACTCTGGCTGTATTAATGTTTGTCTGATGGAGAGCAGGCTCCAATCTGGCAGGTGTGCTTTCTGCCTGAGAACGGGACTTAGTTTCCATGCACCTGTAAAACTAAGGTGAGGGCATGGCTCTATATAAGCCTGCGTAATTCATAGGCTTGCAGTTTCCACTTTTGCATTCTCCCCAGAGGCTGTTGCTGTGACCAAGTAAAGTTGCCTTAAACATCACAACAGTGTGGTTATACTGAAGAACTCCACTACAGGCATGAGTCCCCCCCATGCTCAGCATCCAGGGTACCAGGATGGGCCTGGCCAGTGCCAGTGCTTTCCAGTAAGCCTTGCACGGCCCAGTTCCCTGCTCCCTTTCCTCTGCCAAGCTGCTTTGACAGTTACATCCTTACCTTTTCCTGCAGCAGACTGACGAACCATGGGATTCTGCTTCCTTCGCGGGTTTGGCTTTTCGGGTAGACGCCGCCTGTGAAGCCCTCGGTGAAACTTTTCAACTTAGGCAACCCAGACATGCTCTGAGTAGATGAGGCCGGACAATCTGTGTGCGCAATGGCAACGGAGTGGAGGAGAGAAAGGCACCGTCAAGGTAGTGCTATGGATCATCTCCGACGCTAGTCCTGAATCTGCTGGGATGCGACTGAAACCCACACGGGTCTAGCAATCATCAATGTATTAAATGTATCGTTAAAGGGCTCCACTATTGCCATGGCACCCTGGGGAACCTTCTTCATCCCAAGGGCCACACTTCCTTTTCAGCAACCTTCTGGGGGGCCACATGCTAGTGGTGGGTGAGGCCAGAGGCTAAACTGGTTGGAGCAATAAATTTAAACTTTACTTTTGCGGTAGACTAGTCTCTATAGGCACCCCCACCCCTCTCTCTCTCTCCTTCCTGTGTGTGTTGACGAGGGTGGAGTGTAGGACTAGGACAGAGTTTCCCAAACTTGGGCCTCCAACTGTTTTTGGACTACAATTCCCATCGTCCTTGACCACTGGTCCTGCTAGCTAGGGAAAGGAAAGGAGATGTTAGCAGAGTACAATGATGCATCTCAGCCAGACAAAAGCACACATGCAGGTACACAGCAGGGGTGTGGGCTGTGAACAGGATGTAGCCTGGAGAGAGTCCCAAGGGCCCAAAAGAGAGGCTTGAAGGGCCATCTTTGGTGCTGGGCTGAGGTTCCCCATCTCTGCACTACAGAAAAACACAGCCCATTGCTCCACCTAACTCAGGGATGGGGAACCTGCTGCCTTCCGTATGTTGTTGGACTCCCAGCTCCCACCACTACTTACCATTGGCCATGCTGGCTGGAGGCTGATGGGAGTTGCAGCCCAGCAGTGCCTGGATGGAGAACCATAGGTTGGGGAAAGCTGTCCTCCAGCCCACTACACCACCCTGGCCTCCCACAGAGACTGCCTCTTCCTCTTGAGCCTTACCAAGGTCAGATGTTGAAGTAGCTCTGTGGCTGTACCTGGGGCACCCAGGGCGCATGCGGAAGGATTTCCACAGTTCCTCCTCGGGCGTGTAGGGAGACCTTGTAGGGCTCGCCAGCTGTTCCTTAGCCTGGGGAAGGAGAGGAATTGAGGGTGCAAAGGAGACGAAAAAGGAGGCACCACATCGGCAACCTCTGCTGTTAACGGCATCATGCACTGAGCAGGCAGGGCTGGACTAAATGACGTCCAGGGCCCTTTCACATTCGTGCTAGGATTCTGCTCGTATCAAGGCTTTGCCTACCTGCTTCTCATAGTACTCCCTCACTGCTTGGCCTGCTTTGCTGGAGATGGTTTTGCCGCTGGATGGAGGAGTCCACACCGGATTGTTCTGCTGCGACTGCTGCCGCTGCTTCCGGTTGCTCATTTCCTGCAGCACTGTGAAGCTCTTCCTCATCAAGGTGTCACGTTTCTCCATGAGGGCAGCGGCTCAGTTGCTCCCGTTGCAACAAAGGGGTAAAGAGCCCTGCAAAGTTTAAAAGCCCGTTATGAGAAAAAGAGACCTTCTTATTGTCAGATGGGGTATATAGGACTGAACAAAGACTGTGAGCCTATGCACACTGTGTCTGTGGATAGACACCCCCCCACACACGCCTACTGAACATGAGTGGGACATACTTCCGACTGAGACGAGCTTGGCTGCTGGATCAGGCCAAAGGCTAATCCAACCTGGACCACACACTTGTCATCTGAGGCCCTTCTCTACATCCCCCATCCCAGAAAAGTTTGGAGGGTGACAGAAAAGTTTGGAGGGTGTAGAGGCTCCCCGATTGTGGAACACTCTCCCCAGAGCCATCATTACATGTCTTTAGGCACCAGACAAAAACATTATTCTTTACCCAGGCCTTTAGCCACTAAATAACCTCTAGCCTGTGGAAAGTGTGTGGGAGAGGACTGTGATGATGACTATTGCCTTATTAGGCTGTCTGTACGTATGCTTTTTATGTTTTTTATCATGGATGTTCTGTAATGTGTTTTTAATGTTGGACATAGCCCTGGGATCTTTTGATAGCTGGCGATATAAAAATTGAATTCATAATAATAAAAGTCCAAAGTCCTGTCTTTGGAGTGGCCAACCAGAAGCCCCTGGGAAGCCTGTCAGCAGGACCTGAGTGAAGATATACTCTCTCCCAGCAAAAGGTATTCAAGAGGTCTACTGCCTTCGACAGCAGAGCACAGCTGTCTAGTAGCCACAGGTAACCTTATCCTCCACAAATAACATCACTTCCACTATTAAAGCTTACCTTTGAGTAAATGCAGTTAGGAACGTGGCATAAAGCAATCTATTTCAGGGCCGCAAGGTTTAGTGGCTAGATGAACCAATCAAATGTTTTTGTCGATCCGTCTGGAAAGACAAATTATAAAATGGTGGGGCTGAGTCAACAAGGAGAGACCCACATTTATTTCCCTTTCCAGCTGTTTTCGATGTGCTGGTATGTTCTAACAACTGGAAAAGAAAGTGTGTGTGGGGGGGGGAGACAAGATTACAGACAGCCTGTCCTAACATGCGACAGCACACAATTTTAAGTGTGGTTGGTTAAATTTTAAGTTCAGCGTATATACCAAACTATCTCTATACTTTTTTTTTAAGCACCTATATCAAGGTTTGATGATGTGCATAGTTATTTAAATTCATCAACTAATCCATTAAAAAGAAGTCAATTTAATATGTTTGGGGTGCTTTAAACCTCGCAGTGGGTTGGATCCTGGGAAAACCTTCCAACTACGATTCTACGCAGGCTACCAGCGCACGCATGCGCATCGGAAGCCGGCAAGCGCAACAAATGCGAGGCCAAAGGGGCGTGGCCAAAAGGCAGAGGCGTGGCCTGTTCTCTTATTCTCTCTCTGGCCGTTGTGCTGAAGCTTCTCTTGGCCTTTCGCTTCGTTCTCCTCCTCCTCCTTCCCCCTCACCTGCCAAGGGGCCACGGGCGCGCGAACCGGAGCCCGGCTAAGGAGCGCGCTGGCTGGTTCCCTGCCTGCGCGGCCTAATGCGGTTGCTTAGCAACGCGGAAGCGGAACTACAGCTCCCGTCGCCCTCTGGCGCATGCGCTTCGGCGTCGTGTCTTTTTTTTTAATACACCGAGTTCTGATTGGTCGCCTCTCCCACGCTCGTTGCGCCGCATGCGCGCGGCCGACTGGGGCTCCTCACGTGGTTTCCCACCTCCAGGACCTTGTAAGTAGCGTCTCTACGGTTGTCGCTTGGAGGGGAATTGTGGTCGTGTGAGCGCGCCGAGTTGCCTTGCGCGGGTTTGGGGAATGGCAGCTAAGGGCTCAGGCAGCAGGTGCAGCTCGCCACGCGGAGGAGAAGCCGGCTGCTTCAATCAGCCCCTTTTCTCGGAACCATGTGGACTAGCGCCTTACTTTATTTTGAGGGGGAGGAGCGTAGCTCAGTGGTTGAGCACCTGCTTTGCATCTGGAAGGTCCCAAGGTCGGGAGTGTACGCTATGTGAGACCTTGCAGAGCCGCTGCGGATAGATAACTACTAAATTGAGGGTCGCCGCCTGTCCTGTATAATACAGGATTGTCCCGTATTTCAGTGTAAAATGCGCTCTCTCTCTGTGTGTCTCTCTCTTACTCTGCCAAGTTAGGTATCCTCTCCAAATGCATGTGTTCGAAAGGGTGTGAGAAAGGTCATGTATTTAAGCTGTGGGTAGCCAAGCACAGACAGATTTACAACTTCGTGGGTGTGGGTGTGTGACAAATTTCAGAGGCGCCAATAGATTGTAATAGATTGCTTTGAATTCACTTCAGCACCAGCTGGAAAAAAATAATAACCCCCCCCCAACTGCTCTGCCCCATCCTGTCCTATATTTTGCCAGAACAAAGGTGGCAGTCGTAAATGGACTGGTGGTCTGACTGTATAAAAAGAGCTGTCTACATTTCTGGGTTAGGAATAATTGAGGAATTGACCACAAGGATTCTGTGTTCTCATTCCCTGGGCCTAACTCCTATTCCACATCCCCCTCTCTCGTTTATTTTAGAATTGCAGAAATTTAGGTAGCCTGGTTCCTCATTTCATAACTGTAAGCTGATGGTGCTTTTTTGTTTGTTTTAATATGAGTGTTGGGATCTGATTTGTTACCTCTGTTTCCCCCTCCGTACAGGAACCAGACATCATGGTTCAGCTGGGTAAGTGAGATTACTGTATTCTTCACCCTATAGGGTGCACTAGCCCATAGGGCGCACTTATTTTTTTTGGAGGGGGGGGGGAATAAAGGGGAAAAATTATTCCCCCCCCCCCAGCTTGCCAGGCTGGGGGCGGGGGAAGCCCCAGCTTCCCCTGACCCCAGCCCCCAGAACGGGTCCGGGAGCGACAGCGAGGTTGCATTCAATGGTATCATTGTTTAAGGGACGTGGGTAGCGCTGCGGTCTAAACCGCTGAGCCTCTTGGGCTTGCCTATGAGAAGGTTGGCGGTTCGAATCCCCGTGACAGGGTGAGCTCCCGTTGCTCGGTCCCAGCTCCTGCCAACCTAGCAGTTCGAAAGCACGCCAAAAAGTGCAAGTAGATAAAGAGGTACCGCTCCGGTAGGAAGGTAAACGGCGTTTCGGAGTGCTGCTCTGCTTTGTGGTCCGTTGCGCCACATGACCCGGAAAAACTGTCTGCGACAAACGCCGGCTCCCTCAGCCTGTAAAGCGAGATGAGCACTGTAACCCCAGAGTCGTCTGCGACTGGACTTGGCTGTCAAGGATCCTTTACCTTTTTTTTTTACCATTGTTTAAAGACTGAAACGACTTAAAAATTAACTGTAACTAAACAGATATTTGGGGTGTGAAAACAAAAATCAGCATTTATGAGTGATATATATTGCAGATAAAGAAAAGCACTATGGAGTTGGTGGTCATCACTGCCTCCATTGGGAGCGAGTTCTACAGCTTAACTGTGCTCTGTGTAAAGAAGTATTTCCTTCAGCTTGTTTAACCACTGGAGGGAAATCTTCAATAAATGCAGGGTTTCTGTTGACATTGCCTTTGCACGGTCTCCCTTCAAGGGCACTGCCTCCTGAAAAAGTACTACAACGCGCATACCGTCATCCGCTTTGCTATGGGTGGCTGCGCCAACAGGCCTTACTTTCGGATCGTGGCTGCACAGAACAAGCGAGCCCGGGACGGGAAGCACCTGGAGCAGATTGGGTGCTACGACCCGCTTCCCAACGACCACAATGAGAGGATCGTTGGTGTGAACTTCGAGCGGCTGAAATACTGGATTGCCAATGGCGCCCATCTCACCAAGCCCGTTGAGAAACTTCTGGGTAATGCCACCTGGTTTCCTTCTTTTTTTGGGGGGGGGGAATGTTGCTCCTATTTTGTTGTCGCTTTCTGTGTTCCCTTACTTAGATTGACATTTTGCTTGTTGAACAAAGCATTTATACAAAAATTAAATGTGGTTTATATTTTGAATGGTTTCCCCACCATGCCAAACTCCTGCATTATTATAACCTATCCTTGTGGTGGGGTTTTGCTGAATAAAATTCTGATTATTGTACAGTTATCCATTGAACTTAGGCAGTTCCTGATAATGATGATTCGTAAAATCATACGAGGGTATAAGGGGCCCCAGGGCTCCTCCAATTCAACTACCTTCAATGCAGGAATTTTTTTTCTTAATCCTCCCGTTTATTTTTAAGCTGAAAATTTGCCCGGGGGAACAAGTGGAACGGAAAGCACAGCGTGCTTCCTGATGTCACGGGCAACCAGGCAATCAGTTCTTTCACAGCTTTGCGCTTAAGCCTAGGGTTGGGGAAGACGTATCTTTTTGGACTCCCAACTCCCATTATCCCTAACCATTGGCCATTGGGTCAGATGCGAGTTGTAGTCTTAACAGCAGCATGCACCCCTGACATATGACTGCAAAATAGTCGGTACATTTTCTGAAGGCGATGAACTCCAGATTTTGTGTGTCCTGACTCTCCCCACCGTGCTATGCTTTAGACAGTTGACCTCGAGACCTAATGCAGGGAAGGAGAGCTTCAGAACCAGGGATCAAATGTGGCCCTCCAGCCCTCTGTATCTGGCCCTCAGAATTCTGCCTAAGCCACATCCCCTCACTGCCCCTGCTTCACACTCTCAGGTGTCTGGCTTGAACTCTGATAATGCCTCTTTGCTTAGCTTCCTGGATGGAGGATGGGGAAAGCAGCCTATTGTGCAAAGGTAATAGCTGCACAAATTGCTCCAGCCGCTTTTGCCTCTGGCCTCACGCACCATTCATACATGCCCCCTGGAAAGTTGACCGGAAGCGAATGTGACCCATCAGGCTGAGAGAGGTTCCCCCACCCTTGCCGTGAAGAGCATAGACAGCAACAACAAAGTGCCTTTTCTTTTCCCCGCCCAGGGCTTTCTGGATTCCTCCCCCTGCATCCGATGACCATCACAAACGCCGAAAGAGTGAGGAAAGCACAAGCCCAGCAGGCTGAGAGGGCTGCTCAGGAAGAAGCAAGCCCAGCTCGGAATGAATAAAGAGCAACGTGGGGGGCTCTCTCTACCAGCTCAGAAGGCAGTGCCAGGATGAAGGACCGCCTGTTGTGCAGGAGAAGCCAGCAGACACAGGCTCTGTCTCTCTTTGCAACATGATAGAGCCGCAGCCGCCTTCAGGTTTGGTGACGTGTGGCCCGCCAGATGCTCTTGGACCCTCCTCAACTCCTGCCAGAATGACCAGTGGGCAGGGATGGTGGGAGCTGGAGCCCACTTCCACCTGGAGGGCTGCAGCTTCCCCACCCCATGGCCTAGCTCACAGCCTGACTCGACATAAGCGTTGTAACACCTGCTAAGAGAGGTACTTCCAGGAACGTGGGATGGGAGTCTTTGCAGGACTGCAACTCCCATTATACCTGTCCACTGCCTTTGCTGCCAGTTGGGCATTAATCATCATCCAACCATCCGCAGGTTTCCTGCTCCCATCTTTAAAAATTCAGTTCTTTCTCCATCTCTTGGCCAGATTTAACGCTTCTCTGGTGTCTGCAGAGTCACTGCCTTGTGAGATACTTTATTGGGGGAAGGGCTTTCCTCCTGGACCACTTTGGCAGAGGAATGTTAATGGACTGATGGGAGGGAAGGGAAGTTTTCCATCTACGCACCTGCCAGCTGATCTACCTCCTCCCACTAAATAGGTGCAAAATTCAGCTTTCTGGTAAATTAAAAAATAATAAAGTTCCTAGGTCTTGGTATGTTGTATATATGAAAGTCCGAGGAGGCCTAAGAAGAGGTGTGTCTGGCAAAACAACAAAATCATTTGCAGGGGTTAGTGGATAAGATTTGAGGGCCCTGGCCACCTCTTGGCCATGGCAAGCAGACTAAACAGTACTAAAGAATCATAGAATTATAGACTTGGAAGGGACCCTGAGGATCATCTAGTCCTGCAATGTAGGAATAAGCTGATGTCCCATATGGGGCTCAAACCTGCAACCTTGGCACTATCAGCACCATGGTCTAAGTAGTCTTGCTTTGTGGGTTTCCTCCTCAGTGGTAAGAGCACATGCTCTTTTTCTTTTTGCATTTGGCAGATCCCAAAGGCAGATCAGTCTGCAAAACGGCTTTTATTATTTATTTTGTGAAATTTATACATAGCTTGAATGATTTTTTTTAAGACCTCAAAGCGGTTTGCAAAAAGATAGAACAAAATCAATAAAAATTTACAGCTTCGCTTTAAAACATACAAAGGTTAAAATAGTAAAACAATTTAAAGTTACTTCAACTTTCTAAGCATCTGGGTAGGCTGGTCTCAACAAGAATGTTTTTATCAGACATTGAATAACATGAAGGCTCAATCTCAAAAGGCAGGGGGTCCCAAAGTGTAGGTGCTGCCATAATGTGCAACCGAATTCTTACAAAAGCAGAGTCAGACCATTGGGCCCATTCTCTCTACACAAGTATTTCTCAACCTTGGGTCTCCAGCTGTTGTTGGGCTCCAACTCCCATCATCCCTAGCTAGCGGGACCAGTGGGCAGGGATGATGGGAGTTGTAGTCCAACTACATCTGGGGACCCAAGGTTGAGAAACACTGCACACTGACTGGCAGCACCTCTGCAAGGTTCTCTCCCAGCCCTACTGGGAGATGCCAGGAATTCATAGCATCACAGAACTGTATAATTATACCTTCTGCGTGCAAAGCAGATGTTCTGCTAGCAGCTGGCAAAGGAGGGGTAGAACACTCCCTTAGAATGTAAGAACTTTGCTGATGCAAATCGAAAGGGCCCATCTAGTCCAGGGTCCAGTTCAGTCTCCCCCTCCCCAAGAATGAAACCGTTATCACACAACATTGCTTCCAGGCAACTAGGTATTCAGACACATACTGCCTCCGTTACTGGACCTCCGGGTAGAGGGCAATATATAAATTAAATTAATAATTAATAACAGTATATAGCCAACGTGGCTATTAGCCACTAATTGCTTTATCCTTTGTAAATTTGTCTGAAGGGGGGGGGGGGCTAAATTTGTCTGAAGGGAAGTTCAGTGGTAGAGAATCTGCTTTGCATACAGAATATTACCATCAGTGCTTTGTTAATCACCTAAAGTGTCTCAAGGTGATTGTACATGAATGGCCATTCAAAACCAGAAAATGCATTTAAAGCAAAACTCAAACTATACTTAAGACTGATACATGTGGCAAAGACCCATTCACCCTGCTGGGAAAACCAGCCGGAACAACGCAGGTGTTAGGCACCTGTTGTAACTCAATGTGCGCTACTCCAGATAATGGGTGGCTGTTGTGATGGAATAACAGTTCCATTGGGGCATTCAATTCAGGTAGGTAGCCGTGTTGATCTGACGCAGTAGAAATATATATATTTGCTGCTGTTGTCGTTTAGTCGTGTCCGACTCTTCGTGACCCCATGGACCAGAGCACACCAGGCACCTCTGTCCTCCACTAATACTACTACTACTACTGGACATTTTTTAATTATTATTCTTTTACTATATATATATATATATATATATATATATATATATATATATATATGTGTGTGTATATATATATATATATATATATATATGCAAGTTTTGGTGTCCTCGGGTGTCTTCCCGTGTAAAAGTTGGGGTGTCTAGGCGACGTTTCGACGAGGTCTCACTCGTCATCTTCAGGCTGGTGCTTTCGGCTTCTTGTTACTGGAACAGAGCAGGATCTCAGTGTTTGAGTTCCTATAAATACTGTTGAGGAGGTGTGGCCTCTAGTGTTCTGGGCAGAGAGGAAGTTCCTAGGCTAGTGTGCCTTTTCTTCTTTTGTTCCTTAATTACTTGAGGGATATCTTGAGTGATTTCTTGAGTTGTATCCTGAGTACCACTTAGGTGGGTCATTAGGTGTGGATTAGTTGCTAAGTGGTACTCAGGATACAACTCAAGAAATCACTCAAGATATCCCTCAAGTAATTAAGGAACAAAAGAAGAAAAGGCACACTAGCCTAGGAACTTCCTCTCTGCCCAGAACACTAGAGGCCACACCTCCTCAACAGTATTTATAGTAACTCAAACACTGAGATCCTGCTCTGTTCCAGTAACAAGAAGCCGAAAGCACCAGCCTGAAGATGACGAGTGAGACCTCGTCGAAACGTCGCCTAGACACCCCAACTTTTACACGGGAAGACACCCGAGGACACCAAAACTTGCATTCTTGTACCCGTGAAAATCTACGAAAGCAATCATCCAGATGCCCCAAACTCTACGGCCTCCCCAAGATACACAAAGAAGGAACACCACTCAGACCAATAGTCAGCTCCATAGGCTCACCTCTACAAAATCTCGCTAAATTTCTCGCCAAGCAACTTCAGCCCTATGCAGAATCCATCTCTTCACACGTTCCAAACTCCTTCCAGTTCATAGAAACAATAAAGAAGCAAAACCTACATCCCAATGACCTACTTGTGAGCTTCGATGTTGTATCTCTCTTCACACAAGTGCCCATTAATGAAGCCTTGACAGCCATTCAAAACAAATACAATCCCCCCGAATACATCTTGGACCTGACCAAGCACTGCCTAACCAACACGTACTTCATCCACAATGGACAAAGATACAAACAGATAGAAGGAGCACCTATGGGATCACCCCTCTCACCGGTCATCGCAAACCTGTACATGGAACACTTTGAAACCAATGCCTTAGACAAGTCAGAACACAAACCCAAACTTTGGCTCAGATATGTTGACGACACCTTTGTAATTTGGCCACACGGGAAGGAAAAACTGGATAGCTTCCTCACACATCTCAACAGCCTACACCCCAAAATACAATTCACTATGGAAATAGAAGCCAACAACCAACTTCCCTTCCTTGACGTCCTAATCTACAAAAAACCTGATGGCTCCCTAGGACACACTATCTACCGGAAAAAAACACACACCAACCGCTACTTACATGCACAATCACACCACCACCCTGCACAAATAAACTCCGTAGCCAAGACTCTCATCTCCAGAACCAAACGCCTGGCTGACAAAAACCACTTGACAACTGAGTTACAGAATCTCTCAAATGTGTTAATTGCCAATGGATACCAGCAAAACAGGGTTACGAAGCTAATCCAAAAAGAAACACCCCCCAAAAACCAAGACACAGAAGAAAACAATGGCATGGCCCTCCTTCCTTATATCAAGGGCACTACAGATAAAATTAGCAAAATCCTCCATAAACACAATATCAAAACAGCCTTTTGCACCAACCAAAAAATAGCCAATATCCTCAGAAACCCCAAGGATAAAATCCAGTTGGAAAACCAAGGGGTCTATGAAATACCCTGCAAAGTCTGCCCAGCCACGTACATTGGACAAACTAACAGACGAATAAATGCACGTATCGCAGAACACAAGAATGCCGTCAAAAAAGAAGAAAAAACTTCCTCTCTTTTCCAACACATGAAAGAAACAGGACACGAAATTAATTTTGCAGATTCCAAATTGCTCTTTAACATGGAACATCACCACAAGAGAATAATCATGGAAGCCATCGAGATAGAGAAACACCCTCACAACATGAACAAGCGTGACGACACATCCCGCTTGCCAGACATCTGGAAATTAGCCCTCCCCACAAAAACTGACACCAGAGCCAGAGGCACACAGAACGCCATCACCAATCAACCACACCAGACCCAAACCCAGACCCTCTCCACAGATGAATTACAGATACCATCCAGTAGCCAAACCATGGTGGCACCTCCGGATGCTGCACCCCCCTGCAATCCCTACACAGATCTGGCTGGCACAGACCACAAAACCACAGCTCGCCCCTATACACGAAGCCAAGCCAGAGCACAACAAAATGCAGTACAACCATCTTCTCAGAAAAACTCTTCACAAAGTTCAAGAGGTCAAGACACAAAGGCTTTAGCAACTAATCCACACCTAATGACCCACCTAAGTGGTACTCAGGATACAACTCAAGAAATCACTCAAGATATCCCTCAAGTAATTAAGAAACAAAAGAAGAAAAGGCACACTAGCCTGGGAACTTCCTCTCTGCCCAGAACATTAGAGGCCACACCTCCTCAACAGTATTTATAGGAACTCAAACACTGAGATCCTGCTCTGTTCCAGTAACAAGAAGCCGAAAGCACCAGCCTGAAGATGACGAGTGAGACCTCGTCGAAACGTCGCCTAGACACCCCAACTTTTACACGGGAAGACACCCGAGGACACCAAAACCTGCATATATATATATATATATATATAATAAAAGAATAAAAAAGATGTCCAGTAGCACCTTAAGGTAAAAGGTAAAGGTACCCCTGCCCGTACGGGCCAGTCTTGCCAGACTCTAGGGTTGTGCGCCCATCTCACTCAAGAGGCCGGGGGCCAGCGCTGTCCGGAGACACTTCCGGGTCACGTGGCCAGCGTGACAAAGCTGCATCTGGCGAGCCAGCGCAGCACACGGAACACCGTTTACATTCCCGCTGGTAAGCGGTCCCTATTTATCTACTTGCACCCGGGGGTGCTTTCGAACTGCTAGGTTGGCAGGCGCTGGGACCGAGCAGCGGGAGCGCACCCCACCGTGGGGATTCGAACCGCCGACCTTTCGATCGGCAAGCCCTAAGCGCTGAGGCTTTTACCCACAGCGCCACCCGCGTCCCACCCGGGTCCCCCAGTAGCA
This sequence comes from Podarcis muralis, assembly GCF_964188315.1. Lineage (NCBI taxonomy): Eukaryota > Metazoa > Chordata > Lepidosauria > Squamata > Lacertidae > Podarcis > Podarcis muralis. The sequence continues at coordinate 15,733,274 of NC_135661.1, forward strand.
CCTTAGAGACCAACTAAGTTTGTTCTTGGTATGAGCTTTCGTGTGCATGCACACTTCTTCAGATACACTGAAACACCAGACCTTTATATAGTGAGAGGGTGGAGAGCGGTAGGTTTACCACACCTGTCAGCCAATCACCCATTCCCACCATCCTTCTGAGTAATACCCCTCCCCACCCTCCCACTATATATAAAGGGCTGGTGACTTCTGTTTCAGTGTATCTGAAGAAGTGTGTATGCACACGAAAGCTCATACCAAGAACAAACTTAGTTGGTCTCTAAGGTGCTACTGGAAGGAATTTTTTCATTTTGTTTTGACTACGGCAGACCAACACTGCTACTTAGCTGTAATAAAGAACAAACTTAGTTGGCCTCTAAGGTGCTGTCAGGGACACTGGTGGTGCTGTGGGTTAAACCACAGAGCCTAGGACTTGCCAATCAGAAGGTCGGCGGTTCGAATCCCCGTGATGGGGTGAGCTCCAGTTGCTCGGTCCCTGCTCCTGTCAACCTAGCAGTTCAAAAGCACATCAAAGTGCAAGTAGATAAATAGGTACCGCTCCGGTGGGAAGGTAAACGGCGTTTCCGTGTGCTGCTCTGGTTCGCCAGAAGCGGCTTAGTCATGCTGGCCACATGACCCAGAAGCTGTACGCTGGCTCCCTTGGCCAATAAAGCGAGATGAGCGCTGCAACCCCAGAGTTGGCCACGACTGGACCTAATGGTCAGGGGTCCCTTTACGTTTACCTTTTTAAGGTGCTACTGGACAATTTTTATGTGTATTTCTATTGGGGCATTAAAACATCCTTAATTAAAATATCTCGTTCTCTGGCATCTTCAGGTAGGAAGGGGAAACGGGCAGCTGTCTGAAACTCTGGAGGGGAGCTCCTCAAATACAAGGCTGATCCATGGGTAAATTGTTTTATGAAGCACCTTTCCTGTGAGGCGATTTGCAAACCTACAGTAAAATCAACGAAAACAGGATTTAAGAACAGTGCAAGCACCGGCTTGAAAACAATAGTAAAAGTAAAGAGACCATTAGGTCCAGTCACGGATGACTCTGGGGTTCCGGCACTCATCTCGCTTTACTGGCCGAGGGAGCTGGTGTACAACTTCCGGGTCATGTGGCCAGCATGACTAAGCCGCTTCTGGTGAACCAGAGCAGCGCACAGAAACGCCGTTTACCTTCCTGCCGGAGTGGTACCTATTTATCTACTTGCACTTTGTGCTTTCGAACTGCTAGGTTGGCAGGAGCATTGAAAATAATATGAAACACCTAAAACAGACCTTTTCACGCAGCTGGGAAGAATGATAAATACCAAAACGTCCTGGAGTGTTTCCAAAAAGTGCAAAGAATTCACACTGCCATACCTCAGCAGGGATGCTGTTCCTCAGAATATTGGAAGCCCCACTGAAAGCCCTCCCTCCCTGGTTACTGTTGGGGGCTTCTTCGGGACTTCCAGGGAGAGAAACTCCTGCAGAATCAAGAGTGGGGAGGGCGTGTCTTCCTTGAATGCAAACTTAGAAAATTGAAATACGTTCCTGTAGTTCTTGTGCTATAAAGGAATGATAAGGATGCCCTTAAGATCTTTGGAATGCAAGCTGTTAACTGCTTCATTTTAAGTATGCAAGCAAGCTGCTCCCTACATCATAAGTGATTCAGCTGCATAGAGTAGCGTTAATCATAAACCAGCATAGCAATTGACCATGAGATACAACATCACCTCCCCTATCTTTTTCACGGTTCTAGAAGCACAACCCGATTCTGTTTTCTGGATCTCTCTGCTTCAAATACAAGGAGATGAGAGTTTAAGGTGTCTTCTGGACCGGTTCGAATCAGAGATGGGTTATTCTCCTGTGTTTTTCAGAGAAAAACAAAAGATGTTTTAGCAAGGCCTGGAGATGAATAATAAACGCCTAGCATTTGTAGAGCCCTTCAGAGTGTTTGAATTCACATTTATTCTTGGGAATCCTTAAGGCGAGCTTATAAGGTAGGTCCTGTTATTAGGTGTACCCATTGTACAGAAGATGGAACTGAGGCTGATAGAAGCCTCACCCAAGGCCAATTCAGAATGTTCCATGTGTACAAATCTGCATTTGCGTGCAAAAAAAATAAGTCCTCAGCAATGTTCCAACACACACGAAGTCTTGAAAGCACTGCAGGCTGTGCCCTGTAGCTATCAGAAACCAGTGTACACACAGTACAGTCTTTATGACTCTGAAGATGGGTTTGAAAGCATAGTGGGCAATCTCAGAAGCAGAGGGGTGTGTGTGTGTGACAATACAATTCCATACTTATTGGGGAATTAAAGCGAGGTGCATGCGCATAATAAACTCACCGCCACGGCTGAAATGAAACTCTCCATGAGGTAGTAGTCAGCACCACTATGAGCACTTAAGCACATTGGGACACAGGCTGCTTTATCTGGAGAAAAGCTGCTTTTCTTCCTTTCCAGGAAATCATAAATCTCCACTGGTCCTGAACCCTCGCAGGAAAGTTCTCCCTAAAAATAAAAAATGCAGGAAGGTAAAACTGTTTTCTGAAGACCGCCAGTGTTTAATATGACCAGAGGTGAAACTGACTGAAGGATTTTAATTTTATTCAGACCCCACCTTTTCTCCAAAGATCTCAAGGTAATGGATGCACTCCCTCCCCCCACTCTCCAGTCTATCCTTACAACAACCCTGTGAGGTAGGTAAGGCTGAGAGACAGTGACTGACCTTGGAGATCAGATTGCAGAATTGGGAATTCCCTGGGTGCGGCCTGTGGGTGCAATTTCATGCACAGAGCCCTGCAGCTAAGGTTACCTTTGTCCCATAGATGGTTGTTTTCCTCACACCTAGTTTGTGTGTGAAGCCAACCATTGTGAAGGCGACAGTGGCTCCACCTTCAAACTCCATATTGACAACCTGAGGAGGAACATGAAATAACAAGTGAAGACCGGTGTACAGAACATGGCAGGGAGCTGGAAGCAGGTTTCAATTTCCATTATTTAAACGGATGCTTCTAAAACTCAAGACTGGTTTCAAAGCATGCCTTCTGTAAGCACCAACTTGGGCTGATGGAAGTTACAGTCCAGACCACATTATCTGAGAACTGCGGGCTAGCAAACTTGGAATAGAAAGTGTGGATGTGTGTGTGATAGATTATACACATACACAAATATCTGAAACCTTGAAATCTTAAATCAGGGTTTCCCAAAGTTGGGTCTCCAGCTGTTTTTGGACTACAATCCCCATCATCCTTGACCACTGGTTCTGCTAGCTCGAGATGATGGGAGTTGTATTCTAGCAATGGCTGGAGAAACCCTGTTTTAAATTAGCAAAGTAGAGCCGTAACAAAACATCCCACCCCCAAAACTGACAATGAAAAATGTCACCATTCAGAAGTTTTATGTTGAGCATTGACATTTGGGTTTCAAATTCTAAAGCAAGGCCAGCTTTCATTGGCTTGGAGTCGTTACTATTTTCACCAATCTGAAGGGACGTTTCTGATTGGTTAAATGAAATGACATAAGGAACTGTCCCCTTGCTATTTCGTGTCAGTTGTCGGGAGGCCATCAGAGGTGCATGTCAGATACTGCCATATAGCTGACTGCCCCTGCAGACTCACTGGGAGCCAGCTGCTCTTAAACTATCAACTCCCTGAGAGTTTATGCCAGACTGGACTTTGCCCTTGAACTCTGATCGTGCCTCTTGCTTTCCCAAACAGAAGACAGAGATGTATGTGTGTAGAAAACTGCACAAAGGTCAAATTTGCATTGTTCTGCCTCCTTTTTGCCACCCTGAACATTACCCAGGAGAGAATGCAGCCCTCAGCTTGAAAAAAGGTTCCCCAGTCCTGTACTATATTAAAGTCAAGCAATTCATACTTCTAGAAAATATTCACTGCAAAGGTGCAGAGGATAATTGGAGGGTGGGGAGCATAGGCTATGAGATTAACCCCACCCAATGGACTAGAATGTGGTCTAAACCTCCCTTTAAATCCGTATCAGCGGAAAGGAAAGAACTCACTCTAGAAAACTCACTTACAGATGGTACCTAACACCACAAAAACTAGCGCTAATACACCCAGGAACCTCACCAAAATGCTGGTGAACCTCACCAAAATCCACAGGCACATACCTCCACAATGTGGTGAGAATGCCCCCAAATCCACCTCTTCTGGACAGCAATCATATAAGAAATATGCAAAATAACTAAACAAGTTTTAGAAGTCACCCCAGAACTTGCCCTACTGAACATCTTCCAAGACAATAATGCTGCCATTTCTGTGACTTGTCAATTTGGTTAAGAAATAACCGGAGGAGGGCGGCTGGGGAGAAGAGGAAGGAAGGTTTAGTGCAAGGCTGCATACCTGGTGATTAACAACATCATTGTCACACTCGTAAACGCACCTTCCGTAGGGGCCGTGGCGCAAGGCGTTGGTCAGCGATTCTATATCGTACTCACCACTATGACAGACCACAGAAACTGGCCACCCAAAGTATCCCTGGGATGAAGCAAAAGGAAGACCGTGTCAACAGCAGCTGCCCAGCAGGATCCAGCCCATCCTCAACAAGTTCGGATCTTAGGAACGCAAGAAGAACTCTGCTGGATCCAGAGTCTGAAGACTGGATCTCCCCAGCCAGCACACTAACCGCTACACCTCACTGCTGCAGCCCAACTAGCCCCACCGAGTTCTGTGGCCATTTACCATATACACCCAATATTGTGGGATTCTCTCCCAAGGGAAGTTAGACTGGCTCCCTCTTTCATGCCCTTCCACCAGAAGGCTGAGACCTTCCTGTTAAGAGAGGCCTTTGGAAACTAAGGTGCGGACAATGCTGATCTCTGGGCTGCTGACCGTGGGGAAAACTGTATTTTAGCTTCTGGTTCCAAATATGTCCTGATGTACTTTAATTATTGCGTTTAACTGGTTTCTTTTTATTACTTTGTATTTTAGAATGGTGTTTTCAAATGTCAAAAGCTACCTTGAAACCCAAGTTGGGAGAATGGCGAGTTAAATAAATACATTAAATTATATAGATATAGAAAAACAAGTGTGTGTGTGTGTGTGTGTGAGTGATTTTCTTGTTGCAAACTGAAATCATTTTCATAACTCTTTTTCTAAACTGCCAGGCACTTTCAAATTGATCAATGTACACCTCTACAGTCAGAAAAAAACAAAAAATAAAATTAAGTGATTGGTTTGGTTTTTCCTTACTGAGTAACTTGTTAACCTGTGGTGGGGGAATAAATAAATCAACCTATCTCCAAGGTAAGAACCTCTCCCAGTACCTACCCTCTCGGCCTGTGCCAGATAAATCTTCTTTGCTGAATACGGGCAGGTTTGTTCAACCGAACAGTCTAAACAGCGATCTGCGGCTCCTTCCGGCTAAGGGAAAGTTGGAGAGAAATCATTGCTGAGAAACAAATGGCGCACTATAACTAATCCAGAATGTGGCTCCCAGTATGTTTCCAGACACAATCCAAAGTGTTGGTGCTGAACTTTAAAGCCTCGGCCCCGTATACCAGAAGGAGTGCCTCCACCCCTGTTGTCCAGCCCGGACACTGAGGTCCAGCTCCGAGGGCCTTCTGGCGGTTCCCTCATTGTGAGAAATGAAGTTACAGGGAACCAGGCAGAGGGCCTTCTCAGTAGTGGTACCCGCCTTGTGGAATGCCCTCCCATCAGATGTCAAACAGATAAACAACTTTATGAATTTTAGAAGACATCTGAAGGCAGTCCTGTAAAGGGAAGCTGCTCAGAGTGGCTGGGGGCAACCCAGGCAGATGGACGGGGTATAAGAAATAAACTATTATTACTATTAAATTCACAGACAGCATCTCAGAACATCATTGCTTCCACAGTATGGATTAGAGGCTTGATTTTATTTCAGGGGCAAAGTTGAAAGCTGGCAGGAGGCAGCTCAAATTCTCCACTCACCCAGTGCGGCAAAATGCACAAAAGACTCTTCCTTTAAAAACATAAAAGAACAACCATTGGAAAGTTTGACTGACCTTGTGCTCTTTCGTGAAATGGGACAGGTTGCCAAAAGACGACACTTTCAAACATCTGAAAGAAGAATTGGGGAGGGAAGGGGAAGAGGCATTTTGAGGTTTATTTATTTATAACAATATTTATAAAACACCAGCACATTTTTTTTAAAGTATCAAGACATCATACAATAAAAACATAATAAAATCCAGACCAAATGGCCAACGTGGAAAAAGATCCATTCTCTTTAAAACACTTGCAACTTGAAACAAATGCATTTTCGGCATCTTTCAGGGCTGCAGGGGCCTGTCTGATTTCCTCAAGAGCAACGTCCCAAACACACACACACACACACACATCCCTGCATATTTTACAAAAACTATTCCAATCATTTCCCCATTATTACACCCATCAAAGTTTATTTACACTGTTCAATTTATCTTAATGCTGCCAGCGTTTTCAGCTGTGCGCAGTTATTTTCCATATACTCAATAAACGCTTGGCAATCTTCTTTATACGTATGTTCTTCTTGCTCTCTTCTTCTATATGTTAAGCCTGCAAGTTGTGCATATTCTGTCAACTTAAGTTGCCAGTCTTCTTCAGTTGGGACCTCGCTCACTTTCCGCCTCTGCAAACAATGGCAGCCTCTTAGGAGAGAAGGGTTCTGCCTTGCATACCTTCTGCTGCCCATCCAGTAATTGATGAGGTCGACATCGTGGCACGATTTAGCGAGCAGCGAAAAGGTGCTCTCGGCTTCGTTCCGCCAGTTTCCTCGTACAAAGGAGTGGGCAAAATGCCAGAATCCAACCTGGGGGGGGGCGGGGTCAGGGAGAGAAAAGCAGTCTGTGGTCAGTCTCGAGACAGGGAGCAAGAGCTGCTGGAATGGAAAGCATGAAGTGCTAAAATTTAGGTGGGGAACTTGCCTCCTCACAAGCTGTTGGACCCTAACTCCCATTAGCTCTATCAGCCAGGGATGACAATAAAACCTTTTTCGTTTAAACAGACTTTTCCCCAAAGGTGGCCCAACTCTGTACCACGAATAATGTGAACTTTTAATAAATAATAATAATAATAAGTATTAGATTTGTTGGTCACTTGTTAGAGGCCCCTGAGAGACTTACAACTTACTTAAAAGCATAAGCAAATTATAACATTAACATGTCCATGCAATGCAAATCATAAACTAGTATAAAGGTAAAGGTAAAGGTACCCCTGCCCGTACGGGCCAGTCTTGCCAGACTCTAGGGTTGTGCGCCCATCTCACTCTATAGGCCGGGGGCCAGCGCTGTCCGCAGACACTTCCGGGTCACGTGGCCAGCGTGACAAGCTGCATCTGGAGAGCCAGCGCAGCACACGGAACGCCGTTTACCTTCCCGCCAGTAAGCGGTCCCTATTTATCTACTTGCACCCGGGGGTGCTTTCGAACTGCTAGGTTGGCAGGCGCTGGGACCGAGCAACGGGAGCACACCGCGCCACGGGGATTCGAACCGCCGACCTTTCGATCGTAAACTAGTATAGGCACACGTAAACAAACGCAGCTTTTCTGATGTTTTTTTTGTGTGTTTTAGGACATTCTTTTTTCTTTCTTTTTAAAAAATGTATACTGTCCAACAGACTTTCATATTTGCACACAAATCTGTGCAAATAAATGCGAGAAAATATTATGAGAGCTTCCCCACCCGCTCAGAAACTTAGCTAAACACTTTTACAAGTAGGCTGGAATAGCTCGATAATGTATCATTTGTCTTTTATTGCACCATCCACACACATGGTCCTTGACCAAGAATTTGGGGACAGGTACACTGCCCAAAAGGATGACTGGTAGGGTGGAAGGCAGGGAGCCCAACAGTAGGTGGCGCTAGAGCCAGTGGCAGGTGGACTCAATGGATTCCAGTTTCATCCCTATCCTCCTCTCTGCTGAGTCTTACAAGGGGCAACACTGAGACTAAGCAGGAGGAAGCTGACAAGCTGTGCCACTCCCCAGAACTGATATAATTACAAAGGCAGGCAGGCAGGTGGCTGAATAAGGGCAGCATGGGGCTAGTGGGGGAAGGGAAAAAGAGAAACAGGCAGGAGAAAATGTGGGGGGAGTCATGCTATTACATCATGAGTGCAAGGAAGCGTGTTTCATAGGATTCAGTGTAACCTGGGCATGTAATACTGAAAACGAAGCCTTATGAAAAATGCTTGAAGGAGCTGGGTATGTTTGGCGTGGAAAATAGGAGACTGAAAGGAGATATGATAGGCATCTTCAAATATCTGAAGGGCTGTCACATGGAAGATGGAGCAAGCTTGTTTCCTCCCGCTCCGGAGGGTAGGACTCGAACCCGTGGCTTCATGTTACAAGAAAGGAGATTCCAACTAAACATCAGGAAGAACTTTCTGACAGTAATTGTTTGACAATGGAACGGTCCCTCTTGACAGGTTGTGGACTCTCCTTCCTTGGAGGTTTTTTAAGCAGAGCCTGGATGGCCCTCTGTCATGGATGCTTTAGCTGAGATGCCTGCATTGCAGGGGGTTGGACTAGATGACCCCATGAGGTCCCTTCCGACTCTATGATTCTATACTTACAGGTTCCAGGTGCTGAATGTGGCAGATGTCTCCAATCAGTCCAGCGTCTAGGAGTTCCTAAACAAAAATACAGTGGTACCTTGGGTTAAGTATTTTCGTTCCGGAGGTCCGTTCTTAACCTGAAACTGTTCTTAACCTGAAGCACCACTTTAGCTAATGGGGCCTCCCGCTGCCACTGCGCCGCTGGAGCACGATTTCTGTTCTCATCCTGAAGCAAAGTTCTTAACCTAAAACACTATTTCTGGGTTAGCAGAGTCTGTAACCTGAAGCGTATGTAAACTGAAGCGTATTGTAACCCGAGGTACCACTGTAAACAGATAGGGCAGAGAGTTGTCAGAGAAAGAGAAAACGGGAGTGGAAACCGAGGGTGTCCACTCGTTCGCCCCCTGCCTGGAACAGAAACCAATCCAGCGAATGCAGTTGGTTCCCTCAGTTTATTTGAGGTTTGTGTTGGGTAGAGGATCAGGAGACAACTGCACCCACTGAGGAGGCTGGACAAGAACTCACAGAGGACCCTCTCTGCCACCTTCCCCTGTGAAAGAGGTGAATGTAATTAAGGTCAAGCTTCTGAGTCACTGTTCTGTGCCTTTTGACCCTCGTTAACCATCTCCTTTAAAAAAGGGAAATTTTGTGCATGCCAGCAGAGGTGTAGAGTAGGAGTCTGAGAAGAGAACATGAAGGAGACATAGAAAATAGATAGTGTGAAGGAAAGCATTTTGTCAAGGGCATACAGGAGGATCCCTTCTGTGGGAGCCGGCTGGGTGAATTACCACGGCGTTGAACTTTCTACCAGGAGAATAAAGGGCAGGCAAGCTACCTTTGACCCCTGTAAGAACTGCACTGTTTCCTTGCACTTAAAGGACTGCACTCTCTCGTGAATGAGAGAGAGAGAGAGGCTTAGTATTGAAGCCTTGCGTTAGACGGGTTGCCTGTTTGCTCATCTAAACGCTACCTCTGAGTTAAAAACTCACAGACCTCAGTCTCTGTGAGAAGTGGTTCCTTCAACACTGGGGTTGGAGGGGGGAACCCGCTGTGCTGCAGAAACAACCAGCACTCCTTCCTTCAGGCCAGAGGGTTTGGCCCTTTATAGCTCTGAAGTTCTCTGCAAGGAGGTGGGGCCGCCTGATTTGCACGCAGAAGGTCCCAAGTGCAACTCCTGGCATCTCCAGCTAAAAGGAACAAGTATCAGGCAAAGAAAGAGGACTCCCCAAGTCCCTAATCCCCCACGCCTCCTTCTCTAGCTTCTCAGTGGCCATCTCTCTCACATCCAGTCCAGTCGACACGCACTGGTTGAGTTTGGAATTAGAAGGGCTGATATTTTTAAGAGTACGTCCTCCCCTCACTGTCTGCCTAGCTGGCATACCTTTATTTTCAAGGACACTGGATGGTAGCGCAGGACGTGACAGACTGCAAGGATGACGTCGTTGGTTTTACAGGCCAGAACTATTTCTTTACAGTCCTCTAGTGTTACCTGATCGATCAAAAGAGGGGGGAAATAAACAATCAGTTTCAGCCAAGGCAACACTGGTCACCTCACCTAGGGTAAGCCAGGTGCCCTCCCCCCCAGGACTACAACTCTCAACATCCCTGGCAATGCCAGCTGGGGCTCTTGGGATCTGTAGTTCAAGAACATCCCAAGGCCACAGCTTCCCTGGCTTTGTTTCCATTGATAAAAGCCAGATCAGCCACTTATGCAGAGACACAGCAGGGAGACTCCTTTCTGGACGGTGCTTCCAGCATGGAGGAGCCTTTCGCCCAGGGGTGGGGAACCCAATGCACTCCAGGCATTACTGGACTACAACTCCCATCATCCCTGATTACTGACCATGGCTGATGGGAGTTGTAGTTCAACATCTGGAGGCCCCCACCTTGGCTACCCCCTGCTCTTACCTATTTTAAGAGCATAGGGCATTTCCTACCCCTCTAGGGCAGGGGTTAGGCCTTCCAGAGACGCTGTTGGGCTCCAAGTCCCACCAGCCCCAGCCAAGCACAGTCAATGGGTAAGGGATGATGGGAGTTGTAGTCCAAAAAGGCCCCCAGGATGTGGACATATGGAAACAGTCAATGGAAGAAGATCAACAACCAGCTAGATTCACTCTTGAAGGCATTTGGGTCTTCTCAGCAGCGGTTAGAATTTCACAAGTGAGCAGAATGAGCAGGAGGGCTTCCGAAGACAGCAAGGTCGGCTGACTGACCACGCGAGACCATGAAGCCCAGAGACTTACAAAAGAAATGCTCGACTGCTCACAAGGAATTCAGTCGGAGATTCTGGCCTGAGGAAAGAAATTATAGCTGACATGCACACTTTTTGGCTCAGCTGAGTGCACATTTTTCGATCTCAGCCAAGTGCTACAAAGGCAGAGGAAGTGCGTCAAAGAGTCAACAGGCAGCAGAAGAACAAACCAAGGAAGAATTCTTGGGAGCCCAGAAAACAGACCCAGGAAGGAAAGACCTCGCTTGGCATGCTCTGAGACAGCTTCTCCTTTCCACTGGAAAGCCTGTCCTTATGGTCCAGCATGCAGCCATTATACCTCTGAGTTAACCCTGGACTTGCTACTGTGGCCTCAACAATTTCCTCCAGCAAGAGGTCCTGCCAGCACACAGCATTCGAAATTCTCCAGGGGAAATTTTGCGTCTGGCCTTCAGCCAAGTGAAGATACACCTGGAGGTGCATGCCTAGGGACCCTTGGATCTCGACTATTTTCACACACTAGCATCACATATAATGAATTCTATCCGTTATATTTTACTTGAATTTCAGGAACCAAAAAGTCATATTGAAAAATACAACTTTCGAATTGTCTGGCCCCCAAAAGGCAACTACCTGTAACCCTGGTTTAAGGAGCCATTTAATGCCTAATATATACCATATTTTTCGCCCTATAGGACACACTTTCCCCCCTCCAATAATGAAGGGGAAATGTGTGTGCGTTCTATGGGGCGAATGCAGGCTTTCGCTGAAGCCTGGAGAGCTTCAGGAAGCTATCCGCAAGCCTTGGGAGCTCCGAGGGAGTTCCCGTCGGGCTCCCAAGGCTTGCGGATAGCAGCCTCCAAACCTGACCTGGTTTGGAGGCTGGCGGTGGGGAAAGCAGCGCTTCTCCCCACCACCAGCCCCACAAGCTCGGGGGACAGCGGGGAGGCAGAGCACGCTTTCCCGCTGTTCCCCAACCTGGTTTGGAGGCTGGCAGTGGGGAGAAGCGCTGCTTTCCCCACCGCCAGCCCCACAAGCTCGGGGGACAGCGGGGAGGTGGAGCGCCGCTTTCCCGCTGTTCCCTGACCTGGTTTGGAGGCTGGCGGTGGGAGCTGCCTGCATCCTGAAGCCTGGGGCGCGCTGAGCCACGCGCCCCGGGCTTCGGGAAGATATCCGCAAGCCTGGCGAGACCGGTGCGACTTCCTGCCGGGTTCCCTAGGCTTGCAGATCGCAGCCTGTTCTGGGGGCTGGGGTCGGGGGAAGCTCGGGCTTCCCCCAGCCCTGCGCCTGGGGGGGGGAATAAATTTTCCCCCCTTTATTCCCCCCCCCAAAAAAAGCCCGGTACGCCCTATGGGGCAAAAAATACAGTATATGAGAGCTTCTAACACAGGCAACACTTACCGCCATGGGCTTTTCCAGCAAGATGTGGTATCCTTTGTGGGCAAAAGCCACTGCCGGCGCCTAGTGGGGAAGAGACCGCCACAAATTACCACCAAGCAGCTGACATTTCAATGCATCCTTAGTGTCTTGGGAAAGGATTTTTCTAAATACATAGTTCTCTTTTTTTATATATAGCAACTTAAAGGCAGACATCCTATTCAGTGGTCCCTCTCCTCTGGAACCGCAAAGACTCCATTTTGGCTGTGTTTGGATGGTGGTCTTCTGGCTTTCAGCAGAAGACGGAATTGCACAGCAACAATTGGCCAGTTCCTGTATCATTCACAACCAGTGGGGGCTGGCCCATCAGGTTGCATGAGGCAACCTCAGCCTGCCCCCACCTTCCTTCCTTCCTTCCTACTTACAGCTTAGCCCAGGTGTGGCACAGACCGCCAGCATCCTACTAGACAGTCTCGGTGTTGCCCCTGGTAGAACTCAGCAGGGAGGAGGATGGGGACAAAACTAGATTTCCTTGGCTCTGCCAGCCACTGGCTCTGGCGCCACCTGCTGGTGGGCTCCCTGCCTTCCACCCTACCTGTCTCCATGGGCACCAGCCACCGCTAAGCACAATCTCATAACCCCATCCCTTTCCTGAAGCAAGGTTTTGGGAAGTGGCAACTGGCTGGCCCTTGGATCACTCCAACAGCCTCCTCCTTCAGAACAGTTTTTAATGCGTAAAACAAACTTTGCAAAAACCATACTAAAATGCATGGATAAGCACACATGGTGTTTCAGGGGGAAAGGGGTGTGTGTGATATGGCAAAGCGGATATTAGGGAAACTAGGCGGCACCCTTTTCTGTTCTGCCTTGCGCTCGTCACATGCAGCGCCGTTTCTATGCCTCTGCAGTTTGCTTTCTGCCAAAATGGATGCTATTCATCCTGCTGTCAGGAAACAACGTGGCTTAGGTAATTTGCAGAGTTAATTCATTGTGCACAATAAATTGCCGCCGAGTTACTCCACCCCACTCGTATAAACATAAAAGGAAATGGGGGAGGCGGAATGTAACCAATTTCACATCCTTTGCAGACCAAAAGCAACAGCAGTGAATACTGATTGTATTTCTCGACTTGGAAGGAACAAACTGACATTGGCAATTTCCTCTCTGCTTTCCATTCTCCAACATCCTTGGTGGGCATTCCCATGGCTGTATGGGGGACACTGTTAGATTCAGAGGCTGTGTGTGCTCAAGGTAAACTCCTTCCTGTTTCAAAGTATATCCCTAAACTACTTCTACTTTTATTTCTCACGCAGGGCTAAGCTGAGCACTGCCACCAAAACTGTTTGCACGCAAGCAGAGTCGAGATGACTCAGACTTGACTCAAGAGAAGCCTTGAGTGGGAGAACGTTAGCAGTACCTTGTGAAGGCTGTCGGGCGTTGCTATGATAACAGCATCCGCAAACCTCTCTTTCTCAGCCGCTGCTGTCCAGTCTTAAAAGAATAAGATTGAACAGTGAAAGGATGAACCGCAAGAGCAGAAAATTACACATATTATGCTGCTGGGTTCTCTTCCCCTCCATTACCTGTTATTTAGCATAACCTTTAAATGATTATTAGGAAGAAAATTCTAAAAAATATTTATCTATCTTGGAATCACCGTACCCACAAACAGGCATTTATCACAAATGTACATTCTCACATCTTGGGGGGGGGGGGACGGACCATAATGGGGTGTATACAACTAATTTCTACACAGACAAAACTCACTGAAATGAATCAACCTACCTTAGTTCAATGGGTCTACTCTGAGTAGCACTAGCATTGGATACAACTCAGTGTGTGAAACGAAGCAAAATAAGATCTCAGCCAATGTTTACAGAGGCAGGAGGAGAGAGAAAAAACCAAGCCCCAAAACAGTCAGAGAGATGTATTAAAAAATTTTCAGCCTCGCCTTCCTGACAGAGTTTTTGTGAGGATAAAACTGGGGGGGGGGGGGGCAGGGGAGAAATAGCAGTGTGCATGTTGCAGTAAGCTAGCTCTTTGGAGATGGGGAGCATATTTACTGGAGAAACTTCTAGCTTCTGTGCAATGTCACAGGGATGTAAGAAGGCACCGTTTTTCCATTCCGCCCTGAATGAAGCGCCGTTTCTGTTCCTCTGCAGTTCACCACTGGCCAAAAACTACATTATTTGTCTCATGGTCCGCTGTGCCGAAATTGAGTTTACATTATTTCCATAAAGAATCAACCAAATTACATTGTCAATGGGTTATCCAGACCCCCCCCCCCTTTCAATGCAAAGAAAACACAAGGTACTGTATATTGAAATCAGCAGCAACAATTGGTATTTGCTGGGTTGGTTTACTTTTCCAGACATAGGACGAATAAGCAAACATTGGAAGAGAAGAAGAGTTTGGATTTGATATCCTGCTTTATCACTACCCGAAGGAGTCTCAAAGCGGCTAACATTCTCCTTTCCCTTCCTCCCCCACAACAAACACTCTGTGAGGTGAGTGAGGCTGAGAGACTTCAAGGAAGCGTGACTGGCCCAAGGTCACCCAGCAGCTGCAAGTGGAGGAGCGGAGACGCGAACCCGGTTCCCCAGATTACGAGTCTATCGCTCTTAACCACTACACCACACTAGCAATTGCCTCTTTCATTTTCACCAGAATTCTGACACCCAGAGGCTATATCCTGATAGTGGTC